>NW_005842179.1:677041-712384 GCF_000455745.1 Alligator sinensis
GATCTGGACCCCACGGCCCGTGGCGCCCTCTCCTCTCAACCCCGCCGGGGGTGCGGGACCTGGAGCCCACGGGGTTCATCCCAGCACCCTCCGAGCTGGGCACAGAGCCGCGAGCGGAGGCAGGGCTGGTGCCCTCCCAGCCAAGTGCCCGGGGAGGGGGCTCTGGGTTGGCACTAGGAATAACCCCATTCAAAGGAGAAGAGGGTTCTTATTGTCCATAGGGGATTGCCAGGTTGGTCCCAAAGAAATTACCCACACAACTAGGGCATGGTGAATAGTCTGTGATCTATAGGAAGAATCACTGACACTAAACACTGACTAAATGAGTAAACCCATTCAAAAGAGAAGAGTGTCCTTATTATCTATAGAGGATTGCCAGGTTGGTCCAAAAAAAAGATATTACCCAAATAGCTGGGGTCTGGTGAATAGTCTGTGATCTTTAGGAAAAATCACTGACATTAACGGGCACTGAGGAAAAGAATAAACCCATTCAAAAGAAGTGGATCCTTATTATCTATAGGGTACTGCGAGGTTGGTCCAAAAAAAGATATTACCCAAACAGCTAGGGTCTGGTGATTAGTCTGTGATCTTTAAGAAGAATCACGGATGCTAAGGGGCACTCAGTAAAAGAAGAAATCCATTTAAAAGAGAAGAAGGTCCTTATTATCTATAGAGGATTGCCAGGGTGGCCCAAAAAAAGATATTACCCAAACAACTAGGGCAGCGCTTCCCAATTTGTGGTACGGATACAACCGGCAGGATGCAGACATGCAGTACACATTAACAGGTTTTATTATAATTACTTTATATAATGAAAATTTGCTGGTGGTACTTAAGGTTGCATCGCTTTAAATTGGTGGTGTGCAATCTTGTCAGAGTTTGGGAACCGCTGAACTAGGGTATGGTGAATAGTCTGTCATCTGTAGGAAAAAATCACTGACAATCTTTTAGCCCTAGCAGTATACCACTGTTTACATGGCCAATGGGCAAACCTGGGGCAAGCTGGGGCCAAAGCCATACAGGATCCAGGTACCAGGCAAGGGAGGTGGTGGCTCCTGTGCCAGGATGGATGGATTCCCTGTTTGAGAGAGAGAGAGAATAGGAAGAGAACTTCCCTCTTAGATACTCTTGAGAACCACACATCTTAAGCAGGGTCTGCAAACCCCAGGGGTACCTGGATGACCCTGCCTCTAGCAGGGGCTTGGACTCGATGACCTCTGGATGTCCCTTCCAGCCCCTCTTCTTTATGATGTTGGCTGCCGGAGATCCCCTGCCTTACAAGTGGCAGGTTAGGGTGGTAGGCCTGTGTTGTGTCAGGGTTGAGGGTAGTTTTAATGAAGAGTTTATGATTGTAAGGGACAGTTTGGCTAGGGATGATCCTGTCTCAGGTACGGACTGGACAACTTCTGGAAGTACCTCCCAACCCAACTTCTCTATGACTTTGGCTGCCGTGGTTCCCCTGCTTTACCTGTGGCGGGTTAGGGTGCTACATCTGTGTTGTGTTAAAATTGATGGCAGTCTTATGTCAAGGTTAGATTATGGATCGTATAGGATGGCTAGGGCTGATCCTGCTTTGTAGGGCTGGTCCCTTCCAGACCTACTTCTCTATGACTCTTCACAAGATAAACCCAGGGTTTTCAAATAGGAATTCACAATGTTAAATGCATTCTACCCACTGTGGCCTTTATGGGGGCTTTGCAAGCAGAAATATGGCTATTATTTTCCCATAGTCTAAAAATGAGTGAAAATGAAGAGCTCGCATTTTCCAAGGGCCCCTTTGAGTCTAAGGAGAGGTGTCTGGAGTCTAAAAAGGTTGAAAACCGCTGCTTTAGAATTTGGGTTAGTAGTCATGCAGCTAAATAGATAGGGTTTCCCCCTCTGCATTCAAGCCATATGGAATCTGGATTTTTTATTTTGGATGGGGGGTGGGAAGGCTGTCAAAACTGTTGGATTTGTTCCGTCTTTGATAGAGTTTGGGGGTTTGGGTACAAAAATCACCAGGATACAGTTTTTACCCAGCTCTACAAGTGTGTTCACAGAAAACAAGGTAATTCTAAGGGTTGGGAGGGAGGGGGAGAAACTAGGATCCTATAAGCAGGGGCTGCTAGTGGAGATTAAGGTCTTCATCATACAATCCTGCACTGTTCTTCCAGCAACATCTTTGATAAGGATGGAATGAGAGGTGTCCCTAGCCACAGCCCTGCTTTCAGTGTACAAAATAGGTGCTTTTCTCTTTAAGCTGAGAAGAACAAAATGCCTGCTGGTTACAAACCTTCACCGTTTGATAAAAAAATCCTCATGTGGGCAGGACACTTCAAGGCTGAAGAGGATATTCCTCCAAGGGTCCCGTAAGTGCCTCATTGTTTCCAGACAAGGTTATTTGGGTGAATCTGATATTTTTTATTATTATTTTCATTGTTTCCAGGAGGGGTTATTGAGCTGAAGTGAAAGAGGGTAGTGTGTTCCTTGATTTGAAACTAAACCTAAAGCTTAACCTGATGATAATTATCTATGTCCTAAATTTCAGTGATCAAGTAGGAGGCAAAAGTACCTCTGATAAGGGATGGCAAGATAATATGTCCCCTTTCCCTCTACCGCTACATCACTACCTCTCCCTCATTTAAGAGCTTCTAGTGTAACTGCCCTCTCTGCTTTCCACCGTTACCTTTATGCTGTCACTTTGGACCAGATCAAAAATGTGCCCAGACCAAATGCAATACTTAGATCCTACTCAAACTCCATTTTTTTTTTTTAACTTTAACATCTCCAAGAATAGCCTGTGCCTTGGTAGTGAGGCCCTTTTCCCAGGAGGGGGGTCTGCAGGCCTGAACCCCCTCAGACAGAGGGAAGAACAATCTCTCACATCATGGGTAAATGTTTTGTGCTCTAAGCCAGTGGATCTCCACCTTTTTTATACCAGGACCCATTTGTAAACATGGATGGCCAGTCCTGACCAGATGCCCTCCACCCCCAGGCCCCAGCTCCTAGAGTGCCCCTTGCAGACCGGAACTCTGCCTGCCTGCAAGGGAAAAGAAATAGTTTCCCACGTTTTTCTCCTTTAAGGAAGAATCCATTTTTAAAGTTTGCCGATCCATTTATAAAGTTTGTTCGCAACCCTTTCATATATTCTTGCATCCCACTTGTGCATTGTGACCTACAGGCTTTGAAACGCTGCTCTAAACTATTACATATAAGTGGGGCTTTTTGTCCTCCAACCATCTCTGACCAAGAAAGCAAACTATGCTTTTTGAAGGAAAATGCCTTCAGGAGGAGGTTCAGGGCTGTGGATGGAAGCACCTACTGCAGGGTCCAAGCGAGGCATTTGGAGGGATAGAATTTAAGACTTATTCCTGTCCTCAGCATTGCATGTTGGTTATCATCAGGCATCTGCATACCAAAAGCTGATGGTTTTCAGTTCCTTCCTCAGCATACTGGCTGTTCTGAATCCCATCCGGAGGTGATTAATTCTCCCCAGGCTCTGCATAGGTTGCCTGATGCCTCGCTCGGGGTTCTGGATTCCACTTTAGTGGGCCAAGTGCCTAAAAGTTAACCACCAAAATGCCTAAGCCCTTCATTGGATCTGGCCCCAAGTCTTACATTCTATTATTGTACCTTCCTGTGGGTGACTTGTCTTTTCTACTGTTCCATAAGTAGGGATAAGATGTTATCAGAACAGTGATTCTCAACCAGGGCACCACCAAAACCTCTGAAAGGTGCCACAAGATGCAGGCAGAGTATCTCCTCACATGATTTCCCCATCCCCAGTCCCCCTGAACAAAGAAGAAAGCAATGTAATATATAAATTAGTTTTTGAAATTGGGTGCCACACAATTCACAGAAGTTATGGAGAAAAAGGTGAAGCCCAAAAAGGTCAAGAATCATTGTTTTAGAAGATTGTTACAGAAGTTGGCAATCTTACCATAAAAATGGAAACGCTTAACACAACGTAAGGCACAGCTGATCACAGCAGAAAGGAAGCTGTTGTACTTTCAGAACTTGTCAACTCTGAAAAATTGGAAGCATCTGAACACTCAGATGTAAGCCTAAACAATTTTCTGGGATCATATTTTTCTTGATGAGTTCAGGTGGATACTGTTTAAGAACTAAATGACTCATGATCATCATTACTGAAGGAAACAGAAATATTTGCATGAGCAAGATGGAAAGGATTTGGTTCAAAGCCTGTTAGTGATTTGAGCACTGTTGGTATTTGCAGATTGGTGCGTTTATTCTGTTTGATCTAACAAAATGTCACATCAGAGGAAGGTTGCATCAGTCACCAATATTTTGTTTATAGATCACATAAATACAATATATATTATGAAAGAGTGGATGATTACTAAATGATGACAAACAAGTTACAATATATGGTATGTCAGCAACGTGTTTGAGAAAAAATGGGGAGAGAGAAAAACAGCATGTTCTCTTCCTTGTTTACTCTTTCAGAGTATATTTCCAGGATCAACTGAAGCAGTTATGATCTGCTTGAGCCTAGAAAGCTCATAGGCTAGATTGAGGCATGCCAGCTTCAGTAGCTAATGGCACATGAAGGAGCAATGTGACTACCATTCTCATCCATCTACCTCTGACTTCCCAGCCTGAGTAACTGGGTTGACTGGGGTAAACCATTAGTAAAGTCTAAAGCAAGAGGCCTTCAGCCACTTTGCCATTTCATGTTCTTCAGAAAACTGAATACACAAGGGTAAATCTTATAGTGCATTAGACATTTCCTTTCCACTAGCCGCCGCCACCTCAGATAATTTTACTGAAAAAAAAATGTCACCACCAGAAGTTAACATATAAAAGGCATGTTCGTGTAACTGCCTTACAGAAATAATATTCATCTCCAGTCCAGCTACATTTCTTATTGCCAGACTTCTTGGTAGAGGAGTTAATCGCATGTAACATACTGCACTTTGAGAAACAGTTAAAGGGAACGTTATCTGGGTGTTTCTTTTGTTTCACAGTTCCATTCCTTGTGTAATGAAGACAATAAGCAAGAGAGCAGCATGGCTGTAAGCAAAAGTACACTTTTGTCCCTTATTTACATCATGTTGGACACCTTTTCTTGTCATCCTCATATTAGAACTATTTCCTACTCTAATGGCAAATCCTAGTTTAACTGGCATCTATGGCAAAACTCCTATTACTGGAAGGAGGCCAGGAATTTACAGATAATTTTCAATGCTGTATTTTAGGAAGATTAATTCAAATTACATCACATTTGAAAACGTGGGTTGCACAGTACCATAACAATGAAGTTTGATTTCTTCAGCAGCTCAGCACTCAGGGAGCTGCGTGTGGAAGAATCAGCTTTGTGAAAGCACAGCATTCCAAACAGATGGCTCTATGGATGCAGTTGATTTCTTGCTGGCTCTGGGAACCAAATCCATGACTGCTTTTGTGGACAAAACTTGCACCAATGGTTTAGCCTCTGATGATTTCAGGAAAAAAATAAACCTTCTCGTGATAGGGTGCTCATTTCTCTCTCATCTTATAGGAACTTTGTCTTAGAAAAGACAGTCAAGATTACTTTCAGATTAGGCCTTTGAAACCTATAAAAAATAAGTATAAAATATCCATGAGATTATTTTAATTAACTTATACATAAGCAAGATAGGCTAGTTTGAGAGTGTGGTAACTGCTGGACAAGCAAAAAGTAAATGTAATCATTCTTCTTTAACATGACCAAATTTTTTTTTAGAACTGCAATTCATGAACCACATGATCAAAAAACCTAATTCTTAGAAAACAGGCTTGAGCAAAATCCTATTTTTAATGATTAGTTATCAAGATAGGCCTTTACTCAACTTGCCATTGCAAAGTTAAGATATTTGGCATTAAATAAGCAAGTCCTAGTCTTCCTCCAACATTTGCTTAAACCAACTGTCATTGATTTCAGTGAAGGGTTTGCTTGATTCTTGAGCATGGATGGAGAGGTATAGTCCTTAATGAAAGGATACAGAAAACTATAAGGTTTGCTTCCCTTGAATCAGAGGCAGAAAGCAAGAAGTTGTATGGTGTTTCAGGACAGTTTCAATTAGTGCAATTTAAAATACGATTAGGTCTGTAACATAGCTGTTACTGACCTAACACATTTATATTTTGGCTTCTGTTATTCCAAATGCATCCTAGATTAATAGTTGTACACGAGTCTGGTTTTGATTTCTTAAAACTAATGCATTTAAGCAATATAGAACAGAGAACAAGTGTTCTCTGGCCTATAAGCACTGACAGCCCTCTTGAAGCTACTTGGCACCTGCAACTCAAGCTGCTCAGCTAACCCTGACAGATATGCCAATGTGTGTGATAGTAAGGTTTTAAGGGGCTAAAGAGGGGCAGTGCAGTGTCCAGTTTTATCACGTTTCCTTCTAGGTAAAAATGGATAGTGCTTGTTTTCAGCTGCTTTGTTAGGTAGTATGGCTGTCAAGGTTCCCTTTGTGCATTTGAAAAGAGCAGGTTATTTTTTGAAGTATGTAAAATTCATTAATTCAATGCAATTTTAAAATTCTACTATAAAAGGAGTGAATCTTAAT
The DNA here is from genome assembly GCF_000455745.1 of Alligator sinensis. NCBI lineage: Eukaryota > Metazoa > Chordata > Crocodylia > Alligatoridae > Alligator > Alligator sinensis. Next base: position 683,578 of record NW_005842179.1, read on the forward strand.
TATAAGCAACAGGCTCATCAAATTAAATTTTATTTTAAAAGGGAAAGTTTAAGAAGAAAGGAATTATCTCTAGTCTTGCACGTGCAAGATAAATTTGAACAGTGTTCAGTCCTTAAGTGTTATATCTACTAGAAAATGGCTCAAATCAAGCTTTTAGGAGACTACATACTGGAGGGTTGAAGGGATTCCTGCTTGTGTGTCCCAACTTGAACTGAGTACACACAGTCCACTATTGCTTGCCAATTGTTTCAGGAACTATAAAGCACAGCTGGTAGAGAGCAGCAAAGGTTGCAGTTTCTGGAAGTTAAGGAGCTCTAGTTCAGTGCGTAACACAGTGGTCCATAGATTAAAAACCAAAATTAACTGAATTGCCACGTAACAGTCCCACAAAAGTATTTTAAATTCATAAATACTGAATGTGTAGATTAAATGTATGCCTCGTTCATTTCACAAAATTATGGGAGAAACATTGCACAAAATTATAGGGGAAAAAGTATCAAGGAATTCATCTACCTTGTGGTTTCATTTGGAGATTATTAACTACTTTCCACTTCACAAAGGAAAATGTGTCAATCCTGGAATGGCCACATCTTACTAACTGGTTCACAGTATTTAACTTGTTAAAAAAAGTTATGTCTATGGTGCCTAGAAAGGACACACCTCAATGTTTCATACTGATTTGTCTCAATACCATCTTAATTTTAGGCATGAAATGCTGGATTTTGCAAGAAGTAAAGCTCGAGTAAGAGTCTGTTGCATCATGATTGGACTTACAATTGTAGCCTGCTTAGCTACAATTGCATCTGCTAAAAGAGTACGTATACTGACTGGTGGGGGTGGTGGTGTGTGCGTATGTGTGCGCGCGCATGCGTGCTCATACATGTCCGCATGTAGGCATGCACACGTGCATTTAAAAAGAAAGGGGTTTCAAACTCTACAGTATTGTAATTTAGATACAAGCTGCCATTTATTCAGACTTAACACTACTGGATGTTAGCTACCAAACACTCTCCTCCATAACTGATGTTCCTACAGGACATTAACTGCCAGTGTAATGCAATATTTTCAACACTGCACTAAAGTGAGCGTCTTATTTTTGCAGGCTACTGAACACCAGGAGTCCTTAATAAGCGGGAGACTAGCCAAGAAAGCCAAATGGCATGAAGAGGCTGCAAGAGCAGCAGAGTCAAAGGCTAAATAATCTTTAAAACTTGTGCGGCTGCTTGTAGGAGCAAACTTTAAAAAACCTGAACAATTCCTTTGTATTAGCAATTTTCTCCATTAATGAGACCGCTGTATTAATAAAACTGATAAATTAAAGCGCACATAAAGTTGCATAGGAGCATGCAGTTTCTTTCCTTGTTACACAAAGATGTTTTAAATACTTACAACATATGGCCAAGGTCAGTTCAAGTGTGGAAAATTCTAATAATTTTAGTTTCAATAAGCTTTATCTATTTTCCTGCTTAGATAAAATGTTAATTGCCTACAGAGATGGCACAGGGGGTCCAAGATGTCATTGCCTCTGCTCTGAACATTTCTTTGATTCTGACCCTTGCTTTAGATATACGATTCTATTATTGACTAAAACAGGGCATGTCCACACAAGATGCTTTACTGTGCAGTAGAGCTAATTATTGCACAGTAAGCATTCACATCTACACATGCAGATGCTTACTGTGCAGTAATTGGCTCTGATTGTGAGTAAATTTGCTACCAGCGAATGCAAGTAGCAAATTTACTCAGGATCACTTACTGCACAGTAGTGCATGTATATATGCCTGACCAGGATAAAATGTGCTCCTGGTCAGCCAGGCAGCAAGGGGTGGAAGATTGCTCCCTTCTCCCAGGGAGTTGCCAGCTGCTGGGGCAGGCTCCCTACTGGAGCCTGGGTGGGGCAATGTCCCTCTGCCTTGGCAGCAAGGAGCCCCCAGCCCCCACTCTGCAATTGTTCCTGCTGTTGCAGGGGCCCATTACAGGGCCACAGGGAGTGGGAAGAGTCTGCTGCTAGAAGCAGTAAATTGGCTCCCACATCCTTGCACATGTAGGCATGAGCCTGGGAGAGTTTACTCTCGAATAGTTTACTCGAGAGCAAACTGCTGCCAGATTAGTCGCATGTGTAGACAGATGCACAATTTGCAAATGGCTTTATATTAAAGACAGGAGTGTTAAGTCAGAGGTCACAACCTTGTTTTGAGATGTTACTGATTCTATTTATCACTATTGCAGCTCTAATGGGGTGGGGGGGGGAGGAGACGGGACAAGGCAATGATAAAGCATTTGCTTCAGTTAATAAGAAAAGTTTGATACAGGCTGAACTGACTCTGGGTTTGCAAACTAATACACAAAGAGTTAACCCTGGAATCCTCCATGAAGCTAATTCTGCAAGCCAAAAAAGATGGTAAGGATAAAGGGAAACACAACACTGTTTATGTTAGATATTTTTCTAATTTTAAAAATCCACTGCTTGCAAGATTTGGGTTTCTGTTGGGGGGCAGGGGAAGGAAGTATTGCACTCTCCTACAGCATAGAAACTTGGCTCTTTCTATAGAGAAAATTGCATTTTTATTTGGCATTGCCTAAGGAATGGGATTAATGTTAGAATTCTAAAGAGCACAATATTCATATCTGTGAAAAACTGCTTTTATTAGTTCTGTATGGTATTTGTAGTTGTAACATTCCATAATATTGCATACTGTTCATATGTATGTTTAATTACAGTAATGGGCCTCCAATCTGGATTTAAAGATGCACTATCACTACAGACATTAGTTTAATACATTAAACTAATGTATTAAATGCCATGTATGAAAACAAAAACACTTCTAATTCATTATTTCAATTAAATGTCAGACTGGTTTGCAATCCATATCAAGTGGCAAGCTCACTATCTGTATATAAAAACATCATATTCAATACTGCAATTTAGCTTTTTGTAAGACCATAAAACCAACTGAGGTAACTGAAGATGAAGGAAGATTAATAGTGCATCTTTTCACACAGACCCAGCAATTAAAAAAAAAACAACACAAAAAAATCTAAACATTTTTCCAGTTTCAAACTTGTTCTATAGTAAAGAAGTTAATTTCTGTGCCAACATTATTACTATTTTTGATTGCTGCTAGCAACAGTGTTCAAAGCAAATACTACAAAATTAAAGAGTAGTATGAACAACACTTCAAAGACAGTGCAATGATGAAAAATGTCAGTAGAAAATTAAGATATGGATTTTAGTGTATCAGATTAGGGAACTAAAACAGACTTGGCACAGTTGCATAGATTTACTAGTCAGAATTCAAATTCAAGCAGAACAAATGATACCCTATTAAAAAAATCTTCTTTTGAAGAACCTGCATAACTAAAGCAATACTTTAGTGTTCTGTTTTTAAAATAAATTCAAAACAGGTATGAACCTTCTGGATAAAGTCAACATGGACAAAATATTTAGCAAATTCTGGCTCTGCTCAAATCACCCACCTTTAACAGCCTTTCATAGAGCAAAGCTAACGGCTCCTCTTGCCCAGTCAACTGCATTGTTCTCATAAGTATCTATGATGCCATCAATGCCATAGGCTTTGTTAACCTGTGAAAGCTTTCTTATAGAACACAGGCAGACAACAGCCATTCTTAATGAATGGCTATTTAAAACAACTGTTTCCCATGAGACTTAGTTCTGCTTTGAGTATAACTACAAATTACCAAAGGGACTACTGGATTTTAACCAATTAGGGTAAACCTTGAGATTAAATAAAATCCTTTTCATTAACCAAAGTCCATTGATTTTAGTTCCCAATTAAGCTAATAGCAAATACTTTGAATATGCCAGAGGCATGAAATATAATTTTGTATCTAAATGCATAAAGTGCAGTCACTAACTGCTAGAACATATACTGTATCCACAAAAGCACTCTCAAACAAGTATTAACACTTTAAATGCCCCCTCTTCCCACCATTTACAAGTCTTTTAATTAAGATTTTCATAGTTTAGATTTGGCTTAACTGGAGATGCTTATAAATGCAGTACTTAACGGGATCCTCAAAATAAAAGCAGGCACGGCTGGTTATGTAATATTATCAAAACAATTTAGCTAGAAATAGTGGAATACCCTGTTACCTGTAATTATTCTTGCACTAAAAGAACACTGAAATTCAGCATTTAACTAGTAATCCCGGTAAATTTCCCAATATCATTACCCTGTATGTTTTGAACAACTACGCCCAAAAAAGCCTGTCAGCATCTCTCAAACTATCATTGTAGAAAAGGGCACAACTACAATCCTCTAACATTATAAGAAAAATTTGGCAGCTGTACTAAGCATTATGCACGTTATTCAAAATGCTGTAATTCTGTACAAGTCTTATGTTTAAAGTGTCACTTGCTAAAATATCATTATATAGAACCTATAAAGGACCAGCACTCCTATGTACATTCCTTCTCCATAGTGAATCCGATTTCCACAAAAAGAATTCAAGTGCAGTTGCAGTTCCTCTCACTTATATCTTGCTAATTATAATCAGTCACAATGGTCCACCAAACTCATAAAATCAGCTTCCTTCAATTCCCATCTTCAAGCTACAACATAGTATATATTGCTGTAACAGTCCCTTAAAGTAAAGTCTGTTATGAATTTCAACCAAAGAGTACTTGCACTTATTATGAGCAAATTAAAAAATCCTAAGTACAGTGAAAGTACATAAATGAAACCACCCTCTAATCAGTGCATCAAAGTTTTGGTGAGCGACCAGCACAGTATCACAGGAAAAGTGATTTTAATTGAAAATTGCAACTACTGTAGAGGATTAAACACTTTCAGAGGTCAAAGAGGTTTTCACTATTATTTCAACACAAAGTTTGACATGAAGATGTTAAATATTTAAAATGAGGTTTTCAGTAGTCCAAAAGTTTAAGTTATCAGACTGACTACTACTACGTGAGAGCAAGCAGTACAGCTTAATGATTTTGAAAAAAATCTAACGTCAATATTCAAATTCTTAGATATGTTTTTTTTAGTTGGTAGTAGCAACAGATATTAAGTGTTGTAGAATTTAAATATTTAAGCAGACATCTAGATTCATTTTGTTGTCTACATACCTAATATGATATTTACAATAAAACAAACCTTTTTCCTTCAGCCAGATGGAGAAGATTCCTTCTCCCAATGCAGCAATACTATGGATCATAATAGGGTGCATTTTTAATTTTATCTAAAAGGAAATGCAAACACTTCAAAACAGTGGTAACATATTTGGTCAGAAGCAACACGTATACAATCAGTCTAAACTTTCCTTAAGTAAATAATATTTCAAGAACGGCAAATATTGCAGGGATTCTCAAACTAGTATAATCTAACCGCTTTTTAATGTAGAAATAGTCACATGAACCTGTCCTATTTCTTACAATTGTGCAATTCACCCTCCCTCATTCCCAATCAACATTCCTGTAGCAACTATAGTAATTGCTCACATAGCAAAGTATCACATTTTTAACTGGCTTTTAATGTTGTTTAGCAGCTTGAACTAAGGAGCCAGCATCAAAACTAGAGAGATTTCTGCTGATTTGAAAGCCTCTAAATAATTGTGTCTACATGATGCAGAACTGCCTTTTTTGTTTATCATATATTTGAAGTTAAATCAGGTAATCAACATTACATACTTTAAAATCTGTTTGCTTTTAAATATGCTTTATAAATAAATGTCACTAGTTCTTTGCAAGTATAATGATAAAACTACATCTTACAGTTTAAATAAATATTTTTCACATTCTAATTTAGCTTTTTTACAAGCACTTCAATATTATGCTTTAGTTTTGAAGCAACTTTTTGGCTTCAAAATAAGAGGTAGATTTGATAAAGATTGGGCATGTCAAGATTACTGTCAACAGCTGCACTGCTAATACGCAGTTTCAAAGATTACATGAAAAATTCAGAACCACTACCTAAAATCCTACTGAGGTTATTATTCAAGCTTAACAGTTCTTGTTAAATCATATATAATGCCTTAACGTTAGACTTGATTACTCACAGAGTCAGTTTCTAAACATACAAGACAATGAAATACAAAAATACAAAAAATGAATGAATGAAAAATTGTATCTAACACAAAAGTTATAAAAGTGCACGAGCTGCTTCTTTATCCGTCTTCTGCAAAACACATTCAAATGTTCTTCTAACTTTGGCCACAAAGAGAAGACCCTTGGGAAAAAAACCCTATAATGTTTACATTTACATATGCTTGTCTTCACTTAAACAATTACAGCTGAAACCCTTCCATTGGAGCTTCCTGTTGCTGAAACACAAACTGTTGCTGACTCTCATCCACTTGAGGTGCAATACTAGCATCCTCTTCTTCCACACCAAAGTAATGTTCTATCAGCTCAAAAGCCTTTTGGTAGATCTCTTGATTTTCATGTCTTTGAAGAAATTCAATTTTATCCAGTCCTAAACATAAAAGGAAAAAAAATAATGGAAAACAATGCAAATGAATTACAAAGCTTGTATAATATAGAGGTAAATCCATGTATTGTGAATATTTTCATAACCCAAACTGTGTGATGAACTCAGCAGAGAGGCAAGCTGCAATATAAAAATTATTGGTAACTCCCAATTTGGAAAGAATGCAACCCAGAACCAAATTTTCTTTACCATAATTTGTATAAATCCACCCTGAGTATTCCAGTGTCATGGGTTTTATTTTTGGTGGCAGAGGGAGCAGGGAGGATATGCTCCCTCACAATTAAGATGCATTTCTTCAGTCCTAAATGCTCCAACAGCCTGACTAGAGAATCTGTTAACCCTGTATTTCCAAGATTGATAGTACAGAATTATAAGTTTCATTTTCACTTTGTAGTTCATTTTAAAATTTTGAATGATGTAAGAAGAACACAGGAAAGCAGGAGGTTTAAATAATAATTTACAAAGATTCACCTTCTCTTGAATTACCAAATAAAATCATCAGTAATATGCTAAACTGAATGCATTTAGTGATTTGAAGAAAATAATGTTTTTAATGTACACAATTTGTAACTAAGTTTCTAAACTATTTCACAGTGAAATCGCATGATTTCTCAATGATTAATTATTCCTTGTTAAATTATTTACTTACCATATGCTTCCTCTATAAGGGCACAGTAAGGATTAATACCCATTCCATTTTGCTTGGATTCTTGCTCTCCCAGACGCAGAATATTTTCAAGTCCATTTAAAGCCACCTGCACTATTTTGGAATCCATCACAGTCAAGAGGTCACAAAGAGGTTTGGTGCAACCTAATGCTACTAAATATCTTTGTAATGATAAAGAAAGCAGAGGGGAAGAAAAGGATTCATAATCTAGTATGTTAATTCTGACAAACAATTCCGCTACCTTTGCTCTTTACGTTTTCCTAACAACAAAACATCTTAAAGTTAAAGCTTCTCTAAAACATGCAAGAGTATACAACAATTTTACTCTAAAATACAGTCAAAACTTTACTTATCCTAATGAGAGGTCTCCTATTTGCGCCTATAACCCAGAGTCTCCCACTTCCTAGATAAGTGTTCCAATCACTTGACACACATTCTGCATTTTAAAATCAGCTTTTCAATAGCACCACTGCCTCTGGTCAAATTCCTTTAATGGAAGTGGCTGTGTGCAAAAAATTTAATGCTGTCTGTTGGTGGTCCCATGCTCTAAGCACACCTACTGGAATATGTATGACCTCCTCACGGGACTCCTCATGGGAGTTAACCATGGGGGCAACTACTTTATGAATTGGCTTCTGGCGGGAAATATGGAACTAAATGCATACACCAGTGAAGACAGCAATGCCTCTGGGAGTGCCTAGAATACTCTGGGTGCCTAGGTTTTTTGGTGAATGTCTAAGACTTCCCTAAGCTTTTACACTTGCGGAGGTCTCACACACCTGCACTAGGCAGAAATCTTTGTGAATTGCTCCCGTGAACTCTGATGCCTGAACTCCTTTGTGGACCCCATGCTTAGTTTAGTGGGTTATTTTTCAAATCATACTATGTTAATTTTACATATACTTCTTTGAATCAAATTTTACTTAAAATTACCTGATCTGTTCAGGAGTTCCTCCTGAAGTTGCATTAGTAATAGCCCACGCTGCTTCTTTTCTGGTGCGGAATTCAGCTTTCTGAAGAATTTCAATCAATATTGGAAAAATATTTGCATCTATAACGGTCTGAAAAAAATGATGTGATTGTTTAAATAGTAACAAAAACCTCGAACAAATACATATATATGGGAAGGAGACATGGTATATATGTTTCCAAAATATGGGATGTTTCTAAAATAGAAACTACCACTGGAGAACATGTCAATCTGGTCTTCTTATCCTGAAACCTCGTTTTATAATAGCTAGTCATTTCTTTACAGAGAAGTGCACTAGATAGCAATGGAATTTGAACATGTAAATGTACATAAAACTTTATAGTCAGGAAGTGACTGGAGCACACTATTCATAAAAAGATCTTCTTTCTGAATTTGCCTCATAATGGAAAGCTCAAAATTCATACTACAAATAATAATTCCCTTTCAATTAGGCTATCCAAATTGTATCAGCATGTTTAATATTCTGAGCATTGAAAACTCTAGGATTTCAAAACTGGAGCTAAATCTCTTAATAAAATAATCTAGCTTCAGTTGTAGTTTGCAGCTGGGAAAATGTCTACATACTTTTCTTTCCTTTTAAAAAGTATCAGTATTTAAAAGGACTTAGAATCTGCTCAATTAATGAACTGTACCTCCCCCCCACCAAAAATCCCAATGATGAAATAGCCTATAGGTAAATTCCAAGTGAAAATTTAAAAGTGTATTATATTAAAGTGTCCTAAAATAGCAGGTATTCCACAATAATACTTTATAGTTACAGACATTCCTATGACGCCAACAGTTTTATAGGGCAATAAATTTCTGAGTACTCAGACTGGAGGTCTTGCAACTAAAACCAGGAAGACATATACGAATACCATATCCCTGTCTGATCAGCACAATAAAGACCATTTCCAGGTCTGCTGATCAGTAAAGATGTATATTTACAGTACAACGCATGGCAGATTTCATGCATAATCTCTTATTCTGGGAATCCCAAACTTTTTCATGGGGGTGGTTGGGAATTGGACCATTTTGCCATTCAGACCAATCTGTGGACGTATTGAAAATTTTTCACAGAAGAAAAGCTTAAAATTTCAAACTGGCAAGGCTGAAATGAAATACAAAGTTTTGAATGAACAATATAAATGGATAAACATGTTTTAAGGAAAAGGACATTCTCTCTCTCAGAAATTTTACTTTATGTGAAGCCACTTTTTGTAACAAAAAATCTTTCCAAGCAAATCATTTTTACGACTTGATCTTAAAATGAATTTATTGTACTGTTCTGTCCACTGTAGCAAATACTGAAATCTACCTTCCACAACAGACAACTGGTATTGGTTAAGAGATTCAAGATACAGAAGTTCCTAATCAAACAATCTTGAAAAAATACCCATAAGGAACTGGAAGAAGTACAGACAAGTTAAATTCCTTTATTTGAAAATAAATTTGTATGAAATGTTATTTATCAAGTTTCCCTGGAATAAACACTGATTAAAGTGCATTATTCCACATGCTATAAAGGATGGCAGTCCAACTGATAGCCCACAGAGGACACGTGGCCCATGGCGGGCCAGCAAGATGCCCGTGGGCTGCACACAGTGAAGGAGGTTATGTGGGCCTGTGTGCTACCAGCAAAACCCACCTAGTAAGGGGGCATTCCCAGAGGACAACACTTGTAGCATGTGCAACATTGTGTGGCCAAGGGACAGCACACAGCCCCCGGTCAACCAGAAGTTGGAGAGCCATGCTGTAAAGCATATCAGATGTGAACTGATTAAGCCAAGTGATTTTCTAAAATGAGGCCAACTGAACAAATAGGGGAAAACATAGCTGTTATAATGCTCTTAATATTTAAGAAATTTCTGCATTTCTAATTTTTCTGTAACATTTTATCTTACCCTTTTAATACAGAAACAAATTCAACTCAAACTAATTTTTAATACTTGGGAACAAGCCCAACACACAATTCTGAGTGTTTTATGTAAAATATTCTAAATGCTCCTGCAAACTTTCCTCAATCTTCACTGACTGTACTAACTGGAATAAAAAATATATCTCCCCCCAAATAATTAGATTCTTTACATGGACAATTTATATTTTTGTTATAATTTTCCAGGTAAGTATTCTAAGTATTGGAGGGTTATCTTGAATCCATCCCCACTGCTACAGCTGGGAAAGCAGTGGCTAGGGATTGGGGGGTGGGGAGGAGGTCAGGTGCTCCCCTTGCCTTTTGCCCTTCAGCCTTCCTGGCACCCTGCACCCCAGCAGCATCCCCATAGCCTCAGCCCCATCCCACACTCTCTCCCTCTTCCCCCCTTGCTCTCCCATAGTCTCTGCCCCCTTACCCCTACAACTTTCCAGTTTCTGCCTCTTCCTCCCCAACTCCATTACTGTCACAGATGCTCCAGAAACACAGCAAGTAGAAGCTCTGGCCACACAGTACTATCATGTGCTCTGTGCCCTGGAGAGACCCCAGCCCAAGCCAAAGCGAGCTGCACCTTACAGTACAGGGGATGGAAGGGGGAGGTTGGGGGTCAGCGCCACAGAGAGGAAGCAAAGGTAAGGTGCGAAGTGGGGATGGAGGCAGAGGCTGCTGTGGATCCAACTCTGGCTCAGGGCCACAGTCAGAGCTAGCAGGTGCCTGCCCTCCCCTCTGCTTTGTATGTAAATATAAGCCAAGGGGCTTTTCCACCACACGGATTGGGGGGGAAAACCTTGTCTTATATTTGGGCAAATAGGGTATACTAGACAACTTTTACCATATTTTCTGCAAAGTTCCATTAGCATTTTTAAACAGTGATGTTAAAAAACTTTAAAAGCAAATGCTTTGTCACACATTTCTTCCATAAAAAGTTACTTAGCACTTGAATAAGTCTTAACCTTCAATTAACTTTACAAGAATTATCTAATAATCAATTCCTTTCAGAGGTAAAATGAATCACTCTTTAAAATACAAATAAAATGTTTAAGCAAAATATTGTAAGTTAACTGTAAACTTAGTTTATTATTTCTAATTGCCAACAAAAACACTGGGATAAAAATGAAGATACAACTAGAATTAAAACTAAATGGTAAGTTCTAAAATGTTCCCATTTTTTCCTTCTGCAGGAAAAGCACGTGAGCTATCAGCTAAGAAAATTACTTATATAAAAAAAGATTTCTTTACCTGAATCTGAGCTCTGTTTCCAGCAGTAATATTAGAAACAGTCCAACAAGCTTCTTTTCGAATGGATTCCTTAGGACTACTCAGCAAGTGCAGGAGACAGGGTAATGCAGAACAATTTAGAATTACCTAAAATAATTTGAGAGTTGAAAAGTTGTCTGCACTATATGGAAAAGGCACAATTCACGGTTTTAGCTGAACTGAGAAAGGTAAGTTTTACAACAGTATCTATACATAATGTGTAAAATTAGTCTTTTCCAAAAAGACATTATTTTGGTACAGTAGTATAAAGCAAATGAGAAACAGACTGTTAAATGACTCAAAGATGATTAAGACAGAAAAACTGTTCTGGGGGACACACTGTTCAGCTACAGGCATGACAGGAAGCTGCTGTGTCTTGCAGTTCTGCTCTCCCAGCCCATGGTTTTGGAGCAGATTATCGGGGGGCACTCTTCTATGCGATTTCCTATCAGAACTTGGAGACCAGAGACAGCACAACCCTTCTCACACCTCTCAATTCTGGCAGATTGGAGGAGTGGGACATGCTCTGGAAAAGGAAACACAGGAGAGCACTCGCTGACAGTCTGCTCCACTCAGCAGGAGTGAGCACTATGCACTCCCCACTTTCCTGGGTGCTCCTGTATCTTGCTCTGCTCCTACTATTCACCTTTGTGAGAGCCACTGGCAGCAGGGATGGTGCCAGTGGCTTGTACGTGCTGCAGCTAAGTGGCAGGAAAAGCAGCAGCAGGTTAGGTGAAGGCACTAGTTTGCCTGAGGACTGATCCAGCTCACAGCTACAAAACCTTGCTGACCACCGATACAGACCATGCTAATTATCCTATATTCATAAAATTACTGAGAAAGAAGTTTTAAAAAATTCTTTAAAGTTTTAATGCATCTTTTTATGGCTACATTAGTGGATGTAGAACATTTTATCTGTGTAAACTAAAAACACAACTCCAGTTATTTTTGAAAATTAGTTTAGGAATTAATTTGTGGGAAGAACAGATGAAGATTCAAAATGAAGCTTGGTATTTTGCTTCTAGAACTGGAACAGTCAAACTGTCTTAAACCTCCTGGCAACTGCAGGTATAAGGCTTGGCCAAGAGTGTTAAATTTCTGGTCACGCTGGTGATATATATGTTTTTATATAAATCTCCTTCACTATAAAATAAGAATGCCAAACAAATGTTTGGTTGCAATTAATAGTCTTATGCAATTTAAGCAGTATAACTAATCCCTATAACAAAAATATTAAAATATAGTTCCTTCTTTTCTACATTATTTTTTCTCAAGTCAAACACTGTTCTTACCTGCGTCTGAATATCATCACCAGTCACAATATTTCCCACTGCTCTTAATGCAGGAGAGACAACCTTGTAATCATTGTGCCTACAAAAATTATGGATGTTAGATTGTGTGAAGCTTCCAGGCATTACATAAAAACTAAGCTGAATAGTGTTTAGCTTTCGATGAGTAATTGTTACCTCTAAAACTCAATCTATGGGCAACTCAACACAACAATATCTTTTGTAATCCCACACTGTTCAGAAAATTTAAATTCCATAATTGCTGAACCCAACTGCTCTATTCAAGGGGAAGTTTTCCCTCGGCGAGGTGCCAAAAAGCTGAAGTTAATGAGTGATAAATCATCTGAAAACTGAGAATGTGAATGACTTACTTCACCTAAATGTCAAATTAATTGTACCCTTGAGAATATTATCATCCAGTCAGGAAAATAAAGTAAGCAGACAGTGAGGCTAAAGATAGACCCCATATAGAACAGGATTTTTTGAGAGGCAATGTTTACTTCTTCCCCCAATCAAATGGTAGATCTCCCTGTATGACCAACTAAGAAATAAGTTAAAATACTTTAGCAATGGCAACATAAAAATTCATCTCCAGCCCTCTCTCTCAAGAGTCACCCTAACCATATCTATTTACAGGGCAACTGCAAGAAGTCTCACTTAGGGATGCAATCTCCCTTAGCTCCTATCCTGTTCCTAAGTGCACAGGGGGTTGTGTTACTCTCCTCTAGGCAGACACTGAGCCCAACTGAACTCAAATACTATGAACATAATCCAAGTCTGTGTCTGGGACCCATGTACAAAATAACTCTCAGCATTTCTGGTGAATGAGCTACTTAAAACGTAAGATTAGCAAGAATACAACAATATTCAAACACACACGTTTTTAGACAATTTATGTCCAGAGTTTGCTCTCTAGGATTAAAGTACTGCAGAGGAAAGATCTTTCACTAGCAATATCTTTCACTTTTAGTAGAGGTGCACCGATACATCAGTTCAATATGGGATCGGTACCGATATAAAGAAATATGGCTGTATGGGGCCGATAATTTGGCCAGTAAATGCCTGTGCTGTGCACAGCCATAACACAGCATTCAGGTAGTTAGCAGCAGAGCCAGCCGCCTGGAGAGTTGCCTCTAGCTGGTAAGTCCAGTGTGGTAGAAGGGGAGGGGGGAGGAAAGGGGTGTATGGAGGGCAGATCAATGCCCCCCGTGGTGAGGGAGGGGTCAGGGGCTGCTCAGGTGGGGCCGGGGGGGGGCAGCACTGGGAGGATGCTGCATCCACCCTAAATTTCACCACTGTTCCATTCGCAGTGCTGCCACTACCAGCCACCCAGCGCAGCTCCGGCTCTTCCCGGCAAATGGGTGGAGGCAAGGTGCTAAGCTGGGGCTGCACCAGGCAGCTGGCGGCGAAATATGGGGTGGATACAGCATTCTGCCACCACCGCTGGCACCCACACCGAGCCCAGCCACTGCTGAGAAGAGCCCTGTTCTGCCCTGCCCCACGCAGATGGGGCGGGGGACATGTCCCCCCATGCCCTTCCAGGGTGTAAGCAGCAGCAGGAACTGCTCCCTGCCCCACAAGCTGTGGCTCCAGCCCCCTTCTCCCCTCCCGCCCTGCCTGGGCTCCCCTGCCCCCTCCCTCACCACGGGGGGCATTGATCTGCTCCCCCCACCCCACATCCCTTCCTTTCCACCACACCAGACTTACCAGCTGTAGGCAGCTGTATCTGAAATTGGATTGGTATCAGCTGATATGCCTCCTTAAATATTGGCTATTGGTATCGGCCCCAAAAATCTGTATCGGGGTACCTCTAACTTTTAAGAGGTGCTAAAGGCTTTAAGATTAAAGATGCAGTTATTCAGCCTAAGCCAAAAATACAGGGCAGACAAGAATGGAAGAGGAAAGTCCAGGAAAAAAAATGGATCGCTCCTGAGACCATTTTAAAAATAAATTAAAAATTATGATATTATATACCAAGAGTTTGAGTCCAGTATAACTGCAACACCCTAAAAATCAATGATTTCACAAAGGCACTTACATCAGAAGTTCGACCAATCTTCGACATACTCCAGAATCAATAACTGCTTGGATTTTATCATTAGGTCCATCTGAAAGGTAAGAGAGGGCCCAACAAGCATCTGCTAATACATCTGGGTCACTGCTAAATAACAGTCTTGATAAAACATTTAAGCAAGGAGCAACCTAGGTTGAAAAAAATTATACACAATTAGATGTTTCCTGTATTTTTCCATTTTAAATTTTAGAGAATATTTGCAAACATTTTTCAAAGAAATGAAACCACGTGCTGTACCTGAGCCCAAATATAAATGTCATCATTGTTAATCCTGTTAGTGCTCATCAGTACCTCTGACATGAATGGAATTTTCATGGAAAGAGTAAGGACTAGTTGCACAGTTAAAAACTAGGACAATGTCAACAGTCTTTAGAGGGCTACTGTTGAAGGCTGCGGCTTATGAATTCAAGTAGCAAGATGGGTATCTACATTTGGAAACCCAACCCCTAACTCTAAAGACGGTATAGGAGAATGATTTCATGCCTTTATCCATAAAACAAATTTTATAGATTAGAAAATTAAGAGATAGTGGTCATTTATCAAATATTACAGAAGCCAATGACAGAGTTGTGAATACTACCAGAAACCAATCCTATTTTCTTTTAGTGAAACAAACTATTTAAAATCTCTTAAGAGTACAAATAAATTCTCAATTTATAAACAGAAGCTTACATTACAGAATTGTTTTTAAAGATAGCATCTTCAAATGGAGAAACAACAGAGTATAAGAACTCTGTGTACTTGCAAAATATGGACTAAGTCTCTGAAACTGTCATTTAAACGTTTCAATTACTTTGTGTATTTTGTTCTTTACATAATGCCTTACGAAAGGTTATTTACTGAAACAAATTAATGTGCTGAAATAAAAAAAAATTATAGAGAAGGCAGGGCAGGCTGGCACCTTATAAGATGCATGAACTTTCAGAGGGAACCACCTACTTCATCAGATGCTATAATTTAAACCCAGAAATAAAAACTTTTATATAGGGATGCTGCTAAGAAAATTAATGAGTGGGTTAATTAGATCAGCAGGCCAGATCTAGCTGGCAGATTGTAAATTGGAAACCCCTGTTCTAATCTGTAGACAGACTACCAGACTACATTAAATCTTCAAAGCACTCTTAACCCAATTGGCCTCCAAAACTGAAGACAGCTTGTGAGAGAGCATAAAGTCCTTCCACTTTCCTACGGGAAATATTCTGGTCATACCTTGCTAAAGTCTGGAGGCGGATTCTTGCCTCTACAAAGGTTTGAGAGTGCCCAGACTGCATTTCGAGTTGTTGTAAGTCGATTTGAATTTGTTAGTAATCTGCCAAAAATAACAAAAAGAAATAATGCATTACATTCACAGCCAACAGGTGTGTAATTCATTACCTAGAATTGCTAATACTACCTGAAGTCAGGAAATAACTCATCTCCATGCACCAATTCCATCATTAATCACTGTAAAAAACACTGAGTTTCATCTGCTGCTAACACGCCCTCGAATACTCTTATAGTATGGACCACAGATTAATAGATAAGCTTGTAAAACATGTAGTCTCACAAATAAAATGTATGGGCAACTCTATCTTTACAATCAAGTATCACATTGGAAAGCAAACAAAAGGCTTATATAGAAAAGATTAGAAAATAGTTTGGGTTCTTTTTAGTACAGAAAAAGGAGTCAGAAGTATTGTGAGAAACCTCCCAATTAATTTATGCTATTTTCATTTAAGAGACACTCAATCCAATATTCTTCTTGCTCTCTCTTTTTTTCATACATACAGTTATCTAATGGCCTGCAATTTCAGGACTAAAAAAATTGGAAAGTAATATTTTTTTCACCATTTAAAAAATGTTCTTTAATTTTTTTGGCATTTTACTCAATTTAAACCATAAAAACACTCAATTTCATTTTGATTTGTGCACTTAAATGTAATGTTATATTTAGACTGCTAACACCAGAAAAGTTGTTTTTTTTCTCTCCAAATTTTGTTCTGTTTATATAGCACTGGGTTCATTAATTTTAACACTTTTTCAGATGGTCAAGACCAGTATAAAAGGTATTTCACTTTAAGGAGAGAACTTGCTATTACAAATGATCTTTACAAAAGCGTGGAAGCCTATACAAAACAGCTGTTAAAATGATGCAAAGGACCTATCTACGTCTAAAAGTTAGTTCAGATTAAAGTAGGGTGCAAAATTAAAGCAAAGCAGTCATTCAGGAATAGCTCTATGTACAGACACTTTTCCAAAATAAGAGTGCCTACACATGGAGTTATTTACGAACATTTTACTCACTGTACGTATAAACAACTCTAAAGACAGGCAAGATTCTCCTTTGCACTAATACTACTCTCCACCATTCTGCAAACTTAAAGATGGGACAGTAAATTTGGGGCGTGTGTAGATGAAACAGGGGCACTAAACTGAAGTGGTGGGTTTTAAAAAACACTGCTTCAATTTAGGGCTGATTAAATCCCTGTGTCATGCACACACCTCGCTGACTTACCTGCCTCTCTGGTGGGGAGGGGAGGGTGAGCTGTCAGTGGGCAGAGCAGTCCCTGGGCTGCAGTGGGGTCTGGTGCTTCCTTCCAGAGCAGCTGTGCTTCCCCCCACCCCTCCAGGTGGCACCCACCTGCAGGCACCTGGCTCAGGCAATCCCAGGGGGCACCGCAGCCATGGAGGAAAGCACCAGGTCCCCGTGCAGCTCAGGCAGGCTTCAGGGAGGAATAAAAAAAGATCAGGCTCGCTGCTTTTCTTGGGTGGAGCTGCTTTCCCAGGCTGCTGTCATGCTGCCTGTAGGGCTTCCTGAAGAGCTGTGGAGCTACAAGGAGCCCAGTGCTTCACTCCACGGTGTAGGGGCAGCAAACTAAACCTCCTTGAAGGAGTTTTAGTTTGCAGCGTCCCAAGTCATTTAAGGCACATTACGCTGCCGAATTTCCTACAGTGGCTGGAATTAATGCACAAAACCCCGCCGAGGCGTGCAATCACCGACACCATTAAAGCAGTGCAAAAGCATTTAGCCTGCTTTAAAAGTGTTGTGCCCACATGCCTCTCGTTTCGTCTACACAACCTTGGAAGGATAATCTTCATGGGCTGGATCCAGGCATGCAGGGGTCACAAACCACATGCTTGGCACATTAAACCATGTCCAGCGGGGGCAAGATTCGCTACTGGAAAATCCCAATAGCAAAAAAAAGTGGCACAGCAGAAAGAGGCATGGCACATACAAGAGGAGTGGGTGCTAGCAGACGCAGAGGCTGGGTCATCCCAACAGATGCTCTGGTTGCTAGCCAGAGAATCTCTACTGCTTTAGTTGTCCTCCGGCTCCCCGACCACGACCAGAGCAGGGGGACAGCAGTTTCCCCAAAGCAGGGCAATTTGCCCACACCCAACTGAATGTGCAGGGGTGTGCACCGTGACATAGCAGTACTACTATTTTTGCCGCAGCAAGTGCACAGCCTTGCATGTGAGGATGTGCTCACATAGTGTAATCCTTGACTGGAACAGAACTGGTGTAGCTTAACTGCTGACACCCCACTCCTGACGGTCAAGTCTGAGGCCTGGGGCCATGTGAAGCTGTTCAAAGTTACAGAAGAAAAAACATGTGTTCAGGCAAAAATCAGAGGACTGCAAAGCTGTTTTATCTCTTCTCTCTATACCTTCTCCACAAACTAAGTTGGCAAATTCACTTGGCTGCACCTATGGGCCTATGCCATTGTTTCTATTAGATCTATAAAACTAACTCGTTTCAGTGATGGACCTACCAATTAAAAACAACACAAAATAATCCCAAACCTACAGAATCTGTCCCAAGAGCTAGTAAACAAACAACCGATATTTTCTCAATTCAAAACTGTTTCCTACAAAAAAGAGAAGCTTATGTATAGTATTTAAAATATATATACTAATACACATTTATTAATACAATGACAATCTGCTGCTTAGAATTCTTATTCTTAGTAACTATATTTTATGTTATTATAGTTATATTTTAGTTATGACATTAACTTACAATACTTACTCCAAGAGCGGTGGCAGTATTCCACAGTTTAAAACAAAATCTCTGCATTCTGCATTATCACCAGCAATATTACCAAGAGCCCATACTGCCTTTGAAAACAAAATACTAAAATAAACCAACATGCACATATTAAATAAAAGTACTTTAGAGTGTAGTATATTGTTATGTATTCCTCCCACAGCAAATTCCTATGATTTAATCAAAACAGCTCATGATATCATTATAAATTAAACACTTTAAAAGAGAAATTCTTGATGTGCACATTTCGTTGTTTATTTTGCAAGTTTCACAAATCAGATTATAAATAATAGTTTCAACTTCACAGACGTCATTCCTGTACAAAGACATCAGTTAGTACTTTCATATTTAAATATTTTTTTCAATAATTAATGGTATTTTATAGTGAATTTTTTCTCTAGCAGATACCTGTCTTCTTATCAACAATGAAATGTCATCCAAAAGCAATGCTAAAGTCCTCTTTGAGATAAAATTGTCCAAAATTCAAAACCACAAACAGAACTAGCTAAAAGAGAGCAATTTTTATTTTATTACTCTCTCATTAATAAAATAAACATAAAAGTGAATGCAAAAGTATGCTGAACAATAAGCTCGACAAACAAGCGAGTTACATTCCTTTCTCTAAAGTGCACCCTAAATCAAGCAAGATGTTTGTGGCAAAAAACAAATGAAGGGAAAGTCTAAAACAAAGACAAAAGAAACAACACAACTGTATATCAAACAAAGAAAAGGTAATGGCATTGTGGTGGATAGTATTGCTTTAGATCCTGTTTAGCTCTTGTTAATGACACTACAGAAATGAGTTTTTAGAAAAAATGTGAGTAAGATAAAGGAAACCACTCTGAAAAGTCAGGTAAAGCATAACAGGCAGGAAGGAATGAAAAGACTATTAAAAGGTGCAGCCTTATTTTACAGGAGTCATAACAATAAATTAACATAGGGCTTAAATCTTCTTGACCCATATACAGGGGACATAAGAAAGACCTTTACAAATGTATTTTTAATAGATGCACCCCTCCCCTCAAATATTTACCTGCTCCTGGACATCTTCATGCTCTGAGCTAAGCAACTTAATAAAAATTGGAACAGCTCCAGTCTCAATTACTACTTTGGTGTGTAGAAACGTTCCAGATGCTATATTTGTCAATGCCCAAGCTGCTTCAAACTGACAAATGGGAAAAAAACCCCAGAGGGGTCAAATTATCTAATAATAAAGCACAAGTATATTAAAACTGTACAGATGTTATGGTTTTCTGAGTTTTATATATTTATTTTCCAATAGATTTTTTTCTCTTTTATACGAAAATTTGCCAGCCACTCCCTTTATTTTACTTTCCAAAGGAAGAAAAAGCATTAAAAAAATTACCAGTTACTTTACTAATCTAAATCTACAGATATTATCCAATAATCTCTTGCCTATTTTCTTGATAAAGGAAAGCTGCTGGATACTAGTCCCCCTCACCCCTCTTTCTGTACAATCAGAAAATAAGCCTTGTGCAAGGCAGGTGCACTCAATTTAAATACAGGTATGATTTAAAAAAATGCAAATGCTTTTGTGGGCACTCAGTTTCAGGGCAGGGAGAGATGTACAACTGCAGCATTTTGAAGTGCAGTGACAATCCAGTTACACTAATTTCCAATGCTCTACTACACTACATACACTTACGTCCTAATTCTAATGAACTAAGCCAAAAATGCAAAAAAGAAAAAAAATCTGAACACCATTTTATAAAGGATAAATTTTTCTGGTTTAGGTTCACTTATTGTGAGTTAAAAGCAGAGAGGTGAAAGAGTCATACTGAATACAGTCATACCAAAGTCTATTCACTTTTAAAACCAATATAACTGTTTTGTCTGTCCACGCACTGAAATTTAAGCAAACTCTCACAAAACTTACGTGTAGACAAGGCAATTATCAGCCTTGCTCATGAAGCTAACTGACTTGGACAGACAGTAATTCCTACTGCCAACTTTTTGAAAATTTTATGTAGAAGGACCAGAGGACTTTTAATTTCTTCCCTTTTTGATTTTGCAACATCTGAAAATGAGGTTAACATCAATGAAAACAATATACAGAAAGTATCCTTCATTTTTCTTGTAGTCCCCTTCATAAAGTTTTGCACAGACAAATGCTGCATCAACCTGAATTACATCTATGGGTAAAATTACACATTACACTTAGACCCTATTAAAGGTATTTAAAATGCAAGCCTCTGCATGGTAAAGCATGTTAACAAGTGCTAAATGCCCTCTAAACATCTTAAAGTTATGTCACTTCAGGCAAGGATTATTTTTGGGTCCTGTTACCCAACCTGCATCACCTTAATGGGGGATGTGAAAGGTTATAGGATAAGTGTATTTATACCAATTAACATGGGGGGGCGGGGCTGGGAAGCAGCAGCATCTCAGGAACAGGAACGCAGCAGGGCAGGCAGGCAGCAGGAGGGAGGAACAAGAGAGAGAAGAGGAAGAAGGGCGAAGGGGCACTAGTATCCATAGATAGTCTGCTCCCTCCCACCCTCCCAGCACATCAGCAGCTACAGTAAGCCCCTCTCCTGCTGCTGCTGGCTTGCTGCTGCTCCCTCTCCTCCCCTATCAAAGGCCCCTCCCACGGAGCAACAGCAGCTGTGTCTGATTGGTCTATGTGCAGTCCCTGGCTCCCCTGCAGCCGACATAATTAGAGATTAAACAGATAACTTTTTTAACAATATTTATATCCCCAACATTAACATCAGGCTGCTCCACTGAGCGAAAACAGCCAATTTGCAGTCCTCCAGTATCCTGGGAGGTACCACTCCCAGGTGGCCTGGTTATCTTCCCAGACTCTTACATTCTGGACTAACAGCCAGGACAGCCAAGGAGCAGCAGGTGAGTGGGGAAAAGGAAAGGGTGAGAGAGAAGGGGGAGGTGGGAAGTGGGGGAAGAGAGCAGGTGCTGGGGCAGGGCAGGGATGGGACAGTGGCAGGTGAGCGCGCATCCATGAGGCCCAGCTGGGGCACAAGGACCAGAACTAGGTGTGAGGCAGCAGTGTGGCCCTCTCAATGGCCCACTGGCTTGATCTGGGCACAGGCTCCAGGGAGCCTGAAAGTAGGCAGGGATGGGGAATCCATACCCCACTGTCACTTTGGGCAGAGCATAGTTACTTCCTTCTGCTGTCACTATGGGCCTGAGTGCAGATTTAACTTTAAATTCCACTTAAGTTTAGAATGTTTTAATTGTAACATGCAACTACCCCCACCCCATGCCTACACCTTGATACTGAACAGTGACCATCATTCATATCTAAGTACAGCAATTAATAAATGCTGAGCCAGCAATATAAAGCCCTAATGACATATTACTCTATTAAATTCTAAAACTAAAGTGCTCCTCAATTTCTTCTGATTTTTTTAAATCTAAAATGTATGCCTGTATCAAGCATAAGCTCACCTGAAGAGTGCAATTCTCATTTCGCTCTAGAAATTTCACAAATCTCTGCACAACTCCTGGTTTTTGGATTACTTCATCTATAGGTGGATTGGGTTCTAGAAAAAAAGATACATGTATGAATGGAAAAGGAAGCAGATTAAATTATTTTACAGATATGAATTCAGTTATTAAGCATGGTTCTCAATAAATTCCTCTGATATTTTTAATCTTTACCTTAAATACAATTTGCTCCTTATCGCCTAGGCTAGCAGTTCCCAAACTGACAGATTGTGCACCACCAATTTAAAATGATACAGCCTTAAGTACCACCAGGAAATTTGTCTTGTGAAGTAATTATAATAAGTCTGTTAACGCGTTCCACTTACAAGTTGTCTGCGTACCACTGGTGGTACGTGTACCACAGATTGGGAACTGCTGACCATCAACTCCAGTCCCCTGCATTCACAGACAATCATTAACCCTAAAGCATGTCCATATTCCCCACTTTAAATCCTTACATTCAGCTACAAGGCACAATAGCGGGAAACACCAAGGATATCCTGTAATAGGAGTGTCAAAGATCTGACAACAGAGTGTAATCATCTGGACTGCACTGTTGCCTGGGGATCTCAGGCTGGACCAGTGCATTGCATGTGGAATACACCACCAGCCCAGGGTGTGTGCTGCCAGCTCCACACGTCTTTGAGCTGGGCCACACGTTGCCAGCAGCACCTGCACTAAACTGGCCCCATGCACAGGACCAAGCACCCTGGGCCAGTCTGCGGGTACTACCCAGCCCAAGGACTGGCCCCAGTACCACTCATCTGGCCCATGGTGCAGATCCCTGTCCTATAACATACTGTAAGACAAAGATGAGGGAACTGCCAATGCCCTGCTACTTCAACAATAGGGAAGCAGTTCATTAACTGCTAAGATCATAGCGTAAGATCATAGATAAAGGAACATAATACAGAGGAAGGCAAAAAGCGCCACAAGCCCATGCCATTCTGCTTAAAAGGAGAAAAAGAAAATCCTTCCTGACCTCAAGTTTGGTGCACAGTATGACCCTTACTAGAAAAACATAATGCCCTATAGCCAGGGACTTTGGGTTTTCTATCCTATGTACTCAGTATCACAGCCCTTCGTCCCTCTAGGAATCAAAACCTTCATACAATATACAACTTCTTGTGTCATATTTGTAAAACTTTACTTAACCGTTAGGATGTTTCCCCACCTTGTTCTTTAGCTAGTAAGGCACAAAGTACCTGCTTCAAGCTCCTGAATCCAGTAATTTTAAGAGGTAGCTTAAGCTGTAGAATATTTTGTATCAATTCAAAATTTATTTTAAAACAGGGTTTTTGTTTTTTTATAAGAATCTCATTACAATTTTTAAAAAATATCCAGGTTTTTTGGAACAAAACATTTTTTTTTTAGTCAGTCCTGAAGATCACTACAACACACAGCTGGTGTTGTAGTCAAACTATAAAGGCCACAATGCCAAAGTAATCAATAAGTAACTAATTTCTTTAAAGCACTCATTACTTTTTTGGCTACCACACAGCAAGGAACAAATATCAATTTCTTCTAAATAATGAATACCCAACCTATTAAATACCATTATTGATACAAAAATGAAAAAGCTAGTAGACAACTGGTTTGAAGCTGTTCTTAGAATCCCAACCACAAACTACAGAAAAAATTACCATCCAAGAGAATGAACATTCCGTTAAAACAATCAGCAGCCTTCTTGTTTGGTCTTTAGCCATGTAGAAGTCAAAACATGGAAGAGCCATGAGAACCATGGGACTCTTCAGCCTGGAAAACCACAGGCTCAGGGGTGACTTGGTGGCAGCCTATAAGTACATCAGGGTTGTGCATCAGGATTTGGGGGAATGCCTGTTAACCAGAGTGCCCCAAGGGATAACAAGGTCCAATGGTCACAAACTTCTCCAAGACAGTTTTAAGCTAGACATAAGGAAAAACTTCTTTACTGTCCGAGTCCCCAAGGCCTGAAATAGACTCCCTCCAAAGATGGGGCAAGCACCTACTCCGGACTCCTTTAAGAAGCATTTGGACACTTATCTTCCTGATATCCTTTGACCCTAGCTGACTTCCTGCCCTTGGGGAAGGGGGCTGGACTCGATGATCTTCTGAAGTCCGATTCCAGCCCTAATTATGAAATCTATGAAATCCAGAATTATTGGATGAAATGCACAAGACTTGACTTTAACTGTACTCCTGGCTACTGTGCTGTCTGAAAACTCAGATGGTAGTGCCAATACCATACCACCACCTCCTTCTGGAACGTTTCCAAATGCTATCGCTGTCTAAAACGTTATCTAAAAGTTGTGCCTATGGGGCACTTGTCTGAATTTTAGTTTATTACTGATATAGACAATACTTTAAATTACTCTTTAAAAGATATTAAGAGAACTTTCTCTACATAGCTTCACTGCTCCATCTGAAATCAGGAAGTTGTATAAGGGGTTTTCACATAAACAGCAGACAAGGAATAATTCATTGGTACAGACTGGGGATGTCTGCCTTGCTTTGTAGTGGGCGGGGAAGTGGGCCATGGCCCACATCGTTGGATCTCTCAAGCATAGTTTAACAACATTTGCAGCATCAGAATGTCAATTGCTGTGGTCACCCTGCTTTATCAGTGGCAAGTTAGGGTGTTATGTCTTGTGGCTGTGTCAGAGTTGACTCTGTAGCTGTATGGGATGGTTTGGATAGAGATGATTCTGGCTTAGGCAGGGACTAGATAACTTCTGGATGTTCCTTCCAGACCTACTTCTCTATAATTCTATGAGATGCATCCGTCACAATCCTCAACAAAAGCTGCAAGTGCATTTTAATATTAGCAGCCGAATCAAATTTTTCACAAAAGTAAACACTAGCTTGCTTGAGAGTTAAGTATAGGTAACCCTTGCATAATGCAGCTTCACTTGCTATAGTTTTGCTATAGTGCTCATTTAAAATACCTACCTGGTTTCACTTAGTGCTCAGCACGTTTCGCTATAATGCTGAGTGCAGGGGTGGGGAGAAGTGGTGGCAGTGGCATTGAGTGAAGTGGTGAGTGCCGGCAGGGGCGCAGGGCAGGACAGCAGAAGCACAGGGTCCACTCTGGCATGTGATATTGGAGCGGGCAGGGAGGAGCAGCGGTGGTGTAAAGGGGAGGGCAGGGGGCATGAGCGCGGAGCCTGGGTCAGTCCCCAAGGCCATGGCTGGCCAGGCCCAGGACAGGATGGCAGGAGCTCGGGGTTCACTCTGGCACGTGGTGCTGGAGCGGACGATGGGTGGAGAGGAGCAGCAGCGGCAGCGAGAAAGGGCAGGCGGTGGGTTGTGCTGGCAGGGGTTACAGGAGCACAGGACCCACACTGGCTCCCAGGGCCAAGGCTTGGGGGCCGGCAGAAGCACAGGACCCAGGCTGGCAAGGTGGTGCTGGAGCTGCTGGTGGGCAGGCGGCAAGAAGCGGCAGAACCAATTATATTTATTTACATTAATTTCTCTAGGAAAATGGGTTTCGCTTAGTGTGTTTCCGCTTAACACCCAGTTTGTTCAGCACCAATTAAGAGTGCTAAGCGGGGGTTGCCTGTACTGCAATGATTGCTAAGTGTGCAGCTATTTGTTCTGATACTCTAATCAAAATGTCCTTGATTTTGTTCCTTTGTCTAAAAGACTTAACTTTAGAGTAAAAAAGGTTTGCATGTTAACCGTTATGTTCAAATGAATTTGGCATTCATGTGATATGAGAGTTAGAAGCTTTAGTTAGTTCTGTTTTTGAAGAGTGTAATAAATTCAAGATATAGTGTTTATGAACAAATTTGAAGAAAGAAAGCAACACAACACTGATTTACCTTTTGAAAGCAGTTTTCTAAATTTTTGGGTTGCTGTAAGCTGCTGATCAGGATCATCTGAGAAAATCATCTGTACCATATCTGCTGTAATAACTTCTTCCTTTAAAAAAAAATTTCAAAAAATGACATCTTTGCAGTTTTCAGTACTTCGAAAGCACACTTCAAATGCAATTCTGAAACACTCACCTCTGGAATAGGTACAGTAGAACTGACATCAGGATCTTGGATAGGGCTTTCTACCATAGATTCTTCATTTCCCGGGAGAGAAACATTTCTGCGTTTAAATAACTAAATGAAGAAGAACTAGATAAAGTTTCACATTATTACGTTTTCCAAATGCCCTCCCCTCCCACCCAAATTTAAGGTAAGCATTCAAAGTATGCAGTGCCACAAGCAGCTACAGATGTTTTGGTAAGTTTGAAAAAAAAGTAAGTTTCAACAAGTAATCAACAATTCACCTTTCCTATCACTGAAGCAAATGGGGATCTTACAAAAAAAAAAAATTATGAATTTTGAAGGAGATGCACAAAACATCCCCATAATGTACATAATGGAACAAACAGCAATGGCTTCACTCATGCTACACTTTAGCTTGTATGATTCTTTTTTAAATCAGAACACTTGACACATTTTTAAATGCAAGAAAAAACCCTAAATCCTCTTCTTTAAAGTCTTGCTATTTTAGTCAATATTATTTAAAACATATTTTAAAACGGAATGTAAATCACTCTCTCAGTGAATTAGTGGACTAAGACTCAACCCTGTGTTCAGCATTTCCTATTCAATACGTTAGGCCTCTCTGCTCTCCTGTCTTCTCTGGATCATATTGAGGGGTGGTTTAATGTCTCCATGAATTGCATATGGAGCATGGCCGCCCCCATTTCCCCTTAATCCAGGGCCAGACAACAAAAAGCATCTCAACACCCTTTGTGGATGCCGATCTACATTCACAAATATTCAGTTATTTAGTTAACAGACCATGTTTACTATGTTTCAGAGTAAGAGACCTACTTGCTCTTCCCTTTTTTGTTTCCGAAGCTGGATTCCTTCTTCTTCTCTTCGTCTACGCATTTCTTGAGGATTGAGTGCATTGTTCTTGTAACTTTTCATCCGATAATTATCTTTTCCTGGGCTTGCCATGGTGTCTATAACAAAGAACAATGCTTTTACGTAAAAGTCTGTATGTTATGAGATACAAGCAGCTGCACAATCTCTAGGGCAAGAAACTGTCATCCTCTGACAGTGGATGGCACCCACTCCATTCTGAAAGACAGGTTGCCTAAACAGATACATTTCCTAAACCCTGGGTTAGGAAACAATGTACTCAATGTAAAACAAACAATTAAGGAGCACTCAACCAGCTCCATGTGACAGCACCTTCCTTGTGGACAAAGTAGGCTGGAAAAAGCAAGTTACCTTGTCATGGGTAACGTCTACGCGCAGTTTTCACAGTGAAACCTGCCAAACTGATTATCACCTACCACACCCCCAAGTGTGGTAGCTTGCCTCTCTTCTCTGACAGGATGTCATGTTGATGGCACCTTGGAAACAAGGGCAAGACCAAGGTGAACTGGGAATGATAGCATTTGGTGCCCTCCCTTCAGCTCTCACCATGCCCAGCTCCTTTTATGGTGCTGGTACCTTCAGCCTGAAGCAGTGTTGCCAGGTGTTCGATAATTATTGTATTTATACAATAATTTCACCTGTTGTGCGATGTACGATCAACAACAGTAAAAGTGTTTAAAATCTACAATATTTTTTGAGGTAGCTCATTGATGCAGAATATGCAAAACCCAAGTCACTCTCAGGGAATCTTAACCAACTTCTGGGTTTGCAGTCAGCACTTTCTTATGATGGCTTGCCTCGAAATAAAGAAATGCTTCAACTTTGATGACCCAGTTCTCACTCACTCATTGCTGACTTAGAGTAAGCAATACGAAGTAAATAAGAAGATTTGTGTACTTATTTACATGTTTTAAAGTATTTTTTCAGTGTGCAATAGTTTTTCAGCAAATACAATAATTTTGAGCTTCCAAGCTGATAGTTTCACATTAAGACCTGACAACGCTGGCCTGAAGGGTCTGTAACCAGAGCAGACCAGGAAAGCTTATGGTCTCTGGGCTGCTGCTGCCAGATGGGGTAAGATTCAGCCAAATCTTTGCAAACCTTGCTACAACTGCAGCCACCCTGCACCTTCCCAGGCGGCTGGACCCTCCTTTTGGGTTGCGAACACATAGCTTGCCTCCCAAAGGCAAGGAACTGAGAGCCGGGGACAGCCCCTTCCCTACAGCTGACTCCCTCCACAGCCAACCCAGGCCAGTGTTGCCAGATGCACGATAATCATCATGTTCATAGGATAATTTCAAATCTGGTATAACCAATGATAGTAAAAACGTGCAAAGCGTACAATCATTTGTGAGGCAGCTCATTAACCCAAGTCACTCTCAGAGAGTCAATTAATTGACTGTTGGGCTTGCTGTCAGCACTTTCTTAGGACTGCTGGCCTCCAAATAAAGGCATGCTTCCACTTGGATGACCCAGTCCTCTCTCACTCGCTGACAACTTACAGAGAGCAATAGAAAGTAAAGAAAAAGACCACTTATTCGGATGCTTATTTGTATATTTCTCAGCGTACGCTCGTTTTTCAGAAAAAAGGACTACTTGAACTTCCCAAACGATTATTTCATATTGAAGACCTGGCAAGGCTGCCCTTCAGGGCCGGCTCCCCCTCCCCCCGGACAGCCCAGGCCGCCCTGCAGAGGCGCGGGCAGGCGGCGGTCGGCCCTAGCCCGCAAGGCCGCGCTCCGTGCCCCGCGCCGAGCCCCACCCGCGCCCGCCCCGCCGCTCTCACCCATGGAGGCGGTGCCCGA
>NW_005842179.1:712847-718594 GCF_000455745.1 Alligator sinensis
CACGTGCAAGCCCGGCACGGCCGCCTGCTGCTCGCCACCGCCCCAGGTGAGGCCCAGCCCGGGGGTGACGCCCGGACGCAGCCCCGCTCCCCGCCGCGGTTTCCAGAGCAGGAGCTGCCCTGCAGTGAAGTGGGGGGCTCATGCCACAGGGTGGTTTGGGACATCACGGGAGGAGCCAGGGGGCCTCTCACGTGGGTCTGTGTATCTTACTAGGGCTCTGATTAGCATAGTAATCATGGGAAGTTAGGGGTGGCAGGAACCTCAGGAGGTCATCTAGTCCAACCCCCTGCTGAAAGCAGGACCAGCCCCAACTAGATCACCCCAGACAAAGCTTTGTCTAGCTGGGTCTTAAAAACCTCCAAGGATGGAGATTCACCCCCTCCCTTGGATAGGGAGAGCCGGAGGCAGGGCAGGCACTGCGAGAAGTGGTTTTCAATAGTGTGTTGTGTGACGCCCCTCGGGTGCACGGAGGTGGCAGCCAAGTGAAGCTGCCCCGTGTGCAGGGCTGTGGCGTGCATGCTCCCCTTGTCTGCTGGATAAAGCCAGGTGCGAGCAGAGCTGCAGTTCTGGAAAGGGGGTGCAGGCTGTGAGGTACTTTATATACCTTGCACTTATGCAACTTTAAAGAGTCAAGGAACCTCTCCATAACTCTTTTAATTTGCATTTTCTCCACTCCCCTCCTAGAAACAGGGACAGTTGCACTGGTGCATCACTGATGTCAGGAGGAGCAAGGGTAGGGGGCAGACCAGGAAAAGCTGCGCCCCAAGCCAGCTTTAGGGTTACTAGAGAGCAGGAGGAGTGTGTACATTCTGGGCTGGCTGTACAGCAGGCGTGTGGGGCATTTTGACTTGGAAGCAACTGCACTCAGTTTAGAAGCACTGAGGGAAGGCGAGGCAGGACCAAGAGTGGCTTTCATCCAGGGGTGCCACCACACTCAAAAAAGTGTTGTAACCACTACCTTACTTGCTGACTGGTTCAGAGATGCTACGAACATGGAGTACGGAAGGTACCCTCCTGCCCTTCCTTCTGACATCTTCAGATTAACAAGCTAACTGCCTCTGCATTGGTGAATAGGAATTTTGTGTCAGGTAGAACTAGGTTCTCTCGTTGTGTCACCCTTGACTGATTTCAAAGTGCAGTTATATGTATCCTTTTAACATGTGAAACACTGAAAATATGAAGGTATATAGAGTAATATAACTCCATAAATAATACTAGGCATGTCTCTACTGGTCCCATTAATTTAATAACATACTTGTTAAACCTGGAAGAAACTCCTGCAGGATTTCTAGAGTGCTGCACAGCTTTGCTGTGGAATCTAGGACTCATTTTCCAAGGGAAGCCACAGGCTTGGCTTACTGACTGCTAAGAGCTCTTGCTTGCATTTAGTGTCATTTGTCATCATATTCCTGTACCAATGTCCCTCAGTTCTTACATGTCTGAAGATGTACTCGGAGTGAAACTGAACAATTGATAAAAGAAAGCACATTCTTGTCCCTGTGCTAAAACTGTTGTTTGTTTTAAAAACTCAGTGGGATGCCAAAAAGTTATAGAAAAACTTTTTTCAATTTTGGTGCTTTCTCCCTTATTAAAGCTTAAGCAGAATCCTACTCTGGCCTTCTGGTTCTTTAGAGATATTTGGTAAATACAAGATAGACAAGCTTTTATTATTAGAAATGTATTTCTAATACCAAAAAAAATTATATTTGGAGTTATGATAAGGAATCTCCTGGTATGCTTAACAGAGGATGATGAGTAAAGAACAAACTCATTTTTTCTTTGTTGTTTCCATGACATCTGTATTATATCTTCGAACATGAAGGCCAGAAACTAGTTTATGAAAAATGAGTTGTTCCTGTCCTGGATCGTTGAAATATCTGGGACTGAAGAGTAAATGTTTTAAGTCTATTTAAGTCTGTTTTATAATTTAAGGTGTCTGGTAACAATTGCAATCTTCTATAGTTAAATTAAACATCATATTATGCTTGATGGGAAAAATAAGATCCCTCAGCTGACTTGTTCTTAAGAGTTTACTTTTATTAATGTACAGGTAATATGTGCCTTAAGGCACATATTCAACACACTCTGTTGAATTCATGTTACTAGCAAATTCTATTTTTTATTTTAAATCAATGCAAAATGAATTAAGTAGTAACTTTTTTGGCATAGAAAGCACGTGATTTGCTGCTTTTCTTGTTTGGATTTTATGAAACAAATAATTAGTCCACCAATCTTAAGCACAGTACTACTCTCACATAATTTGTTTTTCAAATACAGGAAACAAACAGCTCTATGAATGTCCAATGTGTGATCTTGTCTGTGCAAGCCCTCAGATTCTCCAAGAACATGTTGACTTACACTTAGAGGAGTGTAGCTTTTCGGAAGGTAGGTGGAAAGATCAAAAGGTGATATTGGCAAAAAGCAGTTAAATTGGTTCTAGGTTTCATACCTACAAAAAAACAATAGTTTATACTTTGCTTAAAGTTTGTCTTGGTTATTTAACAAATTGGTATTTAACTTTATGGCTATGTCTGTGTTGATCCCATTTTCAAAAATGAAAATCAGTTAGTAAATACCTATAGCTACAATTTTACAGCACAGAACAGTTGGTGAAAACAGCACTACCTGATGTGAAACTGCTAAGGATATGCATTGTGTATTAAGTAAAATGTAAACATGTTAATAGATCTACTTAATAGTTTCAATATTCTCCAGCTCTTTAAAATATAACAGTCTAATATCACACATCTTGAAATTTCACATAGACAAGTATCCACAAGTCAGATGATTTTAAAAAGTCATTTTTGGCATCTCGGATCTAAATTACCCATGATTCTTTTTCTGTCAGAAGTCAGTAATGATTTATCAGCTGTTTCTGTTCTGTGATATTTTTTCATTAGTACTCCAGCTCTGTCCAGCTCCTGTGAAATTCTGTTCAGTCTTTTACCTCAGCTCTATCTGTGTTCACTTTAATCTGTGTCATTCAGCACTTCACGGACCTGAAAGTTTGCCAGTAAGCTTCCTGGTCTTTTGAAGTTAAGTCCAAAAGATGTGGGCTTCTCTTTAGCAAGCTCAGGCAAGAAAGAAGGCTGAAGCTAAGGGCGAATGAAGCAGATCATCTGTGCAGTGATGCGGTTTACCCAGATGCAGCCCTACAGATTCCAGGGGTGGTTCTGTGGGTCCTCATAAAGAGGTATTGGGGCACTGGGGATTTCTCAGGTCCCATTCCTCCATGCCAGGAGCCTGCAAACTTTCCTCACTTCAGGAGATTGTGGACAGGTCTTTGTAAGATGAGAACCTCAGCTTCCCTGTTTTCTCTAAGTGGGAAAAGCTGGGCAGCTGCTCTGGGGGCTTGAGGGTCTCTCAGGCTCCCAGAACACGTGTCTGGCAGCTGGAGAGTACATATACAAATTTTAATGGCAGCACAAATGAGACATCAGGGGACATTTGTTTCCACTGTGAAATTGCTGATCAGAGAAGACTTTTTCCTTACTAGTAGAGGGGCAGGTTACTTGTAACGGCTCTTACAATCCCTCCAATAACATCTGTACTCTTACTTGAGTTTAGGTGCACCTTCAAAATTATTAATAATTTAATAAATGTGGGAGTTGTCTCCCAAAAATATTAACATACAGTTATCAGGTACTTCCTGTTGATGTACTTACAAACATTTGTACGAACTCTTCCAATTAAATCAGTGTTGGATGTCAGACCAACTCGCTTTTTACATGATGTATTATTAAAATGCAATTGAATAAATATTCCTTAGCTTAGAAAGGTTCTTTCAGTTAAATGTATCCCTGCATCTGACAGGTATCTAGTTTCTCAAAATCATTCTCAAACATGCAATCTAGCATCTGAATTCTTAAGTTCCTTTTATAGAGAGAAAATTACATTTACTATCCTCTTCCTGTTTGTGTATGCAAATGAAGTTAAATATAAACTTTGTCAACTCTTTCTTGAATGTTACCGCTAGGTATAAATGTAGGTGATTTAGAATTGGCTCGGCAGCTCCAAGATGAAGAAGATAGACAGCAACGATTAGAAGAAGTGAAAAAGGAGAAGGAAGAATTTAAAAAACTACAGGTACAGAAAATTTTCCGTGGTATTCAAATGATAAAAACTGGGGTGGGGGGGAGAATTATCATCACCAGTGGGATATCTTGGAGTTGTGTGTATTCTGCTGGGGTGTCTTGCTGTTCACCAATGTTCATATTATGATGTCAATTAAACTAAGTGCAGACAGTTAACTAATTAAATAAAAATAATAGAGCTGAAATTCATTCTTTTGACTTTGATAACCATTCTGTATTTCAAAGGTGAGACTTGGAGCCATTTCCATGAGTGAGAACATTTGTCCTTATTTTCTGTTGTAATCTGTGGTAGTCACTTTGCAGGATCACCTGAACCTAGAGTTTTTGAATTTGGTACCTCACTACATATACTGTAGATGTATGCAAAGAAAAAGTGTGTGCATCATAAATTGGGATTGTACCATAAAGTAAGTCGGAAGTAATGATATGTCGGGAAAACAATCTAATAGATTCATAGATTCCAGGGTCGGAAGGGACCTCAATAGATCATTGAGTCCGACCCCCTGGATAGGCAGGAAAGAGGGCTGGGTCTAGATGACCCCAGCTAGATGGTTATCTAAACTCCTCTTGAAGACCCCCAGGGTAGGGGAGAGCACCACCTCCCTTGGGAGCCCGTTCCAGACCTTGGCCACTCTAACTGTGAAGAAGTTCTTCCTAATGTCCAATCTAAATCTGCTCTCTGCTAGCTTGTGGCCATTATTTCTTGTAACCCCCGGGGGCGCCTTGGTGAATAGATACTCACCAATTCCCTTCTGTGCCCCCATGATGAACTTATAGGCAGCCACAAGGTCACCTCTCTACCTTCTCTTGCGGAGGCTGAAAAGGTCCAGTTTCTCTAGTCTCTCCTCGTAGGGCTTGGTCTGTAGGCCCTTAACCATACGAGTGGCCCTTCTCTGGACCCTCTC
The DNA here is from genome assembly GCF_000455745.1 of Alligator sinensis. Taxonomy (NCBI): domain Eukaryota; kingdom Metazoa; phylum Chordata; order Crocodylia; family Alligatoridae; genus Alligator; species Alligator sinensis. The sequence continues at coordinate 717,847 of NW_005842179.1, forward strand.
CAGGTTATCCGCATCCTTCTTGAAGTGTGGCGCCCAGAATTGCACGCAGTACTCCAACTGCGGTCTGACCAGCGCCCGATAGAGGGGAAGTATCACCTCCTTGGACCTATTCGTCATGCATCTGCTGATGCATGATAAAGTGCCATTGGCTTTTCTGATGGCTTCGTCACACTGTCGACTCATGTTCATCTTGGAGTCCACTAGGACTCCAAGATCCCTTTCCACTTCCGTGCCACCCAGCAGGTCATTTCCTAGGCTGTAGGTGTGCTGGCCATTTTTCCTCCCTAGGTGCAGCACTTTGCATTTCTCCTTGTTGAATGGTTAATGGTATCATCAGTTGGGCTCTGTGTTGGATTGGGCTGAATCTGACTCCTGTTATTCTGCGTTGAGAAGCATTAAGTAAACAAATGTATCAGCTGAATGTCATGTTTCATTACCCTCACTTAACATGACTCTCACTTAACAATTTTTTGAGTAATGAATTTTCAGTTTGTTACTTAACCATGATTAGATTGGTTGTGTAGTTGGATATTACAGGAAAACTGCTGTATAGTAGATGGACTGAAATTAAACTGTTTGGATGGCATGGGAGCAATGTTTATTCTAATATAATAAAGAGTTTAATCTGTCTGTTCATAATGGTTTTGCTCAAGTGCGCACATTTGGTCAGGGCAAGGGCGCGGGGGCTGGGCCTGGTTGCGTGCGGCCGGATGTGGAATGGCGGCAGCAGCAGACAGTGGGTGGTGGC
>NW_005842179.1:718625-721823 GCF_000455745.1 Alligator sinensis
CACGTCCCCCCCCCCCCCCCCCCCCCCCCCCCCCGAGTTGGGTGGGGTGGGTGGCGGTGCTCCAACAACCCTTCCCCTGTCATTCTTGACAGGCAACTGGCTAGTATATAATAAGCCTCTAACTTCAGCATCATGAGACAGTTGCCTTTATAGGGAGGACTAGGAACAGACTTGGGAGTCTGGCTACACTGAATTCTAAATTTGCCCTTACCCGTGGCTGATTTGTGGATTTGAACAAGTCACTTCATTCACCTTCTATCTTGCTTTTTTTCTTGAACCTTAAAATGTGAATAATTTTCCTGGACCTTATAAAGGATATTCATTCTTACTGTGCTTTTATCATGCAAAGTACTTAGCTGTCATAACTACTAACTCTAACATTATGTTGTGTCTGCATGTAGTAGTTATTGCATTAAAAAGTATGAATTTAAAATTCATTGCTTCAGAAACTTGTCTTAGATCTAGATTCATTATAAACTCATAAAATGGTAGGGTTTATTGGTATAAATTTTATTAAAATATATTTTATAATGTTAATATGTTACAACTTCCTTATATGCTAGAATTGGATAGTTACCAAACGCATTCTTTTCGTGGACACAGGCTTTCTAGCAGATTTAGACTGGAAGTGACAATTACATACTTGCTTTTTAAGTACAAAATACCCTCTGCCAGAAGTTCAGCTCTATGGTTTTCTATCTCCAAATCAGTGTAATTAATTTGTTATCCATGCCTGTTAATTTCATTCTTTTTCATTGCCCAGTCTACAGAAGGAAAAATGTTAGTGATTCATATTTTGTGCTTAACAGAGACAATATGGTTTGGACGATTCTGGTGGCTACAAGCAACAATTTCTAAAGAACATGGAGAGGGAAGTGAATAGAGGAAGAATGCAGCCTTTTGAATATCATAAGAGGAAGACAGACATGATGGAATCTTTGGCTTTTGGTGTAGATGATGGAAAAACAAAGGCCTCAGGTCAGTACTGAAACTTGCTGGAGGAAGAGGAAATCTTACTACTTTTTGTTAATCGAGTTTCACCATGACCAAAGGTCTTTACTATCAGATTACTATGCCTGACATAGTCTTGTCCTTATGCCTTATATAGTTGGTAGTCAAATTGTATCAGGTTGCTAATATCCTGGCCACCCAAGTTAGTTTGCAAAGTTGTTCTCTAGGTACTTGGGTGGTGTAGTAATTAATTAAACTCTGTGAACTTCAACTAGCCTTCTGGCCAAATTCTCTCTCTCTCTTTTTTTTTTTTTTTTTTTAACAGGGATTTCTTTTTTGTAATGGATGGTACAAAAACTTGAAAGAGTTATTTATTTAGACACAATATGCGCCAGTATTATTCACATCCCTGCTTTGGTTCATAGTCTGCATTTTTATCCATATGCTGTTATATTATCATGAAGTGGTACTCTAGTAATGTTAGAAAATACACTTGATGTAGCAGTTGGAATCTTAGAATGCTTTGAAAGATACAGATTCAACATGACTTAGTATGAGACCCAATTTGTCCAATATGTAGATGACTTGAATTTAAGGCCTGATTCCAACAAACATTCAACAAGTCTGACCTGAGTTGTCTTAAGCTGTGTACACACATTCAGAGGGAGTTGTCCTGGATGATTTGGCTTGTTTTCCTGAGGGAGAAACTGACCTGTACTGAAGTTCAGACAGAGGATCAAAGAGCCTGCAGCACAGATGCTGGGTAGCCATGGGGGCCCTAGATTGCACTGTCCAGCCGAGAGCTTTGTAGGCTTTTTAAGTGAAAGCAGGCAGGGGTCATCAGGTTCAGGGAAGGTGGGGCAGGGTCTGTGCCCTGCACCAAAGAGCCTTTCAGCTGCTTCTCTCTCCCATACTATGTTCAAGACTAGCTAAGACTGGGCAGAGGGAGTATTTATGCTTATATGCTTCCCTGCATCCAAGTACCACAGTGTGATTCAGGCATGGAACAAGCCTGGAGTAGAACATATATACCCCTCAATGGCTTCAGCGCCTGGCTTTTCTAGCCTGAAGCACTTGGGGGAGCATGTTCTGCTTCCTACTTGGCTGAGACTGACACATGTACTCTCCTGCCACCTGAGGGAGAGGTGTGGGGGAGAAACAAAGTACACTGGGATTGTGGAGTTTGGTTCTGTATCTGTTGTATGTGCAGAAGTTCTGTTTCCTGAGAGAGAATCTCTGGATAGCCACTTTACTTGGGTTGTTGCCAAGTTATTTTTCTCCCTGAGTGGCCACTTCTTTTACTCTGGGAGAAAAATTTATGAGCTTCTATATACTCATGGTTTCTCCGTAAGAAACGGGGACTCTCCCTGGAGAAACTGAACATCTGTCCAAGCTCTTAATTTATATTCACTTGCTCTTATGTCAAGAGAAGCCTGCCTTTACAGATTATTGCATATTGTTTAAGATAAACTTCACATTCTCCCTCTCTCTCTTTCTCTCTCTCTCTCTCTCTTTTAAGGTGTCATTGAAGCACTGTGCAAGTACTATCAAAATGAATTCAAAGATGTAAGGCGCATACGGCTTTCTGTAGGAGTGGATCACTTCAGCTCATCCTTGGGAGACAGGGGCTGGGGCTGTGGTTACAGAAACTTCCAAATGTTGCTTTCTTCATTATTGAAGAATGACATGTATAATGATTGCTTGCAAGGTATATTTTAGCAGTGAGCTAATATTTTACATAACCTTTGTATAAAATATTTTGATTCCTCAGACTGTGATCTTTAACATGGAATAGATTACTGATACGTAAGTTACTTCCTTGGTATTAATATGCTCTAGAACAGTTAGAGAGACAATGCTTGGGTAGTGATGTTTGAACTTAAGGGAGATAAGAGCTAAAACTACCCAGTGTATTTTCATACCACAATTCCTCTTTTGTTACTGGAAGTCTTAATACGCATTTCTTTTAATATCCCTGGAATTATCAGAATTGATTTGGTCATTGCAACTCAGTGGTTTGGTTTATGCTATTTTATTTCAGATCATACATTAATTCCCAGTATACCAAAAATTCAATCCATGATTGAAGATGCTTGGAAAGAAGGTTTTGACCCTCGAGGAGCATCTCACTTCAATAATAGATTACGTGGTACAAAGGCATGGATAGGAGCATGTGAAATTTATTCCCTGTTAACCAGCCTCAGATTAAAGTAAGTACTGCCATCAGTGAAGATCTCAGCACTCTTT
>NW_005842179.1:721854-726281 GCF_000455745.1 Alligator sinensis
AGGGCAGGGGATCGGGACTCAATGATCTGTTGAGGTCCCTTCTGACCCTAGCATCTATGAATCTATAGTAATTTTAATAGGTTTAGTTTGGAACTTGCTTAAGCAGTAAATAGCATCTTAAATAACAACATGCACCAGTTTTCTATAGCAGTGATTCCCTATACACCTGTCAGCCCTTAACATTTCTTCCAGACAACCATGTGGCCTTATCAGGCTTTTAATTGAAAAGTTTTAGCGAGCCAGATGCAATCCATGGACTGCTGCCCGTGGCCTTGTGTGTACTAAGTGGCCCATGGCTACTGTTCTGTTGTGATCGTCAGTTTATATTTTCAGAGCTAGTGGTTTACCGTGCCTAGTCCCTTATCATTCTATATTTTATCTGTAGTTAAGATATGTTTGTGTTTATTTGCATATGCATAAACCACTTTGATCCATTCAAGTCATCATAACTTGTGTTTAATCCCAGTTTTCATTGAGAGAAAAGCAAGACTAAGCCATTCAGCTGTGTAGTTTATACAGCTTCATTGTATTAAAACTAGCCAGGTCATAACTGCATGTAAGCCCTATACAAAACACTTTGTAATTGCGTAATTATGCAGTTGCAGGGTGGTGAAAGCAACTGTTCAACTGACTAGAACTTTGTGCTCCTTATGTATAAAATATTTTAATTAAAAGCTTCATCTCCCTTACTGAGGATCGAGTCTTATGAACACATTTGAAATCCAGTTGTTGATCTGTGGTGCTAAAAGTTGCTACCACGTAATGTGTCTTAATGTATGATGTATTCCTGTCACTTTTGGATTATTCAGATTGAAGTTGAAGGGGTCATCATTAACTTCCTAATCAACTTTGGACTGAGACAGCAAATAGAAAACTTCTGCCCAGTGGGATGATAAATGGATGTCAGGGGTCTCCTAACTGTCGCTTTAGCTTGAGCTTTTTTCTCAGTAAAACTGATTTTGAAAGCATGTCACTGATGTGTCTTCTGGCAGTTTAATATGTAAGGCTGCTTGTGGTCCCACCCAATTACAAATGTAATATCTATCAGAACAATATCTTCTAAAGACAGTAGTCAGTGTAAAAAGGAAAGAGTAACCGCTACAAACCATTTTTTAAAAAACTGGGTCTCTTATGCCTTTTTTTTTTTTTTAAAGATCTCATTTGAAATGTCTTTATAGATGTCAGGTTATTGACTTTCACAAACCAACTGGCCCTATGGGTACACACCCCCGTTTATTTGAGTGGGTTTTGAGCTACTATTCTAGAGGCAGAGAAGATGGTGCAAAAGTTGTGTGTACCTCAAAGCCACCTCTCTACTTGCAGCACCAAGGTCAGTATCCTAAGTTTTAGTTTTATTTTATATCTTCATATATGTATTGTCCCCTCCCTCCTCCTTCCTAGGCTTTTTTTCCTATTCATCTAGATTTTTATATTTTTCTTTACTTAAAATAAGATTTCCATCAGAATGAAACCGCTATAATCAGCATGGGATCTCATTTGAGTTCAAATTTTTTTTTATTTAACAAGTAATAAATTAAGGGATAAAATAACTTTCATGAATTAGCTTGCAAAATGACAATGAAAATTTCTTCTGAATTAGGTCATAGCCGTACCGTTGTTGGAATAGAAGAGAAGAAGAATAGAACGTTATGTTTACTAATATTTGACCCAGGGTGCCCTTCGCAAGAAATGCAGAAGCTGTTAAGACACAACAGTGATGTTACCTTTCCAAAGCAACTTCGGAAATTTGTGGGTAGCTTAAAAGATAAGCAGTACCAAATAGTGGCTGTAGATGGTGTACTTTTACCAGAAGAAAAAGCAGTAAGTATTCCAGAAAGCAACTTGAATTTACTGAAAAATAATAAAATTTCCTTTCTCCTTTCAGTTCTCTGTCAACAGAATTGTTCTGTTCTTTTTTTCTCCCCCCCCCTTCTTTATCCTTCATGAATGAAGATGGCAGCTTTAATACTCATTCTTAAACTACAGAGTATCTATTCCCTAGTCCAAATTTTAAAAAGTATTTATTTTGTCTCAAATATGAAATTTTTAAAAAATCTAGTTTTTGGAAGTTAGCTGTTTCCAGTATGTATAAAACAAATTGTGTGCATATACAGAATGAGCTCTACAAAGAATACACAATATTTCTAAGAAACAAAGAATACCAAATTTGAACTACAAAGGATTCTTTTCTTCAGATCTAGTGTCCAGTAATAGATAACTTGTCAAGATCTCCAGTATCAAGTTGGTCATATGAAAATCACTAATAATTTTAAAGTGACCATGCTCTCTTAAACCAATTCTCATTGGACCTTTGTATCTTGTAGTACAAGAGCAGAGTTGAATTCTAGTTGAAATAATTTTTAACATGGTTAACAGGAGCTGAGAAACTGTTTTTCACACAGCTAAAGTTGTCTCAGTAATTAAGCTTAAAATATTTGACTGAAAACTATGGGTTTCCTATTCTCAAGACTGATTCCATAGAGATGATTGCAATGGAAGTTAGGTACTTCATGTCCTTTGTGGATCTGGTCCTTTGTGCTTTTGTTAGCAAGTTGCAAAAAGGTTAGCAAAATGTGCCAACTGTATGCAAAAAAAAAAAAAATAATAATAAAAAAAAAAATTTTAAACACCATTATGAAGTTGCAAAAGCATTCAGACATCAGAAAAGGAAGACTTAAGGATACCAATGCAATATGTATTAGGTTCCCTTTTTTGCATGCAATACACTCCTTCAAGATGCAGTCGCATCCTATTTTTCCATAGCATCATACCTCCTTCACTGAATTGGGTAATTTTTCACACTCTTTATTTCAATGGGGTAATCTCTCTAGCCTGCTCACTCAATGTGTAGCCTGAGATGTATATAATACACATGAAAACCATCCAATTAATAGTTTATGAGAACTTATTTTTATGGCATTTCTAAGGCGCCTTCATCATTGTATTTATCTGCTTTGTAAGCACTAGTGAACTGACTTCATGCCAAACCTGTAAAGTTGGATGCAAGTATTTGCATTTTCCATCTTGAGAAGAAAGGTGCAAAGATAGGGTTAAAATCATCAAAAATCTCCACACATTTTGGGCATCCAAATTGAAATGCAGAAATATGATCTTGGCATATTTCAGTGCATTTTTAGCACCTCCATGTATACTCAGGTACAGCTACAGTTCACTACAGATGAATAATCCATGCTGCCACCCCCACCTCCCCTCCCTCCAGGGATACCAGTAAGATTTGTGTTCTACCCTGGGCAGAGTACAACTATTAGCTAAGGAGTAGCAAGCACCCAGCTACTATTTAGTTGCTAGCCACTAGAGCAAGCATTTGTGTGCATCACATATATCTGCTGGCAAGAGACCTAGTCCTGTGACACTGAGCTCCAGTTCAGGTTCTGGAAGTTTCATGGGGCCAAAAAAAGGCCTGTTCCCAGGACCAGAATACCATTGTCCATCCCTTCGTAGATTTTAAGAGTCAATTCCAAAGTATGGGAACTCTTTAGAGCTGCTTATCAAAATTGGTGTAGATTTAAAAAAAAAACGAAACCCATGCAAATAAAATATTCTTCTCTAACTATATTGTTGGAAATGGCTGAATTAAGTGAAAATTTCTACCCGATATGGAAAACCTGAGCCTATGCAGTTAGTCTGTCAGAGTTAAGCAGCTGAAAATACAGACTCGTAATAGAAGATACTGGGCACTCTCAATTGTAGCATGACCAAAACAATTTTAGAACAGTATTAGTTTATAAAAAAAAAAATGTAATTCATTACCGTGCCCTTCATTTTTGATCTATGAAACCTTCGCCCTCAACTCCCTCTTTTCTTTTTAAGGCTCGGCGTGAGGCTTCTCAGGTCTTCACTGCGGAGAAGATCCCGTAAAGGCTACTGCCTTCATTCCTGCACAATATTATGGATGTGAAACCTTAAAAGTCTTTCAACAAGGCAATGAGCATGTGCTTTAGATGTTAACGAACTGTACAGTTTTAAGATTAAGATGAAAAATAAATTAAAGATTCCTATTTTTCTTAACAAACAGCTGTGGGCTTGTTCCTCTAACATAGGAGCTGGAGATCGTGTTTATAATACATTAATAGTCACTGTGTGGTGAAACAGAGGGTCAGCCGTGTAGGCGAGCTGATTGCTTAGGTTTAAGTAGGTTAAAAAAGCAGCAAACTGCTTATGCTTGAACCGCAGTACGAGGAACGAATTCCTACTCGCAGCGTTTCCATCCTTCCTTGCCCCGGGTCAATGGGGTCGCTGTTGCGGATCCTGGCTCTCCACCGGCTTCGCTCATACTTGTCGTCTTGAGTCCCGACCTTTATTTGCTGTCCCTAAAAATCACTCCAGCAAGGTGGTCGCTGCTGCAGCGGCGACAGCCCCGGGTCCGCCCGCGCTGCACTTGCGCCGCTGTCCGCGCAGCCGGGGCG
>NW_005842179.1:726558-727343 GCF_000455745.1 Alligator sinensis
GGACGTGCTGGTCAGCTGCGCCTTCTCCGGGGTGGAGGCCATAGCTGCGCAGCAGGGCCGGCCCTTCTGGGAAAGCCCGGCCACTCTGTGGGACGACATCAACAACGTGGGGCTGCGGGGCCACTACCTGTCCCTGCGCCACGCTGCCCGCCTCATGGTGTCGGCGGGCCACGGGCTGCTCGTGGTGGTGTCGTCACCTGGCGGCCTGGGCTACATGTTCAATGTGCCCTACGGCGTGGGCAAGGCCGCCTGCGACCGCCTGGCGGCCGACTGCGCCCACGAGTTGCGTGCCTACGGCGTGGCCTGCGTGGCCCTGTGGCCCGGGATGGTGCGCACCGAAAAGGTGCTGAAGGAGCAGCACGGCACAGGCCCGATGGCTGAGAAGATTCAGGTGATGATGAAGGGCATGTCGGAGACCCCCGAGGCCAGCGGCAAGTGTGTGGTGGCCTTGGCGGCTGACCCCCACATCATGGCCCACAGCGGCAAGGTGCTGCTCACCCCCGACCTCGCCCGCCGCTACGGCTTCCGGGATGTGGATGGGAAGCCCGTCTTCAATTACGTGGCGGTGCGCAATGTGCTGACCATGCTGAAGCCGCAGCTGGCCCGCTTCTTCCGCCTCATCCCGGAGTGTCTCACCATCCCCAAGTGGGTCATCGCCCTCTACGCCAGCAAGTTCAGAGCCTACTCTGCCCTGGAGCCAGCCCCGCTGCCTAAGAAACAAGACTGACCAAACCGCAAATGACTTTTTTCAAAAAAGATTTCCCCCCCCCCCTTAGCTCTTTCCC
>NW_005842179.1:727361-737509 GCF_000455745.1 Alligator sinensis
CTTTCCCTGAAAAAGTTCTCTTGCCTTCCTCTCTTTCAGTGCCAGCCTCATGGGAGTTTGTTCTGAGGTGAGGGTCGGAGGGGGTGGGCTGAGTCTGTCTCTCTCTTGGAGATCAAGGCGATTCTTGCCAGTTTTTTAAATTCCCTCCCCCCTGCCCCAAAGTTTTGCAGGGATTGCTGCTTTCCTACCCTTTCCCAGACCTAGGTAGCAGCTATTCCCACGAGTTTCCAGCCATCTGAAGATTGTAGACATTTTGTTTGGGGTCCAGTTGTTCACCTGTTTCCTAGAAGGTTTTAACTTCACAGTTAGCCTTTCTGCCTAAGAGTTAGAACACTTAAAAAAAGACCCTGTAGATTATGAGTTCACTTTAGCAGCCATAATCCACATTGCACCTAGTTATGCTGGTTTAGCAGGGATATTCTGAATAGATAATTGCCACATATATTGAAGACAGGATTATATCTTGGTTTCAGTGTATTTGGCTGGCTTATTTCCCTCCTCCTTACAGTCCTTATAGACCCCAATGGATTCCTTGTGCTGTAACAGCTAAGATCTTATTGGATCAACTGTAAAGCTGGGAGAGATGTGAGACAAACTTTCAGGTGCGCCCTGCTGCATGTCTGGGGACTTGAGTTCTGAAGACCCGAGAAGGGGCAGTTTGGGCCCAAAAGTTCATCTCACACCTCTCCCAGCTGGTCCAATGGTCCAGTGAAAGATATTGCCAAACAAGCGTTGCTTCTTGCGTATTCTGCTGGACCCCCACAGCTGCAGCAGCACACCAGCCCTGCTACATCATGTCAGCTCACAGCTAGAAAATGTCAGTCAGGCGTGCCTTTCAAATATATTGTGAAGTTAGGAAAGCAGACAGCTACACACATTAGCTTGCAGTTCTGCTCAAATAAGCGATCACAAAAAATAGCATGGTGGAAATTAATTTGTTGTATCTGTTTATTTGTTCATTTGATTCATGCTCAATGTAATGTAGTTTTGTTTTGCTTTATGCCGTAATCACTGCTATCACTATAGGCTCAATCTGGAGTGAGTCAAGCTGTGTCTAGTTTCTTGATAATACATTTCCTGCATGTCAGATCGCATGTGTTTGGCAGTCATTTGTCATTACGGATATTGCACAAATGTAACTAGGCCAAAGATCACTGCAGCTGGCCCGCAGTTAATTCAGTAGATGATCTCCAGCTCATTCACTCTTTGCTGGAGTAGATGAACAGTAAAAACAGAAGGGGAACTGGACAGAACAAGTACACAGGAGTTAATCTGTTGAGTAAGCGGGTGCCATTTTTTAATTGCCGCTTTTTAGAGTGAACAAATACCCCTTCAAATCATGAGTTTTGCTGTTTACGATCTCAATACAAAACAAAATGTATGCTGTGTATTGTGGCTTGTAAACAATGGGATGTTTGGGTGGGGGGGTTGCACTTCTGTTTCTACCTTGTTCTGTTTTCTTTTGATCCTTGAACTTTGACTTTTTTTGGAAAAAAGATATGTTTCCCTGTGCAACAGCATGCCACTAAGAGTTAGACCAGGTGTATTAACTCACCTTGTGCCCTTGGCTGCATCCAAACTGCGGAGCTTCTTGCAGGCCAGATTCAACCTAGGGCATGCAGTGGTAGTAGCTGTGGCTCCAACCCAGGGCACACAGCAGTAGCAGCTCCACCTCTGGGATGGGGCACGCAGCACAGCTCTGGTTCCTACCATGGGCCTCATGACAGACCTGAAGCTGCCGCCATAGTATGGGGCACCTGGTGGCAGGGGCCAGCAACCAAGGAACTGGGGCCGTGGCAGTGGTAATGGGCTAAACAACTGTAGGGCACCTGAGGGGTATCAACACTCGTTCACCCTTCTGCCACCATTCTCCATAGGTGCTTGAAGCTGGTCAAGACCATTTTGATGGAGCACTTCATTAATTCCCACTCTCACCCCTTTCCCTTTCTTCTGTTCCATCAACCTATTCAAGTGTCTTTGCTGTTCCTCCCCCCACAATTTCAATAGCTCTTTCTATTTAGTGCCAGTCTTTTGCATCTGCAGTGAAGTCTTTTCCTATTTCTCCTTTGCAACAACATCCATGTGCTCAGATTCCTAATCAGGATGGATGGTCCTTCCACTCCTAATGTGCCTGCAAAGAAAGAGAGTCCTTTTGATATGCCTTTAAAAATGAAAGACATGATAAGCAGGGATCCTGGTTTTCTTTGTTTAAAAATCCCACATTCTCTGATTTTTAAAAACACAAAATGCATCTTTTTTCTGCGATTAAAATGAAATGCCAGTAAATAAATAGGTATCAGTTGAACACAATATTTTATTGATATGTTTACAGTTTTAAAGCTATTTGGAAGCCTACCAGTGCGTCAATAATTATAATAAATTCTAAATACCTATGTATTTTGACATTTGATTTTGTGATTTTGATGGAAAATCAGAGCTCCCCTTCCCCCTTTGCTCACCAGGATGTGGGTCCTACTACAGCTGTCCCCCACCACTCCCCCTGTTTTGTGGCTCTGAGCAACCCTGATATGCCGGTGCCCTGCCCCTGCCCATGTCATTGCCCCTCACTCCCAACCCACAGCTGCCTGGCCTGTCAGTGCCCCTCATTCCTGACCCACAGTCCTCCATCCCCCTAGCCCTGCTAGTGCCCTTCATTCCCAACCCACTGTCCTCCTGTTCCCATCCCTCCAGTGTGTGGGAAACACGGTGGGTATGTTGGGAAGGCGGGGTTTGGGCACACACAACACAGCGGGGGGACGCATGCCTCTCCACTTTTCTGCGCCCACAGTGGGGCAAAGGGCTGCAACCTGGCCGTACCAAGCACATGTGGGAGCTGCCTCCACGGCCCAGCAGATGAGACCCAATGCAGCAGGGAGCACCACACTGCCATGGCCACCAAACATAGGTTGGGGAAGCCAGGGCTAACATGGTGAAGCCCCCCCCAACTCATTACACAGTGGTTGGCGATAGCAGCATCTCCATGGTGCCACCATCCCACAGTGCCACTTGGCACCACCACCATGCCCTGCCCCAACAGCACCCCACTTCACCACCAACACCCACCACCAGCACATGGTGGCTCTGCAATGGCCCTCGGCCCCCCCGTCCAAATATATTTTCTCCAGCTGTTACTGCCACCAAGGTGGGGCATGGCAGCAGTGCAGAGTTGTGTCCCCTGCTGCTGCCAGGTGGGCAGGGGGTGCCTCACCCTGGCAGCTGTGGCGGTGTGACACTTCCTCCCTCTTGCTCTGGGTCCTGCCCACTAGGATTTAGAGGCAGCTCCTGCCTGGAGCTGATCCAGCTAGGCTGCAGCTATGTGCCCTGGTATAGGTACAGAAATCGGGGGTGGGGCACATGCCTCTCCGCTATGTTGCCCATGCCTTCCAGCTCCCCCCCTACGTTGCCTGTGGCCTCCCCCCAGTACATTTACCTTGAGGGAGCTGCAGGAGCTGCTCTACACCATGCTGCCCAGCTGCCATGTGCATGTGTGTGTGCACACATACACGTGGTGCTCTCTTCCCTCTGCATCTTGCTCTCTCCCAGCCCCAAGCAGTCCCTTGCAAGCTGCAACTCTGCCAACCTATAAGGGGAAACCCACAGTTTCCCACATTTTTCTCCTTTAAAGGAGAAAATCCGCATTTTTCCACAGCAAACGAAAAGCCTGGATCCCTGATAAATACGAGATATGTGTGGGATGGTTATCATATTTGTTTTGCCAGTTTTCATCTGTGAGCTTGGCTTTCCAGGGATAGCAAGGCAGCACTAGCAAGGCAACTACTGGTCGCACTGTGGTAAATTCTGACATTTCCCCTAATGCCATGTCTCCCCAACACTGGCCATGAGCAGGCAACTGAATCCCCTTTTTAAAAGACTAAATATGTGTGTGTGTGTGTGTGTGTGTGTGTGTGTGTGTGTGTGTGTACAGGCAACCCCTGCTTAATGCTGTTTCACTTAGCACTATTTTGCTGTAATGCTCATTTTACATTGATACCTGAATTTTGCTTAGCATTCAGCAAGCTTCATTATAACATTCACGATGGTCGCCATCTTGATTCATCAAAAACTTGGTTTCACTTAACACTATTTTGCTTAACACTCAGTTTTTTGGGAACCAATAAAGAGTGCTAAGCAGGAGTTGCCTGTATAACATACATGCATACACATTTCATGTGTATGCACACATACACACACTTATTGAAACAATCAGTAACTTAAAATGGGCTTCTGATTCCTAAGTGTAAGTGTAAGTGTGGGATTTAAAACAAAAGCTTCTTCCAGCCTAGTTTCCCTGCTCTTTTTCAATCTGGGCAACCATTGAAGACATAATCCTAGTGGAAACGAGAAGTGGCATTTAAAGCTAGCAGAGGAGTTCTCTCAGTGTACAAAAGGGAAATCTTTATGAGCCTGGTGACTGCACATTATGTCATCAAATGAATGGGGTTTAATTAGGTACAACTTTATCCTTCCACCTAACGTAACGGACTGACTAGACTTCCTTCTAAATGACAAGTTGACACTTCCCCATTCTCTCTCTTTACACAAAGGATCACTTAAAACTTGGCATAGAAACTTGTGGGGCTTAAATTGATTCATACGCTGTGGGAACAAATAAAAGGAACCATTTAAATCAGGTATGCACTGTTTATTTTGAACTACTGATATGGTTTGAGTTGTAGCTTCTTAACTTTGGAGGGGAAGGGTGCAACCACCACCCTTCATAAAGGATAGTTGTAAGGCCCCCTCTACACTTCACACTTAAGGCATAATTAACGAGCTAAATTGTGATCCAGCTCTACCTTGAACCAATTAATGGCATGATAAAGCAACCAATAAGCTACAAAGATATTCCAAAAAAAGTGTAGTCACTTTGTAGCTTGTTCTAATCATGCCGTTCATTGAACATGTGACCAAATGCTCCCCTGTGGCTGAAGCCCCTTCATCTGAGGGGTTCCCAGCCACGGGGTGCACCACCTGCTGGCAGTCACCGAGGTTCAGAGTGACAGTAGTGTTCCTGGTGCTGCCCCTGCTGCAGACCCTGTAGGAGTCGGTGAAAGGGAACAGACTCCCCCTGCACCAGCAATAAGGCACAATGAAATCTAATGTGTGGTGCTATAAATCGTACCTCCTGCAATGTATGTGTGGCATTGCAGGAAGTGTGATTGTGTGGATCTTGCATCAGATCCCGTTACGCCTTTACCTGCACATGTAGAGGAGTCCTAGGAAACAGTTAAACTTCAACATCTGGTCACATGTCTCACGCATGTATAGGTGTAAGTATAAGTAGGTGGAGAGGTTTCCAATGACTTGTTTGGCAAAAGTTTGTGTGTATGTAGATGAGAAACTAACAGAAATGAGGAGAAAGAAAAGATCAGAGCCTCAAGGGGACAGGTTGGATAATCAGGAGAACCTTTCTGAGAATAAGCACAGAAAGAGCTATTTAGGTTACGTCCTGGCTGAAACAAGCTTGTAGCTCTGTCAACAAAGGTGCCGCCTCTTGTCTAATTTTTTTCATGTTTAAAGGAAAAAAACTGTACGCTCTTCGTAAATAAACAGGACTACATCGAGGGAACATCTGACTCGTGTCTAGAAAGTCAGAAGACGCTCAACCTTTGGCTAGCATCTCGGATCAAACCGGTAACAGCATGTTAATATTTTTCCAAGAATGACTAAACTCTTTCTCCCCTACAGCATCTGACTCAAAGATTAATGAACCCCAAGCAATAAACTTCAGTTATGTAATGTAGCTTTGCAATCAGAACCACATGAAAATATTTGTACTTTCTCAGGTTTCTATCAGCATTCTTTGTGTGTGAATTGAAAATTTGTGAGCAAAGCAATTTGTATATGTATGTATCTGTGAACACAAAGTTGGCCTTAGGGGTGGACGAAGTAGGTGACTGCCCAGGGTGCCACGGTTAGGGGGGCACCACCCCACCCCACCTTGGCCAATCCCAGCCCCTGGTGTGCAACAGCTGCTCAGGAGGAGCTTGGTGCGGGCTGGTGGTTGGGAAGGGACCAACCACAAAGCCAGAAACCCCCACCCTAGCCAGGTCCCTGCAGCACTGTCTTGGGGAGGAATGGACTGGAGTCTGGGGTCTGAGCCAGCCACTATGCTGGTTATGCAGACCACCTCCCCCCCCACCTGCCAACCTGCCCAAGGCAAGGAGTAGGACCCCAGATGCAACCTCCAAGTCCGCCTGCTGCTGACAGGAGCTGCAGCAGCAGGGGGCAGCTCAGACTCCAGATGCCCCATTCCCATCTCTGGGTCATGGGGGCAAGAAGCATTGCGGGGGAGTGTGGCACCATGTCTGCCCAACAGGACTGCAAGAAGCAGGAGGGGGAGGAAAGGGACATAACAACCTGACTGGGCCAGATTGACCCCTGCGGCAGGGCAAGGCAAGGGTTTTTGTGGGGTGGGGGCACCAAAATACATGTTTGCTCAGGGCACCATTTTCCCTCAAGTCAGCTCTGTATGAGCACTCAGGAAAGAGCACAAGAGGCAATTTCTGTAGACTATTTTGATCGAGGTGTGTGTGAAGCAGCCAAAGTTATTTATTAGGTTGCATGCCAATAATTGTCCATTGTGATTTTGGAGGGCGTCACAGGAATTGCTTTCTAAAATTATTATTAGAGCTTGCTGGGAAGTTAAATTTCTGCTTCACAATATGCCGTATGATTCAAAATTGTTTAATTTCCTAATCCAAATGAAACACTGAATTTCAAAATTTCAAGTGCAACAACTTTTCTGTTAAAAAAAATTCTGTTTTGGGATCAATCAAATGTTTTCTTTTGATTTTCTTGTTTTATTTGATTATTATTTTAACATTTAAAACATAAAAACAAAATATGGTTTAAAAGGAAGGGTTTTACAGAATAGCAAAGCCTTTTGTTCTGGTGAGATCAAACATCTTCCATTTGATATTTTGTCTATAAAATTGTCAAGTGACACATTCACATAGAACAAGGGCTCCCAAAGTGTGGTACACATACCCCTGGGGGTGCAGAAGACATCTCTGGTGGGTTCGTGGGAGAAATTGTGTAATGGCAGATTTCATTTTCATTATAATAATAATTGGCAATTACAATATTTAAAATTTAAAATCGACATTTAAAATATGAAACATGCTGGTAGGGGTGCATGGGCGGCTGGTAAATCTGGAAGCAGGTGCATGATAAGAACATGTTTGGGAACCTCTGGCACAGAATGTTTTGAATTCAGTGAATCAGCATTTTCTGATGGAAAAAATGGGCCATTGAACAATTTTCAGCCAGCTCTAACAGTGGCTTTTCCATGTCATCCAACAAAGATGACAGAGACAGTGGGCATGATTGCACCCTCCAACTCTTAAACTGGAGGTACAACTCTCATACTGTCCTGTGCAGAGTAGGGGCTCACTTACTTTTCTCTCTCTGGCACAAGCAGGACTGATCTGAGCTTAATGGGTGTTCCAGCTTGTAATTCTTTTGCCTTATTTTGCCTTTGCAGCTGTTTCCTGTCCCACTGGCATGCCTAAATGATGTAATATCTTCTCTTAGCATGATTAAAATGATCTAAATTCAATAATACTGACTGAACATGCATGATACCAATTTAGATACACAATGGGAAATACAGCACATGAATGGAAAACTATCGAAGGAAATAGTAATATAAATTAAAAGAGAAATAACTGAAAATAGACACCTTTGCCCTTCGGTTCTGACTGCAGTAGGAACTTTTCAGGGAGCAAGAGGGAATCAGTTATGTACAAGTATCTACTGTGTCTTGATTGTTATGAGCAGAATTCAAAATTTAAGGAGACAGAGTATATCAGATGATGACTATTCTGCAACAATGGGTAGAAGACCTGAGAATTGCATTGAGGCATTTTTT
Organism: Alligator sinensis; assembly: GCF_000455745.1. Taxonomy (NCBI): domain Eukaryota; kingdom Metazoa; phylum Chordata; order Crocodylia; family Alligatoridae; genus Alligator; species Alligator sinensis. The sequence continues at coordinate 735,235 of NW_005842179.1, forward strand.
TCTTTATAGTACTACAGCAGATCCCTAGGTCTATCTGTTCTGAAGCAATTTAGGTCCTAAATTTTAGGACATAGTAGGCATGTCAACACAAGACACTTACTGTGTAGTGTCACAACCCAGTTAATCAGTGCCCATGCCACTAGCAAGAGATACCATTCAGACCACCCTCACTTCGCACACAGTAGTCAACTAAGGGTTAAAAGAAATCCTTGCCAGAAACTCCTGAAACAAAATCCTGGTGGAGAGCTGTATATAATTTATGCCCACGTCACAACCAAAAAATGAAACTTAAACCCACTAGCAAGAAACGAAACTTAGGCGTGATTTATGATTGGTCAGAGTAAAAGGGGATAGCCCTGCCATAAATCCCTACAATAAAACCCGGAGGGAGAACTGTATATAATTGGTCAAGAAACAAGCATAAGCCCCTCATCGTAACCTCATACATAACAGACAAAAAACCTAACTCACTACCTTATAACCTGATAACACAAAGAACTGCTGCTTGCCAAAAAATAAAAAATTCCACTTAACAGTTCATCATTGGATATCTCCGTTAGTTACCTCTGTCTATAAATAGTTGAGCAACTTCCTCCTAAGCCGGAGAACTTCGGGGGAATCTCTGAGGAGAGGGGGGCGGTCAGAAAGCAGCTGCCGGCGCTGCTCTGATCTCCGTCATGTAGTAGCCTAATAATACTGCGCATTAGCATGTCAGTCAAAAACCACGCTAATATGCTACTGCGCATTGTTATTAAGCTACTGTACAGTAAGTGTCACAAAATAACCATGCACCAGTGCTACTGTGCAGTAACTGTAGTTACTGCGCATTCAGTTAGTACTTCATTAGGCAAGTACTAAACTAAATGCACAGGAACTAAAGCATATAATGAACATGTAAATGTACCCAGCAATACTACGTATTAAAACACCATATGATCCACTATAATCTGCACAGGATAAGAAGCCTACTGTCCAGATACAGCCCAAAAACAAAAATACAGAACTGACTGGGAACAAAAGGTTAAATTATTAAGGGCTTTATTCATCATTTCATTGGTTTTAAAACTGCAAATATGCTGATTTTGTGTTTTGGTGAAACAGATAGCTTAGTATGATTGGTACATGAGAGACCACAAAACAAAGATTTCTCTGCAACCCACGTGGATTTTGTGATAAAAGGCTGATTTCTGGTACGTTTCTGTGTGTTAGCAGTCTCCTTTCCCACCAAGCCAGATAAGGGCAACTAAAATTTCATCTTTTACTTGAAACTTGAATAGCAAGAACCCCAAGGTGAGTTCTTAAAATGATTTCTTCTCGTCTACACCAGAGTGTGTGCTGTAAATCAGGAGCAACTCTATTAAAGTCAATGAAGTGAGATTGTGCAAAACACTGTAAGAGGGTAGCTGGTTCCCAGATATTTTATTCATGTTATACTGAAGTAATCTATGGAAGATAAGCACTAAAGGAGAGCTGTCTAGAATGTGTGCTTGTTCTTACATGCAGGTCCTTGAATAATGGCAGAAATGGAAACCACAACAGAGACATCAAACAAATATCTTTTCAAATTCAAAGGATTTAATTTCCAAAAGAAACTAGTTACACCTGACTATCTAGAGACAATGGAGGACTTTGAAACCAGAGATGGTGATGTATTTATAATTACTTATCCCAAGTCTGGTAAGAAATGTTTTTATTTTTCTAAAGGTAATTTGGCATTTATCCAGGATGTCCCTCACTTCTGAGTAAATTTGCTGTGAGTCTTTTTAATAATATAGATAAGGGTAAATATTTAATCAATTCAGCTGTAAACACTGAACTTGGGGGTCCGGGGGGAGAGGACAGGAAAAGGATCAGTTGCACAAGGACTGTCAAACATACAGTCTGGGGGCTGGATTCAGCCTGCAGAGTCAATCTATTGGCCCACCAGACTATTGGTGGGTCACCAGAAGTTGGGATCGTTGCCAAAGTGGGGGGCCTGCCACAGAATCTTTTCATAGTGATAGGCAGCCAGAGGGTGAGCAAGGCCTAACAGCCCAGGTTGCCCTCTGCCTACTTTGTCTGTCACTGCTGCTGTGGCCTTACCATTCCAATACACACCCCATGCCAGACTAAATTTTTATTGGTAAATGTTGATATCGGGTTTTATCGGTAAATGTTGATAAATGGCAATTTCACCTCACACTCACACATGGTTAACAAAATATTTCCATTGGTAATAATCAAATTTTATAGAAAGGGGACGTAAGAATAGGCTGCTGCCTCATTGCTCAGTCAA
>NW_005842179.1:737519-741961 GCF_000455745.1 Alligator sinensis
AGCTGGAGGTGGGGGGTGGGAGGGCAAGTGTGCTGGGCTGGAGGAAGCAGGCATATGTGCATGTGTGTATGCATGTGTGTGTTTGTGTGTGTGTGTGCATGTCTGTGCATGTCTGTGTACACACACACATGCGCACACTCCCACACCCCTTATTTCATGCAATCCTGAAAATGTAAATCTATAAAAATTGAAATAAATGCTTAAAATTAGAATGGATCTTATCCATCAAAATTATTAACAAATATAAATGGAATTCTGCCAAGCCAAATCATATTATAGGCATTACTGATTAGATCTGGTCAAAACCTGTGGTTAATTCTCACAACCACTTTGTGGTGAGGGAGCAAACAAATAATTTTTCCTCTATTTTACGTTGTTTTTTTGTAAATGTTCCTTGTAAATGTTTCTTATATTGTTGGGACCCATCACACCTTGCAAAAGCTTTAGATACAAAAAAGCCTATTCCTACCTGAGAACAAACAGGAGCTGGGGTGGATCTAGACAGGGTGCAGTGGTACAGCTGTACCCCTCTTTTGCCCCCCAAATTCCACTGCACCACAGGAGTGTCTGGGGAATTATGCTTTAGGAGTCCCTAAAGCATGTAAAAGTCCTCCCTCTGTCTCTCCCTGAGTTCCTCTGCTGTCTCAGGAGCAGGGAAGCACAGGAGCCATTCCTGGGTGGGCTTATCTGGGGATGGGGTCACTGGCAGCATGGATGGATGTAGTTGCTCTGGGCTGGGGGTAGGGGAACTACTCTCCCCCTACACTATTGCTGCTGTCCTCTTCCCAACTAAACTCAGCCCCTGCTCCACCCCATTGACTCTGGAGCTTCCCTGCCCTGGAGCAGTTTAGAAATCAGCAGCAGCAACCAGGGAGCTGCCTCTGTGCAGGAAGAGGAAGGGAAGGGGGATTTTCACCTGCTTCAGGGTTTTAAAAAAATATGTCCACACTGGTGGGAGCAAGGGGTGTAGTCACTCCTGCAGTGTGAATTGCTGCTTCCACACACCCCTTTGGGAAATTCTGGATCTGCCCCTGACTGGAGCTATCAGTGATGTGGAATTAAACTTTGCATATATGCTATATTATCCTTAGGTCTTTCACAAATGTGTGAAGCAGAGAAAAATATCACCTACCTAACGCAGCCTGTTGAAGGGTCACATACACTAACAGTTATTGAACTTGGGAAGATCAATGACTATTCTTTCCACAAAGGATATATCTTCCTGCAAAAAATGACAGGAGCTCTTGATTGCTCCTTCCCTGGTTACATGCCCTGTTGCTTTTATGGTTGTTGCTTTTTGGCTCGGAGAGGCTGCAGAAATTAGAGGGCCAGATTCCACCTTTGTACTGACTTCAGTATGGATCTAGAATTCATCCCTTAGTTTGCCCTTGGTTTATACCAGGCTTATTAGTTTTGGGATAAAAGGTCCTATATGCAAATACGATAAGTTATAGCAAGGTTTTAAACTAGACCATTCCTTTTCCAGGTACCTTGTGGACTCAACACATTTTGGCTTTGATTCATTATGAAGGACATCGCAATGGGACAGAAAATACTGAAACGAGGCAGCAAATCCCATTTTTTGACTACAACACGTGCAATTTGGATTTTACCCAGTGGCCATCACCTCGTATGTTTTGTGCCCACCTGCCATACTACTTAGTTCCAAAGACTCTGAGAAACCAAAAAGGAAAAGTAGGAAACTATTTTATTAGTAATTAAAAAAAAATTAGGAACATGTGGCTGCCTTGACAACTCAATTCAAGGCCTATATTTAATTAATAGAAAGAACATAGTTAAAAGTGGGATGTAAGTAAAACCAGAAAGATAGTCAATGTCCAATACAAGTCAGGAAATTCTAGGTTTCATTCTCATTTTGGCTAGTCACCTTTTCTGGGACCTGCGCAGGTCATTGGAAGGCAAACTGTGACACACAATCAACACTTCTTTCCTTTGTCTTTCTCTTTTCTCTTATCAGCAGAGTTGTAACTGGAAACTTGAGTGCCTGGGCAGCAGTGGCACATAGGATACCATCAATGGCTATACTGCTGCTGATGGCCAGAATGGCAGTGCAGATGCTATTATTTTTGCATTTGTCCCCGAGGCAGCACCCAAGCTGATACCCTGGTTGCCCCCACTTCATTATGCAGCGGAGTCCCCCAAGGTTCAGTCCTTGAGTCTGCACCGTTCAATTTCTTTATCAGTGATTTGGACGACGGGGTGAAAAGCAACCTATTCAAATTTGCTGATGATACCAAAATTTGGGGTGAGGTGGGCACGCTAGTAGGGAGGGAAAGACTGCAGCAAGACCTGGATAGGTTGCAGGGGTGGGCTAACAAAAACAGGATGTGTTTCAATACTGACAAGTGCAGGGTGCTGCACTTGGGCAGTAGTAACCAGCAGCACACTTATAAGATGGGAAACTCCCTTCTTGAGAGCACAAAGGCAGAAAGGGATCTTGGAGTCATTATTGACTCCAAGATGAACATGGGCCGACAGTGCGAGGTCACGGTCGGCAGGGCTAACCGGACCTTATCGTGCATCCGCAGGTGCATCTCAAGTAGGGCCAAGGAGGTGATCCTCCCCCTCTATGCGACACTGGTCAGGCCCAGCTGGAGTACTGTGTCCAGTTCTGGGCACCCCACTTCAAGAGGGATGTGGACAACATTGAGAGGGTCCAGAGGAGGGCCACCCGCATGATCCGAGGACAGCAGGGCAGACCCTACAATGAGAGGCTACAGGACCTGAATCTGTTCAGCCTTCACAAGAGAAGGCTGAGGGGAGACCTTGTGACTGTCTATAAACTCACCAGAAGGGTTTGGGGGAGACCTTGTTTCCCCCAGCGCCCCCCGGGATAACAAGGAATAACGGCTACAAGTTGTTGGAGAGTAGGTTTAGATTAGACATCCGTAAGGGGTCATTTGAGCCCAGTTTTCCTCCTGCCCAGGCAGGGGGTCGGACTTGAAGATCTACAAAATCCTTCTGACCCTACTTCTATGATTCTATGCTTTTTGCCATGCCAGACGTGTATGGCAGGAGATGTGATTGTGGGATCCAGTATCAGATCCCATCACACTTTATTGTCAGTGCAGAGGAAACCCAGGATCACAATCCCAGTCTCCCTTTGCATTTGGCAAGTAGCAAGCTCCTGAGGCTGGGATCTGTCAGTTGATGTGACTCCCAGCAATGGAGGTCCACCATGCACTCCAATGGCTGGGAGTCCCTCACCTGAAGGGGCTTCCAGTTATAGGTGGGGGGAAGGGGGTGCACCTCATTGTTAGAAGCCTCATTCATCATAGCCACATGTTCAATTAACGGCATAATAGGAGCCAGCCACAAAGTTCTTAGGCATTTTTTGTGTAAGAACTTTGTGGCTTATTCCTTGTTTTGTCACACCATTAATTGCATTAGCATGTGGCTAGGTTTAACAAGGAACCATAGAATCATAGAATGATAGAAATTAAAGTCTGGAAGGGACCTTGAAAGATCACTGTGTCCAACACCCCTGCTCTGGACAGGAATACTGCTAAGATCAAATGATCCTAGCAAGGTGTCTGTCCAGTCTCCTCTTGAAGACTTCCAAGGTTGAGGACTGCACCAACTCCTTGGTAAGTCTATTCCAGATTCTGGTCACCCTTAAAGTAAAGGAGTTCTTCCTTGTATCCAACCTGAAACCATCCTCTAACAGTTTATGGCTATTGCTCCTTGTCCTCCCCTGGGGTGCCCTAGTGAACAGTTTTTCTCCCAGCTCTTGATAATCACCCCTTACATACTTATAGACGGCTACCAAGTCCCCACTCAGTCTTCTTCCCCAGGCTGAAGAGTCCCAGATCCCTTAGTCTTTCCTCATAAGGTTTGTCCTCCAGGCCCTTAATCATTCTTGTGGCCCTTCTCCAGACCCTTTCAAGATTGCATCTGGACCCTTTCAACCCTTGCCCTGTTACTTGGGGAGGGCTATGATGCGGGGCTCAGAAGCAAAAATGGGATCTCTGGTGATTAAGGAGCAAAAGGGTTTTTCCTCATGTAGCTTTTTTCCTTTTTCCCTGCACAGGACTCAGAAGGAATAATGGATTGCTGTTCAGGGAGTGCTTGTTTGTGAATGCTGAGAGGTGGTAATTTTTGTTGAAAGTGGTTGCTTGCAATTTTTGTTCCTGTTTGTCTGGAGGAATGAAAGGGTCTGTGAGGGGTGGTGGAGTTGCATTGAAGGTGCCTTAAAGCAATGTTTCAAGTGCACTGCAGCACAATGGTGTGTCATCAGAAATGAACAGGTGTGCCACAAAATTTTGCCATTGCTCACAATGCGCTCAATGAGGATGGGGAATGCCTTAACAGGTGTGCTGCCAAAATTTTTTATTAATGTAAGTGTGCCTTGGGATGGAAAAGGTTGGGAAACACTGCCTTAAAGTGCCCTGTGAGATTCACCCCTTGTGGGCAAGGGATCA
>NW_005842179.1:741992-743247 GCF_000455745.1 Alligator sinensis
TGGTAGATAGGGGAAGAAGGGATTTAATTCTTTTAAGGCTGGTGGATCAGGAGGGCCCAGAACCCTATTGTGGAGCTTAATTCCCAGCTGTGCCTCTGCTACTGAAGAGCCAAGGCTGGACTAAGTGAGCCTAAGGCTGAAGGGAGCAGCTACAGCAAAATAGGCCCTGGCCAATTTTGGCCAAGAGGATCAGGGCCTAGACAAGTATAAAAATGGGAAGCCAAGTGACCCAAAGGAAATCCCACTCTAAGGCTCAGGATGCCTCTGGCATAATTGGTTCCATCAAGGCATGGTAGGCAAGATACAGAGTAGTGGTTCAGAAAAACTGGGAGGTGGTGGTGTAAGCTACTTGGCCACTGAGATTTACAGCATCTCAGAAGCGCTAGGCCTGTTACACCAGATAACAATTTAATGCATGATTAACTGGTTATTCATGTCTTAAATTGGAAGTGTGCCACAGGCATTAGGTATACAATCAGCTTTAAGATGTCCTGCATGTGTGGGCATGCACGTGTGAGAGCACGTGCGTGTATGAACAGGGAGTGAGAGACAGAGATTATTTCTACACCTATACCATGGGCAGGTGTTCAGCAAATTCTTAATGCTAGAAATGAACACAGGTGATCTTTGCAGCCCAGGAGCACTAGATGGCTGCTCTTTGTGTCACCCCTGCCCTTAGGGGAGCACGCTGATTGACAACCTGTGCTCTCCCCTGGTGGGGAAAAGGGTGGCTGTCAATAGGCAGGTGACTGCTGAAAACAGCAACTGCCACAGACAGGCCCATGTTCTATAGGGCTGAGAGGGGTGAAGAGAACAGTTCTCCTTACCCCTTCCACTCCCTGCCCCCTGCACTGACCAGGGTCATCTTCTGGATGACCCAGAGGGGTTCACAGAACAGGGGGCATTTTCCCATGGCTGGAGCACTCCCATGTGACTCTGGAGGGTTCTAGCCATGGGAGATTTCCTTGCACCCCATACACCCATCTAGGTTCGTCAGGAGGAGCCCAGGGTGGAAGGCAGAGGCAGCACAGCTAGATCCATTGCATAGCAGGACAGGTCCGGCTGTGGAAAATGCCCTCCATCCATGCACAAGCCAATTTCCCAGTCTCCATAGGGCTCCATGATTGTTTACCTTTGGGCAGGTTGTCATGGAGCCAGTGCTCTCTCTGTCTCATAGATTCATAGATTCATAGATGTTAGGGTCGGAAGGGACCTCAATAGATCATCGAGTCTGACCCCCTGCATAAGCAGGAAA
>NW_005842179.1:743597-745674 GCF_000455745.1 Alligator sinensis
TTCGTCATGCATCTGCTGATGCACGCTAAAGTGCCATTGGCTTTTCTGATGGCTTCGTCACACTGCCGACTCATGTTCATCTTGGAGTCCACTAGGACTCCAAGATGCCTTTCCACTTCCGTGTCACCCAGCAGGTCATTCCCTAGGCTGTAGGTGTGCTGGACATTTTTCCTCCCTAGGCGCAGTACTTTGCATTTCTCCTTGTTGAACTGCATTCTGTTGTTTTCTGCCCACTTGTCCAACCTGTCCAGATCTGCTTGCAGCTGTTCCCTGCCCTCCGGCGTGTCCACATCTCCCCATAGCTTTGTGTCATCTACAAACTTGGACAGAGTACATTTCACTCCCTCGTCCAAGTCACTGATGAAGAAGTCTCCCGATTCACTAATTTATTTGGAAAAGTTAATTCCGAACAGTTAATCCATAGATTAGCCCAGAGACATCAAAGATAAGGTCCTCAGTTCTAACCGGTAGAGCTCCTGAAGTGGTTGGGAATTTGGGTGCTAGGTGAATGCCAATGGGAATAGGAGCCTGACTGGGGCTTCATGTTAGTGACAGCAGGGTGAGCAGATGCTGCGTTAAGCCCTGCAGCTCCCAGCTCCCTGCCACTGCTCACTCCATTGCCGGAAGTGGGCCTGGGTCCAGCCTGCAAAGCTCCTACTCATCCAGATCCAGCCTGTGGGCAGTAAAACAAATTTGACAACCCTAAGTTAATCCACTGGACATTAATTAAATGTGGTTCTTGTTTCCAAAACCTCTTCACAACCATAATATCTGGAGATTACGTAAAAAAGTAAAATCTTAGATTCCTGAGAACCAAATAGTTTAGGAAAGGTGCCAGTAAACTGTCCTGCTGCAATCTGAGCCCTAACAATAAGCAAAAAACCCCGCTCATATTACACAAGTACAACCTTCTAAACAAAAAATGTCAATATGGCTTGCAATCCAAATTAAGATGTTCTTTCTCTTCAGTTATCCAAAGTTTACCAAACAGCAGTTCATTATATTTTATTGTTAATGTATGACCGTGTCTCTCTCAGCACCTGAAAAGAGATGAGTCTTGTCTGATAACTTTTTATGACAAAAAATTTAGAAAAGATTAACGGAAAAGACAGTTCTTTCATTCTTGTATTAATGTTTTAATATGATATATTATACCCTGGTAGGTAACACGTATTTTTTTTCCCTTGCAGATCATTTATGTCTATAGAAACCCTAAGGATGTTTTGGTGTCCTTTTTTCATTTCTCCAAAGTTTTAGTTGGATTAGGGGAATCACCAGATCTAGAACATTTCCTGGAGAGGTTTTTATCAGGGAACGGTAAGATTTCATTCACTGTTAAACCGAGCAAAGCAAGAAAAAAGGAGAAACAAAAGACTTTTAAAAGTTGTCTCAGTTTATAAATAAATAATAGAAAAAAAGGGAATTAAATTTTGGTTTAAAGAAGCTTCAGTAAGCTTCAAGGTACCTATCCAGCAGTTCATATGCATTTTGAATATCCTTCCAGTGGCTCAGTATACCAATCTGTGTGTGTTGGCTGATGAGTGCACAACCACGGACATAGGTGCGGCATTTATTAAATGGCTGAAACCACATATTCAGAATATAGCCTCTGGAAAACAATCTATGAGTATAATATATCAAAATCCTTCTGTAATTTTAAATTTCTTAATTCTTCCTCCTTTATCCTCTCAGAATAGTCTCCTTTATTGCAGACCTTTCTCCTTTTTTCCATCCCATCTATCTTTAAACAAAGGTTGTAATGCCAAATTGAAACTTCAGAGAAATTATCATTGGTTCTTGAAAGCAGGGTTGTGAAATGATAGTTCCTTCCATAAGCTCTTCTTTTCTCAACTGCTGCGCAAAGGATGCCTTCAAAGAATAAGCAATGTGTGACTGAGTTGCTTCTTCCTTGGAGCTATGCAAGGAAAGTAGCCAGTTACTTAGCAGTAGCTCCCCTTTTACTGTGGTGCTTAATTTTCCTTTGCCTTTCCAGTGATCATTGGTGGTCAGGGGTGAGGTGGAATAGGAGGTGATACTGCTTTAAATCTGTTTCATAAGCTGGACAAGAAGGGAAAGA
>NW_005842179.1:745684-747344 GCF_000455745.1 Alligator sinensis
ATGAAAGTAAGTAGTGAAGGAAAGGGAACAGGAAAAGAATAAACAATAAGCCGGTGCGAAGCAGCAAAGATTTGCTTCAGATTCGGATTCATCCGATTTGGAGGGACAGTGATTCGATTCAGTGATTTGAATCACTGTCCTGATTCGATTTGGTCAATTTGGATCTGGAGATTCAGCGCCGATTCAGAGATTTGGCCATAGACTATACAGGTAACAGTCCTCAATGATGCTGAATACAGCTGCCTCCAGCTGGTAAGTCTACTGTGGTGGGCAGAGGGGGAAGGGAAGGGATGTGGGAGGTGGGGCAGATCAACACCCCTACAGTGAGGGAGGGATTGGTGCTAGGGCTTGCCAGATTGGGGGGGGGGGCGGGGGGGCTGGGGGGGTGTGAGCTGCTGTGCACTGGCAGTCCAGGAGCTGCTCTTCTGGTGGCTTCTCCAGCAGCTCTCACCGCTGGTCCAGGAGGGCATGGGAGCGGGCATGTGCCCCCAGATCTGTGCGGGGTGGGCTGGGCTGGGCTGTGCTTCAGATGGGCGGCAGAAGGCACTGGGAGTGGGGCTATGCCCTCCTGCCACTCGCACACCTGGGGCGGGGAGGTACGGGATAGTGCCAGTGCGCTGCCTCAGACAAGCAGGATGCGGTGGTGGAAGCCATTCCAGCCACCTCATGCCTCCCAGACAAGTTGCAGTGTTGCCCCGTCCCACCCTGCCTTGCCCCAGTGGGGTGAGCAGTGGCAGGGCATGGGGGCGGGTCCATGCACTTGGATTGGGGCAGGGCTGGCAGCAGAGGCTATGGGGAATTTTAGGGAGGACAAGAGTATTGGAGGGAGTAAATGAAATAAATACCAGGGCAATTTATTTGGGTTTTTGATTGTAGCCATGTTGGTCAAAGGACGTAGGCAGGCAAGCTTCTTTGGGTAGATGTGATATCTTTTATTAGATCAACTGAGTAGAGTCTCCCTTACATACCTTTGGCTTTCCCCCTGTCCCTTCCTTGCTCTACCTTTTGTTTTCATAATTTCCACCTGTTTACATTCTCATTGACATCCTGTCACACTTACACTGAGGTAAGAAGAATAGTTGGGGAAGTACTGAGGTCCCGGAGGGGAGGGGAGTCAGGTGTCCAAGAAGAGTGGTCGTTCCTTAAGGAGACGATCCTCCAAGCCCAAAGGGAGGTAATCCTAACAAGGATCAAAGTGGGCAGGAGGGCGCAAAAGCCCCCATGGCTCACCAAAAGCATACGGGAACGTCTCCTAGCTAAAAGGGAGGCATACACCCAATGGAAGGGAGGGGCCATCACCAGGGAAGACTACACCTCGGTTGCTCAGGGCTGCAGGGGGGCGGTCAGGAAGGCCAAGGCGGAGATGGAACTGGGACTAGCTACCCGGATCAAGGACAACAAGAAATCCTTTTTTAAATACATAGGGGGCAAAAAGAAGGTACTGAGTAATGTGGGGCCTCTGCAAGACACGCTAGGAAATCTAGGCTAACCTATTCAACGATTTCTTTGCCTCCATTTTCCTGAGCAGGGACCAGATTATCCCATCTGCCGGGACCCCGTCAGGCCCCAGGGGAGGTGCACCCAGGCCTAGGGTCAGTGAGGATCTAGTCAGGGAACTTCTGGAGGAACTGGACATATTTATATCAGCTGGTCCTGATGA
>NW_005842179.1:750695-757588 GCF_000455745.1 Alligator sinensis
GCACCATACCTACAGGCTGGGGGACTCCCCTCTTGTCAGCACGGAGGTGGAAAAGGATCTTGGAGTCATTATTGACTCCAAGATGAACGTGGCTCGGCAGTGTGGGGGAGGCGGCTAGGAAGGCCAACTGTACCTTGTCGTGCATCCACAGGTGCATTTCAAGCAGGACCAAGGAGGTGATCCTCCCCCTCTATGCGGCACTGGTCAGGCCGCAGCTGGAGTACTGCGTCCAGTTCTGGGACCGCACTTTAAGAGGGATGTGGACAGCATCGAGAGGGTCCAGAGGAGGGCCACTCGCATGATCAAGGGACAGCAGGGAAGGTCCTATGAGGAAAAGTTACGGGACCTGAACCTGTTCAGCCTCCAGAAGAGAAGGCTGAGGGGGGATCTTGTGGCCTGCTATAAACTAGTCAGGGGGGATCAACAGGCACTGGGGAAGTCCCTGTTCCCCCGGGTGGGAATCAAAGTGCATCAAAGTCACAGCCCCTTAATTTATTTTTGAGAATGGGATGAGATATGGTATCGAAGGCCTTCCTAGAATCTACTCCACCTCTACTCCTGCATCTAATCATTTTGTGACCTGGTCACAGCATAGTTAACAGCAAGTTAACAGCATATTCTATGTTTGGTAATTTCTGTATTCAGTTTTCTTTAAATATTTGCCCCAGACTTGGATATGACATTGTGATTTTTCTGGGAAAGAGGTTTTTTTATATTTGTAATACATGAGTGATTATTCTGGCTGAATGTCTTTTTAGGCAATCAGTTCACAGCTTTCATGCCATATGTTATAATTGAACACAAGTGACAAATTAATTGTATAAACTATTTGGATGATGTGTTGACTTCTATTTTGATTGGTTTGTGTCTCCAACAGTTACAGCAAGCTCTTGGTTTGACCATGTTAGAGGCTGGTACATGCACAAGGATGAGTTCAACATTCTCTTCCTATCCTATGAAGAAATGATTAAGGTGGAATCTATTAATTTTTTACATTTCACATACAGTGTCATGAACAAGAACAAGCAGATGAAATGTAGGCACACCCTAGAATTATACTTATGGAAGTGCTGGCATTGGTGAGAAGGAACCTGTTTTTTTACATTACACAGAGCTTGTGAAAATGATGAAATACATGAATTAAATAAAGTTGGAGAAAGCTTTCATCATAAAACTGATAGATTGCTTTTAGGTTTCATTACCAAACCTTTCCAAGATGTTTGGCTGGTTTGAGTTGACTCATCCCTACGCTTTGGAATTCTCAGCTGCAAATTTGAAAACTCCAAGCAAAACTGTAAATAAAGGCCTCTAAATTAAGACCAGTCAGTTTGGCCAAATTTTATTAGTTTCACTGAGAAACTCACCTGAAAGGCTTCTTGCTGTTATCTCTTCCCAACCCACTTGATTTTTCATACATTAATAAATTTACCATCTATTCTCCATTAGCAATTTGGGTACAAATGACTGCCATATGCAGGTTTTAGCTCTGTAACCATTATGTTCTGTGCATTACTACAAACATACTGGCATTATGGGTGCATCCAGATGAGTACGGTCATGTGGCATGACCACAGATGAGCGCAGCATGCTGCCCAAGCGTGCGCTGCTCCATTTTTTTTTCTGTGGGTTTTTTTGATATCCAGGAGTCAAAAAAAAACCATGGGAAAAAAAATACAGAGCAGAGCACACTCGGGCATCACGCACTGCTGAAAAGCAGAGCCAGGCTGCCTGGAGCCATGCTACAGCTGCTGGCGAAGCTCTCCCCAGCAGGATCACCAAAGCTGCAGCCCTAGGAGGGCCCCAGGACCCCAGGTAAGGTGGCTGGGACCTCCCCTACCACTCCCGGGGTAACTTACCATGCACAAAAGTGTGTGTGGCACGGGTGTTCCCCAGGAACAAGTAGAAGCAGTGCAAGGTGCACCACCGCTACTCGTGCCCAGAGAACCAAACGTCCACGTACGTCTGGAAGTGCCCTATGGCATGTTGTATAGTTCCCATCTTTGACTCATTCCTGCATGTGTGGGTCACAATAACATCTTGTTCCTGGTGCTGATTTCTAGTGGTCTCAATGTTTGGGGGTGTATGGTTTTCCTTGCCTGTTCTCTCTCCTGGGTTTGGAATGTAAGCAGGCTTTTATTATGCTCTTGGCTGACTAATGGACATTTATCTTTTCTGAGATCTGGGCATCTCAACTGTATTTTGGGGGTCTAATCATTACAATTATATTATAATTCCAATGGTTTCTTCTCAACTTCCTTATCAGAAATATCAGTTAAAACTCGGCCTCAAAGGTACTTGCTTTTGCTTGCTGTAAAATCCATTTAACATTAGTTTGTAGACATTTCTAGCAAATATTTAGCTGATTCTATAGACAAGTGTACAGGTGGAAACAAGCTCTGGTCATGATAGATGCCAACTGCCTTATCGTTGCATTAGGTGGCATGTCAGGACAATCACTCATTACCTACTACAGTGGAGGCCAACTTTTCTGGCAGGTGTGCTGCAAATTAGCTCCACATCCTCCCTGATTGCCACTCTGATTCCCTTCCCCTACCCCACCTGCTGCTCTGCTTTCTGCCCTGTGCTTCTTGCTCCATCTGCAGCTCTGCTTTCTGCCTCCTGCTTTATTGCTGCTGTGCTGCCTTCTCCCACCCCACTCTGTTGCCTGCCACATATAGGGGCAAATAGGAGTCTCAGATGAGCCTACTATGGTACAAATTCAGTCCATTCTCCTGCAAACATTTTGTTTGTTCTTAACTTTCAGTATTTGTACTGTTCCATCTATTTTAGTGGGACTAAGCCAAGATTGTAAACCAGCCAAGTACTAGCACCCTCCTCTGCCCCTACAGCTCATTCAAGAGATGGGCCATTCCTGGAAAATATAATTACTAAAAAATACATTCCCAAACCTAAGTAGAATTGTAAAGATTATTGAATATTATAACATTTTAAAAATAGCATTTTGGCTTCATGATGAGGTTGTCACTTCCATGCTCTGAACTATCATGAACTAACCGCCAAGGCACCAGACTGAGAATCTGACAGCTTGTTGTTGGTTTGTTGTTTTGGTTTTTAATTTGTTTTTTTTTTACTACCACTACTCTTCTATATTACTGGGCTTCCCTTCCCTGCACTATATTTCCCTTCTCTGTGCTTGTGGTTATCCCTCCCTCCTTGTCTGCCTTGTCCATTTCATATTGCAAGCTCTTCAAGGGAGGGACTGACTTCTACTATGTGTATATACAGTACCTAACACAATGAGGCTGTAATCTCAGTTAAAACCCTTGGGTGCTTCTGATAAACAAATTATAGGCCACACACAGAATTCCACTGACCTCAGTGTTGGTTATTTGTCAATTCAGAGATGAAAGGTGACCCCATAGTTTTCTATGCTTGTACTGTGCTTCCCGCACTCTATTTCAAACAATAATAATTTTAGTCAAATGAAACTTTCTACAGGATCTTAGAACTGCTGTGTTGAAGATCTGCAACTTGGTAGGGAAGCAGCTGAGTGATCAGGAGGTAGACATTGTTGTGGATTGGGCTACATTCAAGAACATGAAAGCTGATCTCCGGGCAAATTATGAGTCCCTTCCTGAAGTTTTCCTGAAGAAAGGCCAAGGGCATTTTCTTCGCAAAGGTAAGGCAGAAGCAGCGAAACCTTCATACCAGGACACTGGATGGTTAAAATATCTTCCCAACTACTAGAAAATCAAGGCTTTCTCTCTTAAATAATGTATTGTAATATTTTACTAGTTAGATATCGGTGACTTTTGATCTCCACCATGCTGTTTACCAATATGAATGACCAGGAAATCCCTGTGAAGTATATATTACTGAGATACTGAGGAGCAGGGAAGTATGATAACCAAATTAACTGCTCAGGAATGATTTTCATAGGTGTCAAATTCCTCAGTTCCCAGTGACTTCCCGTGGTGCTGCTGGTGGTCAGCTTTGAGTCCTATGCCATAAATCCACCCAAGCCTTATGTCTCATTGGACTAGCATGGGTAAGATGCACCAGTGTCTGTAGACAACTGAATATAAAGGAATATTTCATCTGGTTCCCCAGCCTAGATACCCATTTTATAGCTGGGTCAACTACAGATAATTTTAGGTAAAAATCAGGAACGAGGCTCAAGCCCACATCTCTTTAGCTGCAGCAACATGCCTTAAGTGCTGTGCCACTATTCCCTTCCCCGGTCTCACCCAAGCCTAGTAAAACACTTTAACTGAAATGCTGTTCTTTTTCCACAGCTGGTGGTATTAAAATGGTTGTATGTGACTCATGGACATTGTGCAATTAGTGGATGAGTTGTAAAATGTATTAGGCAGGTTAAATCAAGTATTTTCTCCTGCCAGTTATTGATTCAAGTACTGATGAAGTAAGGTGAGAACTAAAATATTCTTTAACATACATGCTTCTGGCTTGCTTTTGACTTATGGGTATGATTCTCACTTTGGATGTAACAACTCCTGAGTTCAAATTTCTTCCTCCTTTCTTCCCCTTCTGTCATGCAGCAAGTATAGTTGAACAGCCATAGTAATATACATCATGTACATTAATTGTCAGTTTCTACTGGGTTTATAAAGCAACATTTATATCAGCAATAAGATCTACATTGTTACGCTAATAAAATATCTTATTCCAGTCTTTGTTGAGCAAATGTTTCACATTTAATTCATCCACACAACAAGTTCTAACCGGTATATTATATAAGCCACATGACAGTCTTCAGTGCCCAGCTTAGTATCAACTTTGGAAACTGAAATAAAAGGGTGTGAGGATAACATTTTTTTTTTCACTGACAGCTTTTCCAGTGTCTCACATGCATTATTATTATTATTTCTTTCAGATATACTTAGATGTAAAGCAGGCATCAGTCTATCTAACCCATTTTCTCTGTTTCCTTCATTAGGTACCACTGGAGACTGGAAAAATATAATGACTGTAGCACAGAGTGAAAGGTTTGACAAGATCTTTCAGGAGAAAATGAAAGATTTGCCCTACAAGTTCATCTGGGACATTAATGAAATATAGCACAGCATAAAGGGTGGAATATACTGTAGTGAATTTTACATACTCGAACACACACATTTTAAAATTATAATTTTATGTCTGATATGCAAGCTAAAGACCTAAGTCTTTACCACAGAAATCTACATAGCTTTCTGAGGTTTCTAATAAAACCAAGTTTGTTTCCACAGCTTCTGGCTTCAATGGTCATATATGGCCTGATCCACTGACCTGAAGGCCTACATCAAAAGGAACGATACGATGCAGTTAGATCTTTTTTCTTTTGATTTTCAGGTCTATAATGCCAGTTATGAAAAGGGAACTGTCTTTCTGCTCTGCTTATCAAAAATTGTAAATCATACAAATGTAGAACTAAAAGGGAACTCAAGAGGTCATCCAATCCATCTGTCCAAGTTAGGATCCACTATAAATAGATCTTCTGACAGATGTTTCTTTAGCCTGTTCTTAAAAAGCCTCCCTCAGTAAGTGCCTCATTTTCAACAGGACCCTTAACTGCAGTTGCTATGTTTGCTTGCATCCAATTGCACATATGTGTGCCAACATTTCGTTGGCACATATTATACACTTAAAGGATTAAACATTTGATTCCCACCTAAAGATTTATAGGGCATGCCTATACAATCTTTCTCTGAGCCCTGAATATGCCACAGATGAGATAAGCCTCTCTTCCTCATTCCTGCTCAGAAGTACCTAAGCCTGGCTATTGAGTAACGAAGATGGATAGGGAACAGTCCCAAGCAATTGGAAAATGATCCGAGTGCATTAGGGCTGTGCGAGTCTTCGGATCCTGCTTCAGATCTGGACCTGCTTCGGAAGCTCCGGCGTCTGAATTGGCACTTCCGGGTCAAAGCAGGATACCAGCAATGGTGTTCAGAGTGGGTCAGGGGCATCTGAAGCACTTTGGACCCACTTTGGATGCTTTGGAGCCACTTCGGCCAGTTTGATGCCACTAGAAGGGGGCGGGGGGGGCGGTGAGGGGGAAGACTGACGTCTGTAGGTAGCCAGTGAGAAGGATTTCTCCCTGGCTACCTTTCCAATGGTCTGTGGGGTGGGACTAAAAAAAGTATAAAAGCCCCTGTTTCCAGCCCTTCTGTGCCTTTTGCAGCTCATTCCCTGTCAGCAGTGGTGTGAGAGAGGAATGCTGTGACTGACACCTGCCTGCTGCTTTTTTGTGTTATAAAGGAGTGGTTAGGATTTAGCTTAATTTAGCTCAGTTTAGCTTAGCTATTCAATTTAATTATTAGTAGTATTACAATTCAATGTATTTCTTTGAATTATTTTTTTGGGAACTTGCTTTGGAAACTTTGCAAAGACAGTTGTGTTTTCCCAGCCAGTGTTATCTATCACTGTGCAGGGAGGCACAGATCGCTTATACTCACGCACGCATGCATGCACGCACATACACAGAGACCCAGAACATAGAACAAAAATCACGGTGGAAGAAGACAGACAGATATTTACAGAAGAGCAAGACACAGATAATATATCAAGACACAGGAACACATGCAAATAATTTCATTCACACCACAAGATAGACAATATTGTAAGAGCCAGAAAGAAGACACAAGAATAGACACAAAAATAATTTCATTCACAGCACCAGATAGACACAGATATTCACAGGAGAACAAGACAGACAGATATACAAAAGGATTCACACACCCACAGACCTTTTGCAGCACAGGACAGATCAATATGAAGCACCCTGGAAAGGCAGGTCGTCTGGCAGGGGAGGGAGAGGGGGTAAGGAGAAAGCTAGAGCTGCAAGCCCCTCCCCACCCCTTCCCAAACACAGATGCATTCTATTCCCGAGCAGCCATGACATCAGTGCTGCCAGTGGAAGCCAGGAGGTCGGA
>NW_005842179.1:759484-782267 GCF_000455745.1 Alligator sinensis
CTTCCCCCCCGCCCCAGCCCCTGCCAATGTAGGCGATAGGCATGGCTTCAATGCTGGGGTCCAAATGCACCAGATGTGGAGCCACTGGACTGTGACCCCTTGGCCTACTGGGCAAGCCGCAGCCGGATGTAGCAGGAACTGGCCATGGTTGCCCAGCAACACCTGTCCTGTCCACCAACTAGTGTTCCAAGCGAGAGGGTGTTCAGCATTTCTGGGGATGTTGTGACATCCCCTTTTCCCCCCTACCACTGACCCCAGCCTGTCCCTCACCCCCTGATGCCTCCATTTCCATTTTCACTGACTGGCGTTCTTGCCTGCATTGTAGGCCAGGCCAGCCTCTCGCCTCTTTACTATTCCTTCCATCCAGGACCAACTGCAGGTACTTCCTCAGCCTGACAAATTTGTTTTCAATCCTAAAGCTTCCAAAGATACATTTTTTTAAGTATTCCTTTTTTTCATAATACACACATAGACATAAAAACACAAGATAAGCCATCACACACCTTGAAAAACATCCTATGTCCAACACAACACAACATCCTTACTTCTTGCTGTCAATTCCTTTATAAAATGAGAGGCTCCGTGTGGGTCCCTTTGATGCTGCTGCTGATGCTACTGGTGTTGAGCCAGCTAAGTTATTGTACCTGTTGTACCACGTGTGAGGCTGTAGGGGAGGAGGAGCCCTCACTGGGGCGGACTGCCGTGTTGTGCAGAGGCCCCAGCACCAGGAACAGCACACCTTAACACACACAGGGTCATTTGTGTCACGAGTTTTGCCTGTCAGCAGCTTGGGGTGCAGGGCCCCAAACAACAGACTCCCCCAGCGAGACACACACAGCTGGCAGGCAGGCTTCGCGGCCTGGCAGGGCTCAGTACTCACTCAGGCCTGCTGTAGGACACACACAGCTGGCAGGCATTGTGGCCTCAGTAAGAGCCAGTACCCCTGCAGTTTTGAGCCCACTTCACCTTAACACACACAGGGTCATTTGTGTCACGAGTTTTGCCTGGTTGGGGTGCAGTTCCCCCCAACCCCTGCACTGATCTTCTTGAAATTTGGCAGGCTTTGTGGCCTCGGCAAGAACTACTACCCCTGCAGTTTTCACCCTCCAGTGGTGTAACACACAGCTGCAACATGAGTTTGGCTTTCAAGAATTTGAGGTATAGTTCCTCCCAAACCTCTGCACCAATCTTCTTTAACCTTGGCAGGCTTTGTGCTCTTAGCAGAGGCTACCATCCCTGCAAGTTTCATCTAAATCATACAAAAAACAACAAAGTTATAGATCATCCATTGATTCCCCATTATACCCTATGGCCGGATCTCTGAGGTGGCTCCGAAGCTTTGGAGCCACTTCGGCTGGATTGAGGCATTAACCTGATGTGGAGCTCTGGATCAGATTGCGGCCATCTGAAGCGGCTGGATCTGAAGCCGGATCGGATCGCTGTCGACTTGCACAGCCCTAGAGTGCATGCCCCAGCGTGCATTCAGGCTCTCTGTCTTGAGGCAGCATTCCCAGCCCCGTTCCTAGCCTTGGAGGGCTTCTCTTAAGTCATCTGTATGGCCTCATTGTACTGTACTGTACTGTACTGTACCGTACCGTACCGTACTGTACTGAACTGTCCCACATTCTGCAAAAGGGAAGTGTGCTTTTAAGAGAAAGTGGAGCAACTAAATGAAGTCTGTATCAAAATTAGACACTTAAAAATAATCTTACATAATATCTGTTAGAATCATACTACTGTCAACTAATACTGGATGCTATTGCATATATACTAATTACATCTTTACTTACCTATACCACACTGCAGCCTCAGTTCAGCAAAGCATATGCTCAAATTCTGAATAGTGGCATGTACTTTAAAAGAACAGTGGGCTTTTGTCTTGATTATAAAGTTTTGAGACTTTCTCAGTTCTCTGCTTATGGTTCTGTAGATGTCTGCAATACTCAATTGAATCTTGCATACAAATAATTTAATATTTCCAGCAACACACACAAACTAGAAATAAGAGAATTCTTGGCTTTTTTGTCAAGGCAAATAAATAATCATTAAATGGACTCCAGTTTTCACAGAACATATTTGCAGTAGAATGAGTAGACCAAATGTAAGAAGCATCTTGTTTAGCTCACGTGTCTGGTTGTAGAAAGGAACAAACAAATTATTTAAGTAAAAGAAGTCCTGAGAATTATTGAACTCTTCATAATTTCCAAGAATTTGGCATGTTAGCTTGTTTGTCTGCCACTTTCTATTACTATACTGGGTCAGGCCAATGGTTCATCTAGCCCAGTATCCTGGTTCCAGCTCCAGTGCTGTCTGAAGGAAGGGAGTGGGGAGAAGGGAGGGTGAGCAAGCTGCGGTCTGGGGTTTGCCCAGCCTGAGCTGGAGGAAGAGTGGGGGTGGGGGGAACAGGTTGCAAGAGAGTGGGGGGCCTCCAATCCACCCACCCCACATACAGCTCAATCAGGGAAAATTTCAGCCCACAGCTTGCTCCCCTTCCTCTCCCTTCTCCCTTCCTGCACACAGCCCCATGGGCAGGGATGGGCTGATGCAGCCCAGCCCCAATAATGCAACTGATTGACCCTCGGGAACAAAAGTTCCCTAAGGCCCTCCAAAGTGGAGCACCTTTATCTGACCACTCATTCGATGAGGGTTCATTTGTTGTAAGATCAGCCACTTTTAAAGTGCTTTGCAGCCATGCACAGGGCATGGCATGGCATGGTTGTAGAGTGCTTTCTGGGGGCTGATCATGCAAAAAATGTAACTTAGGTCTGTGCCCAATTGTTGCTACCACCCTTTGAAAGATGAAGGACTTAAGCTGGTTTGAGATAGAGTAAGCTTTCTTGGGAACATAGAGTGCCTAGTAAGTGTAGCATGCCAGAAGACAGGAAGCTCCCTAACCCAATCTCCTGGGATGCCATGCTTCCTGGACACTATATAATTCCAGGAGGACTTGTTTTATGTCAAAAAGTTGGCCATCACTCTGGAAATAAATGTTGTCCTTGTTTAGATTTATATCCTAGTCTATAAAGAAAGGTCCAGAGCTCCTTATAAAAAATGACAAACAGCAATAGTAAATCTACATTGCGTCTTCCAAACACTGGGTGTGTGTTTTATTTGAGGACATCTGGTATGTAAGAGGATACAGTACTTCCAAGATCTATTTCTTAACAATATAACAAACATAAACAGTCTTAAAACTTAGCATCACTCAATCTTAAAATCTTAAAGTTCCTAATAGGTGGCCAGCCTGCTAGAAGGATCTTACCAAAACATGGAGTCCAAATGTTGACATCAGAAAAAAAAGATGTTCTTCAATCACATGATGGTCAGGCTGAAACATGTTAACTTGCACCCCTAATCAAGATCAAGATGTCCTAAGACTGAGAAAGTTCTCTCACCTGTGACTTAGTTCTTTTTCAACTATCTTCCTTAGCCTAACTTATGCTATCTTAATTTAACATAGCCTAAGGATTACTAAAACCATTTTAATGCAAGCAGAAAGGATTAAGACTTTACACAAAAATCTACTATAAACAGGGCATGTTTAGTGTAATCCATCCCCTGTCATACCATCCTTGGCATCAGTGGCAGGGAGGGAGAAACTGTGGACTGGGGCTTGTGGAACTGGAAGCAAAGGATCAGGAATTATTTCATAGAATCAGAAACTAGGGCCAGAAGGCATCACTGAGATCATGTGGACTAAATGCACATAGCATTGATCATATTTCTTTGCTTCTGATAGATGGCACAATATTTCTTTCAATCCACTGTCTAGAGGATTCTCTACTCTCTGGGCACATCTACAATGTGCTGTTAATGCAGTACAGTCTGTGCCACAGAGGTTATTGCTCCTGGGTGCCGGATTTATATATGCGCCTGGGACCGCAGCATGTTGAACCAGGTTGGAGTTTTTGATTTGGAGGGTGGCTGGATTGATCTGAGAGGTCTAGACCAACCTGGCAGTGACAGGGATGGGCAGTCTAGGCCATAGGAGTCTGAACCCAGCCTTCAATGCATTTGTAGTGTGAATAAACATCAGTGATTACAGTAAAGGGTTTCTGCTTACGTTGCACACATCACAAAGATTAGTCAGGGGCAACTGGAACGACTGACGATCACATCAGAGAGCACCCATCTGGCCATTTAGGCTGCTTGTACACATGACAGGGGTTTAATCTCCAAAGTTGTATTCTATGCCCCTTAAATTGAAATGATGGGTTTTTAATTGAAACCCGCTGTTTCAATTTTTCCATCATGTTATGACGAGGGGTCCAATCTTTATTTTTTTGTCAGAGCCTGCCTGCAGCTGGGGGCAAGCTGTCAGTAGACCGAGCAGCTCCTGAGCTGTGGAGGGCCCCAATCCTTTCTTCCACAGTGGTGGTGCCTCCTAGGGCTGCCCAGGCAGGCTGCCAGTGGGCTGGGTGCTGCCCCAGCCAGCTTGGGGTTGGGGAAGAGTTGGATCAGGCCAGGTGCTACCTCTGAGCTGAGGCAGCACCTGGCCTGCTAGATTGCCTGCCTGGGTGGTCCCAGGGGGGCACCACCATGGAGGGAAGGACTGGGGCTCCCCACAGCTCAGGGGCCACTCAGCTCACCAGCAGTTCACCCCCCTCCCCACCCCCCCAGCCATGGGAGAGGCCAGAAGGCTCTGCCCCTCCCCACAAAAAAAAGGATATGGCCCCTCACAACTTCTGCCTTCATCAAGTGCCTGCTGAAATTGGAAGCAGCGAGGGGCCCAATCCTTTTTTTCTGTGAAGACTGCCCGCCTCTCCCATGGCTGGGGGATAACTTGGCAGCTGCAATGCACCATTGCAAACTAAACTACATCCAGATGTCGTTTTAAACCCCAAAACTCTTGAACATGTACAGTGTAATGCCATTAAACCACACAAAGTGACATTTTCATCACATGTACATGTTAATGGCGTCACGTGTACAAGCGCCCTTAGGTGCTGGGAATTGGGGATGTTATAGTCTTGCTGGGGAAATGTACACACAATGGCTCCCATGGCATCCCCTTCTGGAATTACTTCTTGACACTGTCTGAGGGTGTGCTTTACTTTGGTAAAAGGAATGCTATTTGTTTGGGAGCAGTATTCACTCCTGGAGTTATTTGCAATTCCTTGGTGATTGGGTCAGGAGAATTGTTTTCAGCTGTGTGGGTTATGTGATATTTTCTTCAAGCAGCCAGCCTCTGGAGTACCCTCTCAACAGCCCCAACACTGCACGAGAGATGTTAGTCATGCCACGTGAAGCACTGCAGAAGGACTGTGAGCTGCTGTGGCTATGAGTGGAGTATCAGAGCTTGTCTAGCATTAACTAACACCTGGACTGCAGACCAGAGCTGACCTGCTGTGCTTCAGGCATTTTTACCTTCCAGGAGACAAGTCAGTTCAGATAAATCTAGTAAAACAAAATTAAATGTAAGAAATGTCTGTCCTGTCTGTCAGCAAGAGATGGGTGTAGGAGTAGCAATTCCTGAGTGTTTTGTAAAGAGCAACAGTTGGAAGCCCAGGAGACTCCCAGACATTTAATAGAGAGGATCATGCTCAACAGCAGGAAGATGAAGCAGAACTCTACAATTGGCTTAGCTGTGAAACAAAATTAAAGAGCTGAGATCAGTTTATGTAGGGGTTGGAATGACTGAAAGGGGGCTCTGGCTCTTCGTTCAGGGTGTGTGATCAGTCAAGTTGTATTTGCAGACCTCAGGGTGTTGTGTGAGGTGGAGGATGTTTGGTTTTCTCATGCTTCTGGGCTTTGCTGGTTGCTACGTGGTACTGGTAAGGAATTATTTTCCCTCCTGCTGCTACAGGTATGGAGGTGGGTTGGGAAGTTCACTTTCCTCAGAAGCACTGGGTGGTGGCTACAGTCTGTGGATTTGACTGACATGTGTTGATGCTTCTGCTGGGTTTAAAAAAACCTAGACATTCCTGGCTAGAAGGTCTGGCTCTTCCACTCGGGATCAGACTGATCACCACATTTGGAATCAGGCAGGAATTCTAATACCGATGGGCATGGACTCAAGGATTTTTCCCTTCCTGTTATATGCTCACGGTCTGATTCATTGGATTACTCAAGTGTATTTTAATAAACTACTTCCTGTCTTTGCAGTGGCAAGGCTCCCACCCCTCACTCCAGGCAGACCCTGTCTGGTGTTGGTGCAAGCCAGAGTGGGGGTTTAAACCCACCCCACAATCATACTCAGTGGGCTGGCCTGGTTGAAGCAGGGATGAGTGAGGGAGAGTCTCAGGGCTTCTCTCCCAGGTTCCCTCCCTTCCCTTCTGCAGTAGCCAGCAGGTTGGGAGCCATGCTTTAGCACTCCCCAGCTTCTGGCCTGAGCATGTGGCTACATTTCTGGAATCAAAAGTGAATGTCTGTTCACTTGCTTCTCTGTTAAATCTACACAGCTTAGGCTAACCCACAAATATTGAAGAATTCATCTTTTTCATATCTGTACTTAGCCATAAAGTGCAAGTTGCCTTGTTTATCTGTACTGGATATTCAGTCTGAAATCCCAAATGAGGACTGAAACACATTTCAACACTTACATGCTGAGATAAGAGATTAGCAGATGAAGATGAGCTGAACTAGTTTTACTTTCCCAGCAGGAACACCCAAATACTTTACTTACGAAGGGGAATTTAACTCTGGGGCCTCCAATAGCAAATGTTCTAGACTACAATACCATAAATGTGTTTCCCTAAATAAAATTCATGTTCTAGGACGGTAGTGGCCAAACCACTGCTCGCGAGCATGGTACTTGTGGTTCTCCACAAATTGGCCAAAGCCCTGCCCACTTCTCCCACAGTGAATTGAAGCCCCCATGGTGAGGGAAGGAATGCAGCAGAGGCAGAGGCAGAGGCAGAGGCAGGGACAGGGGCAGGGGCTGGAGTAAATGGGGCACCAGGACTGGGGTGGGTCAGAGGACAGAGCCATGGCTCACCCAGGGGCATGAGTGGGGGTTGCTCCCACCATTGCACGTACCCCCAGGGAAGGCATGGGGGGCACATGATCCTGAGCTGCCACTGTGGGCTGGAGCTCTCTGCATCCTGCTGCCATTGCCCCAGGAGCTGTTCACTGGCTGAGCCACATCCCCTGCCTGCACAGGATGGCATCATGCGGCTCCTGGGAAAACTGCAGTGGGGTACAGAGTTCATCCAGCAGCAGCAGCTCACCTTCATCCCATGCAGAAATCCATGGGGCATGTGTCCCGCATGCCTGCCCCAGGGGTGCATGCATGGGTGGGAGTGGCACCCTCCCTGCACCCCATGACTAGCCGCAGCTCCATCCCACAACCTGCTCTAGCCCCAGGGCTCTATTAGCCCCAACCCTTGCTCCTACTTCACTCCCTCCCTCACTGTGGGGGCCTCGATCTGGCCCCCTGCCTTCGCTCCCCCACGACCCTACCCCTCCACAGGCTTACCTGCTGGGCAATGTGTGTGTATGTGTGCCTACCTGTGTGTGTGTCTGTGATCCTCACTCCCAAGCCACAGTCCCCCAAGCCTTACTGCTGTCCCTCCTTCCTGACCCATAGTACCCCACATTCTTCCAGGGTATGTGGGAACCCCCCTCCCCAGGCTCTAAACCCCCCCCCACACCCACAGCACCCCACACCTTCACAAATTTCCCCCCCACACAGACCCCACATCCACCCCTCAACCATACAAAGTACCTGCATATTTTTGCATAACTGTTCTTTCTGCACATAATTTTGAGTTTTTAGCTGTGCAATTAAAATCGTGATTAGTTGTGACTAAATTTTAATTGTGTAACTAATCAAAATCACATTTGTTATCATTTGACTGCTTAATACTACTTAATACTAATACTAATACTAATTCCTTGATAAGTGCTTTCTAGCTTATGGCTGGATCATGTCAGAGGCTGGAACACGCGCCCCCCCCTCCCCCGGGGTTGATTACAGTATTTTCCTAATTTTCCTATTACTATCTTTTCCTTACTTATGAAGAGATTAAGAAGGTAAATGAGACCAATGAACATTAGCTTAATTATACTGTCAGTGAACATAATTGGCCACAAAAATATTTAAATACCTAAAATTGAAATCAGTGGGCAATTAGGAATGCCAGTTAGGAGTTAAATTGACATGTGCAATTAAATCACTTTGGGGATTTTGTAAGTTGGGTTGCTTGAGCATTGTGAATTTATTGGCTTAAAAACCTTTCAGTTTGTGTTATTCCCTGAGTATTATGATAAATTATCTCCATCAAATATATCAGGGTGGCCAACCTGTGCCATGGGCAGCCTCTAAGGGTGGTACCCCACAGATCAAGGAAAGAGCAGCACAGTGGCATTTAGGAGAAGCAGAAAGCAAAGCAGTAAACTGGGCAGGGAGCACAGGGAAGGAAGAAGAAAGCCGAGCAGCAGATCAGGCAGGAGAAGGGGATTGGAGTAGCACTCAGGGATTGCATGGAACTAATTTAGGGTATCGCTGCCAAAACGGTTGACACCCACTGAACTAGATCATTCCCAAATTGTTAAACATGATAGTGAAAATACCTCGTTTAAAAACAAAACAACTTTATTATCTTTAGCTTTATAGTCTTTCCTGTTCCCCTCAGTTTAGATTCCTCTACAAATATGTGAATATCTTTGATGCTGTATGGTGTGCTAGTTAGAACACTATGCTGGGAAGTCAGAAAGACACAGGTTCAAACCTTGTCTGGGTAAGTCAAACTACAGGGTGGGAGGGCCCTCTTCCTTCTGCCCATTTTCCTGAACTTATGCTCAGGTATGTATACATATTTTCACTTATGCATCCACAGCACAGATATAAGTGCTAAAAACACTCAGGTACTTGGTTAGAAAACTGCCATTAGATACACAAGGGAAAATAGAATTCCACAATAAATGAATCAACTTCTGGCAAACCTACCTTATGGGGAAAATAAGTAGTAGTTGAGATAAATTTGGACTATATGCTAGCATGATGATAAAATAGACTGCTGTTAAGTAGAAAACCTGGATGCTTCTGAGCTTCAGTTCAAACAATGTTCAAAAAATAGGGGCAGAAAACCAAACCAAGAATACTCAAGTTCCTAGAAAAACAACTGAGACTTTCTGAGGATTGATCATTCAAAGCAGAGCTGAAAGCACAGGATATATGAAAGCACAGGATATATGCATGACTATGTCAGGCCAGATCTTGGTGAGGTCACTGTGGGGGCCTCGATCTGGCCCCCTGCCTTCGCTCCCCCACGACCCTACCCCTCCACAGGCTTACCTGCTGGGCAATGTGTGTGTATGTGTGCCTACCTGTGTGTGTGTCTGTGATCCTCACTCCCAAGCCACAGTCCCCCAAGCCTTACTGCTGTCCCTCCTTCCTGACCCATAGTACCCCACATTCTTCCAGGGTATGTGGGAACCCCCCTCCCCAGGCTCTAAACCCCCCCCCACACCCACAGCACCCCACACCTTCACAAATTTCCCCCCCACACAGACCCCACATCCACCCCTCAACCATACAAAGTACCTGCATATTTTTGCATAACTGTTCTTTCTGCACATAATTTTGAGTTTTTAGCTGTGCAATTAAAATCGTGATTAGTTGTGACTAAATTTTAATTGTGTAACTAATCAAAATCACATTTGTTATCATTTGACTGCTTAATACTACTTAATACTAATACTAATACTAATTCCTTGATAAGTGCTTTCTAGCTTATGGCTGGATCATGTCAGAGGCTGGAACACGCGCCCCCCCCTCCCCCGGGGTTGATTACAGTATTTTCCTAATTTTCCTATTACTATCTTTTCCTTACTTATGAAGAGATTAAGAAGGTAAATGAGACCAATGAACATTAGCTTAATTATACTGTCAGTGAACATAATTGGCCACAAAAATATTTAAATACCTAAAATTGAAATCAGTGGGCAATTAGGAATGCCAGTTAGGAGTTAAATTGACATGTGCAATTAAATCACTTTGGGGATTTTGTAAGTTGGGTTGCTTGAGCATTGTGAATTTATTGGCTTAAAAACCTTTCAGTTTGTGTTATTCCCTGAGTATTATGATAAATTATCTCCATCAAATATATCAGGGTGGCCAACCTGTGCCATGGGCAGCCTCTAAGGGTGGTACCCCACAGATCAAGGAAAGAGCAGCACAGTGGCATTTAGGAGAAGCAGAAAGCAAAGCAGTAAACTGGGCAGGGAGCACAGGGAAGGAAGAAGAAAGCCGAGCAGCAGATCAGGCAGGAGAAGGGGATTGGAGTAGCACTCAGGGATTGCATGGAACTAATTTAGGGTATCGCTGCCAAAACGGTTGACACCCACTGAACTAGATCATTCCCAAATTGTTAAACATGATAGTGAAA
The DNA here is from genome assembly GCF_000455745.1 of Alligator sinensis. NCBI lineage: Eukaryota > Metazoa > Chordata > Crocodylia > Alligatoridae > Alligator > Alligator sinensis. The sequence goes on from NW_005842179.1 coordinate 769,816, forward strand.
ATACCTCGTTTAAAAACAAAACAACTTTATTATCTTTAGCTTTATAGTCTTTCCTGTTCCCCTCAGTTTAGATTCCTCTACAAATATGTGAATATCTTTGATGCTGTATGGTGTGCTAGTTAGAACACTATGCTGGGAAGTCAGAAAGACACAGGTTCAAACCTTGTCTGGGTAAGTCAAACTACAGGGTGGGAGGGCCCTCTTCCTTCTGCCCATTTTCCTGAACTTATGCTCAGGTATGTATACATATTTTCACTTATGCATCCACAGCACAGATATAAGTGCTAAAAACACTCAGGTACTTGGTTAGAAAACTGCCATTAGATACACAAGGGAAAATAGAATTCCACAATAAATGAATCAACTTCTGGCAAACCTACCTTATGGGGAAAATAAGTAGTAGTTGAGATAAATTTGGACTATATGCTAGCATGATGATAAAATAGACTGCTGTTAAGTAGAAAACCTGGATGCTTCTGAGCTTCAGTTCAAACAATGTTCAAAAAATAGGGGCAGAAAACCAAACCAAGAATACTCAAGTTCCTAGAAAAACAACTGAGACTTTCTGAGGATTGATCATTCAAAGCAGAGCTGAAAGCACAGGATATATGAAAGCACAGGATATATGCATGACTATGTCAGGCCAGATCTTGGTGAGGGGTGGGGGTAGGGTGGGTGTGCCAGTCACACATGCTGTGCTCTGGAGAGCCTGGGGGAGGGCAGCAGGGTGGGGAGCACAGTGTTTGCAACCCAGGGTTTGCAGCTGGCTGGGCACACCTTCTGGGAAGGGGTTTGCAGTCTGCCTGCTCCCGGTCAGAGTGCTTGGCCAGCTGCAAACCCCACCTCCTGGCCAGAGTGCCTGGCTGGGGAGTGCCCAAGCTGACTGGGGGCTGAGGAGCGCAGAGGTTTGCAGCCAACCAGGCACTCCAGTTTGCAGCTGGCTGGGAGTGGTGGGGGTTTGTAGCCAGCTGAGCACTCCAGCTGGGAGCAAGGAGACTGCAAACCCCCTCCCGGCTGTGGCGGCCTCCAGACCTCCCTGCCCCCTCAGTCCCTACCCAGCTTCCCCCCCCAGCCCTGCCCTGCAACCCCCAAGCCCCACTTATTTCCACTCAAGAAGAGTGAGCCTGAAGCAGCCTCTGGTAAGTGGGAGTGTTGGGCCCTGCCCTTCCCATCCCCTCCTGGCAGGGTTAAGGTTTTCTCCACCCCTTTTACAATCAGCTCTTGCAGACTGGAACTGTGCCAGCCTGCAGAGCTCTTTGCAAAAGGGGGAAATCCACAGGTTTCTCTTCTAAAAGGGAAAATCCATGTTTTCTCTGATAAAAATGGGACATCCATGGTTTTATCTGTTTTTCCGTGGGAAATGGAAAACCCAGATCTGTGCTGATAATTGACTGAACTGACATTCAGTTTTTGATTGGGAAAGGCAGGGAGAGGCCTGTACTGACCCAGGCCAGTAGGCAGGGGGTGCTAGAGCACATCTTCCAGCCTACTGGCCATTGCCAGCCCAGCCAAATGTCCCCAGCCCCCTGCTATTCCCCCACAGAGGGCTAAGGAGCCCCCTGTCCAGGTGCTGGACCCTCCTTGAGGGAGCCTCCCCCTCAGGAGGTTTCCCCCAGCCTGGCTTCCTCAACCCAGGCAGCCCTGGGGAGCTGAGATGAATTCTCCTCTCCCCCTTCCCAGCTGCTGATTGCTTCAGGAGTGAGGGAGAAGAAGTCCTCCCAGCCAGATGCTTACCCAGGAAGCCCTTGGGGAACTTCCCCCCACCCCAGGCCAGGGTCCCCCCAGCCCTGGGCAGCCCTAGGGAGCTGAGGGGAATTCTCCAATTCCCCAGGCCCTTGCCTCAGCTGCTGCAGTCTCAGGGATAGCCCAAGGAGTAGAGGGAAATTCCTTTGCTCCCTTGCATCAATTTTGCTTCAGACATGGCTATGGAGGAGCAGGAGAGTTTCTCTCCACTCCCAGAAGATGCCTGAGACTTGCAGGGAAAAGGCAAGCAGGGTTCCTGAGAGGAAGTATCCCCCTGAGCTTCCTAGGGCTGCCAGGGGCTGGGGGACCCTGGGCTGGGGAGCAAAAAGCCCCCCAAGGTGGGGGCTCTACAGTGACCACATGCTGGGCTGCATAAGCAGGCATCTGGCCCAGAGGACACCTCCCTCCCTTCTTTGGCAGCCATTGAAACAATCAGCAGCTGGGGTGGGAGGAGGGGTGAGGACTGCCAGGGTCTGAAAAGCCCCAGCCACATGGTTTTTCCCTCCCCCACCACTTGCTGTGGCTAGGGAGGACAGGGAGTCTGTTCCTCTGCCCTCCCCCATGCCTATGGGCTGATGGACACAGGCAGGAAGCAGGCTAAGGAGCAGAGAGGTAGGCAACCATAGCCCAGAGCAGGCAACATAGCCCAGGGCTACAAAGCATCCTGGGATGCTGGGGGACTGTGAGTTAACTTAAACCAGGAAGGGGTCTGGGACAGAAGTTTCATAAACCAATTTGACCTAAATCAGTTAAGTCTGATACTACATCCAACCAGGTTTATACAGTTTTGGTCATTTTTAAAGTGGTTTATGTGAACTGGATTTCTCTTCTGTTACAGGTTTAAACCAGTTTCTGATCACTTAAATCATCTTATGTGGAACTTCTGCCCCTAGCCCCTGTGAGACTCATTTCTGGCATTTATAAGTAATGGCAACTGAGAAGTGGTCACAACGGGTCAGATGTCAGTCATTCCAGTCCCTACATAAACTGATCTCAGCTCTTTAATTTTGTTTCACAGCTAAGCCAATTGTAGAGTTCTGCTTCATCTTCCTGCTGTTGAGCATGATCCTCTCAAATCTTCAGATTTCTTCAGTAATATATCTTGTTGATTTTATATTTGCTTACTCATTCCTGTTTATATAGTCCATAAGCAGTACAATGAACATGCTTATTGTAACTATCAGCTTTCAGCATTGGTTAAGTTGTTAACTATGAGGGCAAAGGTAATTGTTTTAAAGATACCTAAGAGTCATTTGGCTCTGATTCTAAATGAATACTTATATCCCTTGTAGCATGAAATAAAACTAATTAAATAAAATAAAATAATGATATAAAAATTCAAAGCACTTTCAATCAGGATTATGACAGAAGGCAAACAAGTAGCTGAACCACACGGGTGAGTTATTCTATGGTGAAAAAGACTCCTCCAGGCAGAACTGCTGTATTTTGGGTTTGGGTATAGAAAATCAGTATCTGTGTATGAATGTGCTGTGTGGCTCGTAGGATTGCCTTGAAGGAGCCATAGAAGGGAGTGTATGGATTAGACTCTCAGGCCCAGAGTCTCAAAGACTGTCTAGGGTCATATTTGTCTGTCAGAACCCACTTGCCAAGTAAGTGGACACACTGTACAAACCCATGGAAGAGGAGTTAGATCAATTTCACTGATAAACTATTAAGGACCAAATGCTCAGTTTTCCTCACTCCAGTCCATCTTTCCCATCTTCCTTGAGGGTGCTGCTGTTCTGAAAAGGTAAAATACAAATGAAAACTGCCAGAGTGACAGTCTAATCATTTTACTGTTGAATTATTTCATTCAGGCAAGTGCAAGGAAGCTGAGTCATTTTCATTACTGGGTTTGCACATATAGCCTTTTCAAAGTATATTCACATTCATATGATTTACCTTATTTTATGATTTTTTTCTTTACCTAAGGTTCAATCTTCGTTTCAAAGCTAAATAAAGACTGAGAGAGAAGAAATAAATAACAATGTGAACCTTCAATCAGAGTCCTCCACAGTTGATTAGATGGTACTATATAAATATTTGCAAGTTTCAAGGACTGACTATCAGTCTTGTTTATTCACATGGAAGGCAGTGCTCTATAGGTATGTATGTATAAGCAGCAGAAACAGAGCACAGAAGGTAAGTGATCCTGCTAAAAAGTCTTCAGCAGTATATTTCCATGTTAAATATTTTCTTTTCTGTGTGTGTAAATGGGGTTAATGGTATAGATCTTATTGTTAACCTACCTCAAGAAATCTGGATGCAAAACAGTGCATAATACATTGGGGGTGTGGATATCTTTAGTGTATGAGTGAATAGATTTCATTCATTGGGTCTATTTTCCACTCTACTCTGGTTTATGCATTTGAATTTGTAGTGTTTTTTCAGGTATTCCCCAACAAAGATGTTACACCAGCAGTATGCATTAAGGAGTTGAATTGTAAAAAGAAATGTAATTTATAACTTTTAAATATCAATCACACAATGATGCTGTTAATTGGTAACTGATTCATAGTTCAGCTTCTAAGAGTTGGAGGCTATGGATAAATAGCTTTAAAGGGGAAGGAGAGCACGCAGCACCTGTTATGATCTAAAGATTATGTTTGCATGAGCCCGCAGCAATACAAATGAGCTCAATTTTCCTATTTTGACCCCGTACTAATGGTTCAAATTTAGCTACAGTTGTATATATACAGCATCTTGATGGCATAAGTTACATAATAACAGCTTGTACTGGTATCTTTTAATAGAAATGATATTATTAGGTCTGTCTATACTCATTGTGAGATACCATATTTATTCGAATCCAAGACTAGTTTTTTCCCCTCATGCAATGTGGGGAAAAACAAGCCTTGTTTTGGATTTGGGTACAGCACTTCAGCTCTGACCTTGGCCCCGACCTGAGCCTGAAGCCAGAGAAGGAGTCAGAGCAGCAGCCAGAGCAATGCAGTGAGTGCAGGTCAGGGACTAGCAGCTAGGGTCCAGGATCAGGCAGAAACATGCGTTGGGGATGGGGGCAGGGGGGATTGGGCTGGGGATGGACAGAGATTGGGCTGGGATGGGGCAGCAGTGTGTGTGGGGAATCAGGAGGTAGTGAGTGATGGAGATCAGGTGGCACTGGGAGTTGGGAAGCAGGGAGGGTCTGGGAGTGGGCAGTAGTGTGACATGGGGATATAGAGCAGTTGGCTTGGGGATCAGGTGGGGAGGCAGGAGCTGCGGGGATAGGCAGCAGGGGCAAAGGCATGACTGGGGCAACTGGTAGGTGAGCAAAGTGTAGAGGTCAAGCTGCCTGCACCTGTCCTGTAGTTGGGGACAAATTTAAGATGACCCTCCAATAATTAGATTGTATATATGGAAAATTATAACAAATTTGTAATGTATAGAATCTAATTAATGGGAGCTCATCATAAATTCAGACTTGTCTTGGATTTATATAAATATGGTATGTCACACTCAGATTCCTCATATCTACCACATCCTTGTCTGTACTGACACTATTTGTATAGGTCAGGGAAAAATGGGTTTCTATTGACCACTACTGCTGCAGCCTGTGGGCCCAGCTGCCTTTCTGTTTAACTCTGATGGGACTGAATTGGTAGAAAAGTTATATTTCTCTTCTTCTACATTAAGATGGCTGTCCTAGACCAGCTCTTGTTCTCTGTCTATTATGCCAAAATCTTGCTTGCAGACAAAACATAAAAGGAAGTTGAATATTTTTAAGGAGTTGGAATGGGGAAAAAATAAGAGAGGAAAGGAAAAGGGGAAAAGGGGGTTGGGATGGGAGTGGAAGCTGAGGATCAGCCTAAAGGAAACTGAGGATCAGTCACAAAACAGGACAGGAAAGAGTTTCCTTAAGGTGACTGAAAGGCTGGTGAGTGTGAGCATATTTTATTTTCCAAGCACTAGACAGAAACCTGTATAAGCCCTAGATAGATATTTGTTGGACTGCATGTTCTAACAGGTTCTAACAAGTTTATTGTGGGACACACAGACGTATCTAGTGGTGTGTGAACAAAAACAAACCAAGTCCCCAATAATATTTGAAATGGGCTGACAACCTGTGACCTGTAGGCTGGATCCAGCTCACCAAGAAATGTTATCTGGCCCACAAAGCCCAAATATCAGTGCCACTTTGGCAGTGGGGTAATTCAGTAGCATTTTGGCCCTGGGGAGATTCTGTGGTGTTCAGCAGCAACTGGGTCACATGAATGTCAGCCATAATTTAGCAGTGGGAAGAAGGAACATGGTGGTGCTTGGTTCCAAAGCACTGGCCTGCCCTAGACAAGCTGCATTATTTCAGCCTGCTGACCCCTGAGCTAAGAGATCCATTATTTTAATAGGGAGATCTGAAACGGTTCCCTGGGAACTGCAGTTTGGTAGGTTTCTGTCCTCAGGCTTCAGTGGACCACAGTAAGAAATAAACTGATAAAGTCCCAAGCCCTGTCAAGTCTGGCTGTTTCATCAGCAAACAAACTGCTTGCTTCCCAGATATTTTTGTTGTACGATCTTTTGCTTCTCTGGTTTGGTAGCTTTGGCCTACAACTAAAAAGAAACAGTTATGGATTTTGCTACAGTTCTTGTCACTGTCTAATGTTGCAAAGGCCTTGGACACAGGTTACTTTTGCAATATCATATACATAGTAGATATGCATACACATACATACATAGTCCTAAAAAAAACGATTGTGCATTCATTCAGGCTGTTTGTAGCGCTACAAGGATGGCAGAGCCACCATTAAAAAGGTCCTCTTTAAAACTGGCACTACATTTTGTAATGCCACATGTTATACACGGACAGTTACATGTAGAGCTCTTGATTCCCCACCACTCCATAGTTAGAGTGCAGGATTTGATATTTTTATTGATAAACATCGATAAACACCAAGTTCACTTCACACTCACAGATCGATGGAAAAATATTTCCATTGGTAATAATAACAATTTATAGAAAGGGGACTGTAACAGGAAACCTTTACTCCTGTTACTGGACAGTGGAGAAGGAGAGACAGGGACAGAGGGTGGAGAGGTTAAAGGAAAATAATGGGCAGCCTAATGACTTACCAATTACGCAAGTTGCCACTCCTGCACAGGTGCAGGGAAGCTGGCTGGAGCGAGATAACAGTCTACTTAAACAATGCCTATGTATGCAAAAGGAGGCAGGGAGGGAGGTGAAAGGCAAAGGGTGAAGGGCATTTGAGGCTCCAGCCTGGTGGCAGCTGGGTCTAAGCATGCCAAGGGTGAGGGTGCCCCCCGCCTCTCCCCGTGTTCCCAGAGCTCTGGAAGTGCTGCTGCTGTCCTCTTCTGGTCCCTGCCCACCCAGCTCTTTCTTGATGAATAAATGATGATTTAAAGCAGGTATGATATATTGATTCCTGGATATTTACTTTTTATATTTTTTCATGTGATTTTAATTAAGCTTTTAACAGTATATTGTCATTACTATGTCTGCCCCCCACACCTCTAATTTTGTGAAATCCTGACATTTAAATTGAGAAAAATCCAAATAAATCCTAGCCCCACCCTCTTGATTTTAGCTATTGAAAAAATTAAAAATCAATTTCTGCCAAGCCTATCCATAGTGCACTGTTGTTATCACCAAAGGGGAGGGAAGGGAAGCAGCTGTCTCCTTGACAGCTGGCTGGGAGCCTAGCTGCAGTTCTGTTTGCTGTGGCTGTCATAGAGCCATGCCACCCAGGGGAGCAGCAGCTTTGTTGGGGGATCTGCTGCCACTGCCCTTACCACGGTAAAGCTCGAACATCTGTTGCTTCCATGACAGTGACAGAGAAGGCTGCTACCACCATGGGGGAAGGAGCAGAGACTCTTGCCACTGCTGATGCCGGAGGCACAGAGACATCTAGGGTGCCTGTAGACATACAGGACACCTGCTCTGACACACTGTAATTACAGCACGTTGGAGCAGACGGATTAATCGAGTCTGCTGGAGCATGCTAATAGCAGCAAGGGCACTTTAACTAAAGCTTCCTTGATGAGCTTTAGTTAAAGTGCCCATGCAGCCATTTTGAAGTGTGGGCCACTGAATACATGAGATGCTGCAGGGACTTTAATTAAACCAGCTCTTGAAAGCCACTCTAATTAAAGTGCCCCTATCCTACAGAGAGATAGATTGCACATTTGAAAGAGCCACCTGGATACCACATGAAGATTTGCTTCAGTACAAAAAGAAAATCCCCACAAATCATACACTGTTAGTTATGACATACTACCTTTCCCTGGAACCTACATGGAAAACCCTGAAACAATTACAACACATACTAGAAGAAGACCCCATTATTAAAGTGGTCTTTCCAGAACTACCCATCCTAGCCTTTAAATGAGCATCAAACCTTGCTAACCTCATCACCAGAAGCAAGCTCCCTATAACCCAAACCATACCCAGTGGATCCAGACCATGCCAGGACAAGAAATGTAAAACCTGCCAACATATCTCCACCACCCCCACAATAACTACACCCCACACCAGAGCCATCACCATTCCTGCATCTACACTGGCACCTCCAAAAATGTGACATATCTCATCCAGTGCACCAGATGCCCTGATGGAAAATACGTAGGAGAGACCAAACAACAACTGCACACCAGAATGAATGCACACTGGAAATCTATCAAAGACAGGAATACCCAACTACCTGTGGGTGCTCACTTCTCACAGGACAATCACACCCTCTCCCATCTCTCAGTTCTAGTCTTCAAAGGGAACTTACAACTCACCTTTTGTAGATGAGCCTATGAACTGCACTTCAACCTACTGGATACTAAAAATCATGGACTAAATATAGACATTGGATTTATGACACATTATAACCTGCCTGACATCTGACACCCCAACTTACCTCTCCACTATTTACCTGCTACATTCCTCCCCCTTCTCTTTTTCCAACCCAGTCTGTCTCTCACCCACTGACTCCTCACTGACTCCTCAGTTTACATCTTCACTGACTGCCTGTCTCACATGCATACCAGCCCAGCCTCTGGCTTCTTTATTATTCATTCCATCCAGGAAGAGCACACACCAACTGCAGAGACTTCCTCAGCCCGAAACCCGAAAGCTTGCTAAGATTTTTTTCCCCCACATGCTGTTTACATTGGTGGATCATTGATGGTCTTGGTGTTCAGCAACACAAATGTATTTTTTGTACAAATAAAGAAACAGGATATGCAACCTTTTTTAGGGAAACTATTTTTGTTTCCATGCCATTACTTAAACGTACCATTTAAATGCTGTAATACAATCTGTCAGGTATCCAGGTTGGAGCTGTATTGGTCTAGAGGAGAAAGCAATCAGGGCTTGTGGACAGAGGTGATATCTTTTATTAGACCAACAAGATTTTTGCCAAAAAAATTCTTTAATTGCAAGCTTTTGGGCACGAACAATCTTCATCAGGCATCAGAGAAAAGGTTGTAAAAGTTCTTCTGGGTAGAAATGAAAGTTCATAATTCATAGGATTTCACAGAGGAGTCAACAGATGGAAAAACCCTCTGGGCAGCAGTTCTTAGCTGGTAAGGAGTCTCAGCTCTCCTGTGAGGCTGTGAGGAGGCAAATTACCTTAGTAATTTGTAATGTAATACAATCTGCTGTTTTCTTTTTTTTTTAATGTTGATTATTCCAACAGACAAGGGACTTTCTTATTCACATCGTACTGAAGTAGTCACTTTGAGAGATGACAGAAAAACAATAATGATATAAGCTTATGTTCTCTTACCTCCAGATTCCTTACATACAAGACAAAATGGAGCCCCCAGAAGAATACCTGTTCAAACACAGAGGATGTTATTTTGCAGCAAAGTTGGTCACACCTGAAGGCATAGATTTACTGGAGGAGTTTGAAATCAGAGATAGTGATGTGTTCCTAGCTACATATCCCAAATCAGGTAGGATCATTGACAACATGTCAACCTGGCTTTGTTATCATACCTTTATTCATCTCCCCCTTACTCCATCATTTCAAGAGGCCACATTTTGAGAGGTCAGCATCTGTCAGTCTTTCAAATTGCCAGCCTTTCATCTGAGGTATTAACTTAATACATTCCTATGTTTAATTAATGGCAAAGGGCCAACACTTTACAGGTTATACACCAAACATATTTAAGCTAGAAAATAATTGCTATAGGCTTTTCACAGATCTTTCCTATAGTAATACTGGAATATTTTCCTCTGTACTACTCCTAATGTCTTTATTTGCCTTTGTCTGAATATATTAGCAAAATTCTGGTAGCAATGATAGCTCCCACCTGAAGGAAGGAAAGCTGTGAGTACTGACCAGAATGAAATTGCACATGAGCACAGAACTTTGTGTTTCTGAGATTTCCTTGAATACTTCAGCTTGCACAGAAGGGAAGAGCATTTTTTGTCCTCTGTCTAGGCCCTCTGGCAGATCTGGAGCCATTCCAGTGCATGGGTGGACCAAGGTGACCTACAGTATCTCTGAGCAAAAGTGTACAGATGGCTTTAAGTAAAGCCTGGGACTGCACTACATAAAACCTCCAGTCATTTCTCTTTAGGACAGTCATGCTGAAGCACTGAGGATGTGTTAGCATCAGTGTCACCTTTCCATAGTCCACCCACAGGCATATGTAGACTCCTGCCTTCAGGGCTGAGATGTACATTAAATACCACCATTATTATCCCAGGATCCTTTTCTACTTTGGGGGCATTTTTTTACCCAACAACAATAGTGGTTACAGTACTTGCCCAGGAAATGAAAGACATCGTGTATTTGCATCTTATAAACCAATCAAAGTGTATGTGTATGGATGTGTGTGTATAAGCAAAAGCTTTCATATGCTGAAGCTTACTATGTCAGATGCTATGAAAGGGCATGCAGAAAACAGAGTATAAGACGGAGAGACAAATTAGAATACAAAGGACCAGGGAGATGGGGAAGAAAAAGAGAGCAAGGGGAAGGGAGCAGCGGTAGCAGAGACAAATAAACAAACAGTAAACCTATAGGAACAAAGGGGTCATCAAAGCTAACCCAGGTAATGGGATAAGAATCCATCATAGTCCTTGTTCCCTGTTTCTTTTGCAATTTCCCATTCAAATTGTTTTTTAAAAGTTTTCTTTCTGAGAACAGCCACCCTCAGGTCAGCGATGGACTGTCCAGAGAGGATAAAAGATCCTGCCACAAGCTTGCTTGTCTTTTTGCAGCTGATGTGAGAGTGGAGTTCATTCATTCTGTCATGTAGGGATTGCGCAGTCTGTTCAATGTTGACAGCAGAGGAGTACTGCGAGTGGGTGATGGTGTATATGACACTGGTGGAGTTGCAAGTGAATGAACCTTGAATGTTTTAATCTATATTATTTGGTCAAGTGATGATGTGGTCTGTATTGTTGTTGGGGCACAGAAGGCATTTGTGTCTGTTGCAAGGCCTGATGCCTTGGTGACACTGGGAGCAAGGTAGCCTCTTGCTTGAGAGATGCTGTTTGAGGCTGGGGTGCTGCCTGTACTCCATGACTGGTTTGTCTCCCATGGCAATTTGAGATGGTCATCCTTTTCCAGGAGGGGATGAAGATCATTAATGCTATGTCCAAGGTATTCAAGCTGGGGACTATAAATGATAGTCACAGGAACTATGTTATCCCTGGGTTGGTACTGTAGCAGGTCAGAATGGGGTCTGAGTCTGGCTTTGTTGACTTGAGTGGCTACAGTTTTGGAGTTGTATTGTAACTGTAGGGATCTCTACTCCAGATCCTTAATATGTGCATCCTGGTCAGTGGGATCAGAGCAGACATGGTTGTAATGTTAGTTGATGGTGTGTTTGGAATGAAAGCTGGTGGCATGAAGGCAGGTCTTGGGGTTGATTTGTTTCAGATACAATATGGAGGGCAATGTGGCCATTGCAAAACCTCGCTGTAGGGTCCAGGAAAATAATTTGATAGCTGGAGTATTCCAGAATTAATTTGATAAATGGCTGGAAGTTGTTAAAATCCTGATGACATTTCTCTAGAGAGTCCTTCCCATGAGTCCATACAATGAAGATGATATTGATGTTCCTTAATTAGAACATGGGAATGAGAGGGCAGTGTGGAGGAAACAGACTTAAAAGTCTCTTGTAGGTATGTTGGCATACTATGTTGGCATTCAGTGCCATTCAACCTGAAATAGTTGTGTGTGAGGACAAAGTGGTAGTGTATAATGGAAACAGTAGTAATTTTCTTGCCAGAGATAACATTTTTTACAGTTTATAATCTGCCTTCATGGAGGACGTTGGTGTACAGAGTAGCTAATATGGTGTTAGCTAGAAGTTTGTCAATGGAAGCCAGTTTTTTCTATAAGAAATATGTGGTGCCTTTCAAATTGATGGCAGCTTCAGTAGCATATGGGATAGGGTAGAATCCATGAAGCCAGAAACTCGTTCCATGATGGTGCCAAAGGAAATGGGGCATCCTGGGTTGCCAGGTTTGTGGATCTTGGCTAACAAGTGAAAGTTGGGCTTCTGGGAAGTGGAAACAGTTATCCTCTCCTGGCTTTCCCAAGGTAGGTCCTGTAAGAGTTTATCCAAATCCTATTAGTTTTGTACCATGCGGTCCTCTGTCAGGAGAGTGTAAAACTCTGTGTTGGAAAATTGTCTCTCAAGTTTCCTGGATGTACACTGTATTGCCAATGGCATCAGTGGTGTCCTCCTTATCAGTCTGTTGTATGATAATATCTGGGTTGTATTTAAGGCTGAGCATGACTGTCCATTCA
>NW_005842179.1:782298-801350 GCF_000455745.1 Alligator sinensis
TTGAGATTGTAATGTAAATGTTGTTGTTTGCAATCTCTGAGTGGGTATGGAGGTAGAAACAGTTTATATACAGGTCCAGGTTGGTGCTGTGGCCCTCAGGTGGAGTCCAGGAGCTGTTCTTTTTGTACTGTGTATGTGTCCTTTCTGTGTCAGGTTGGTCATTGCATGGCCACTTGTCATGGGAATATTTCCTCAGTATCAGGTGGCAGAAAAAAGCAAGGCCTCTATATAGCTGCACTGTTTTCATTTGTTAAGCAGAGGAAAAAGAAAGGCCATGGGACAGTGCAGACACCTTAGCTGAGCTGAAAGTGTGGTTGGAGAAGTTTATGACATTACCTTGGATTGTAGAGTAGTTGTTGAAGTATGTATGTTTGGAAAGGTCTGCTTCCTCCTCCTTTAAGGACTGAAGCTGTTTGTGATAGATTTCATGTCCGGATGCAGAGCTCTTTTCCTGGTAAATGGCTGTTATGTATTGAGGGGTGTACTTGATAGCCATGTTGGTCTGAGACAAAAAGACATACAAAAAACTAGAACTTTTGGTTCCAAAATGATACCTTTTATTAGACCAACTGAAAAATTGCAAGAAAATTGTCCCTTTCTGCAAACTTTCAGGATCAAAGTCCTTTCATCAGGCTCTGGGAAAAGTGTAGATGGTACAAGATGGTAAAAAGTCCCCATAGGTAGGAAATAAACTTCATTTTTGCACAGAGGGAGCTGAAGATGGAAGTCTGTCCCTCAGGGTCCATGAGTGTCTTTGTGAGCTGTGTTGAGTAGCTCTTTGATGTGTTGATCAGGTAGAATTCCTTTCCTGGAGGTGTCAGATGGCAGGCAGGGAGGCAAAAAAACCCTTCCTTGTTGTTCTGCAATGAAGTTTAAAATCCAAAACACGGCTACCAAGTACACCCCCGAAACATGGAAGATGCCGAATTTTAGCTGATTTTGGATTTTAAATTTCATTGCAGAGTGGATTAGTCACCTCCCTTGGGTATGATATGAGGAAATGCAAAACAGGGTTCTAAGCTCCCATTATCCTGAGGGAGTTTGAACCACATCTACCATTTCCCAGGACAGCTACCAAGAAAATGCACTAGATCTGGAAGGGACTTCCTAGGGCATCAAATTCTGCCCTCTACTTTTTCAAGCATTTACCTAAAGATTCCCCAAAATCTCTAGTCCAGACCAAGATTGCCACTTTAGATGCTCATGCACAAGTATGAGGCAAGCACCAGAAATGCCAACTACCTCCTGTAGCGTGTTATAGGTAAAAGCAGGGGAGATGAGAACACTGGTAGTGCCTTAGCATTTGTAGACCTTTGTGTTGAGTTATAATCCTTTTAGCTTGCGTTATAGTGACTTGAGTAGGCTTTTAGCTGTGTTAGCTTTAAGTTAGGCCAAACTAGCGTAAGTGAGACTAAGGGAACTAACGTAAAAGGAACTGGGCAGATCTGCATGAGATATTTACTTCACAGTTGACTAATTAACTGCACAGTAAATACCTCAACATCTACACGTGTGCTCCTATTAGGGCACACACAACTGAGCTCTGGAGTAGGCTAGTACTTTATTTACAAGTACTCCCCTACTGCAGAGTTTTTTTCATGCAAAGCAGCACACATTGGCTGGCTGGGGCACGAGGCTGCTTCAGTGCTGGGGCTGCCTGTGAGCTAGCTCCACATTGAAGCACCCTCATACCCCAACCAGATCCTCCACAACACATTAAAGCCAGCTAGAGTAGCCCTGAGATGGCAGGCTGACCCCTGGGGCTGCCAGGCTCCATGTGTTGCACATAAATAAACTCCACAGCTAATTACACCAGAGTTGTTTGCTCCTGGGTGCATGTCCAAATCTGGTTGTCGCACCAGACAACAAAGCTAACTTATTTAACAATTTCTTTGCCTCCATTTTTCTGAGCAGGGACCGGGTCATGCCCCCTCCCCACCCCCCCACCAGGACCCCCATAGGTCCCAGGGGAGGCGCCTAGGGTCAGTGAGGACCTAGTCAGGGAACTTCTGGAGGGACTGGATGCATTTAAATCAGCTGGTCCTGACAATCTCCACCCCAGAGTGCTGAAGGAATTAGCAGAGGTCATTGTGGGACTCCTGGCATGGCTTTATGAGCACTCATGGTGCTCTGGCATGGTGCCAGAGGACTGGAAAAGGACCAATGTGGTTCCCATTTTCAAAAAAGAGAGGAAGGAGGACCCAGGAAACTATAGGCCAGTCAGTCTTACCTCGGTCCTGGGTAAGCTTTTCGAGAGAGTTATCCTGGCTCATGTCCGCGAGGGGCCAGCAGCGGAGATTATGCGTAGGGGCAACTAACACGGGTTCATTAGAGGCAGGGCCCGTCAGACCAAATTTGGGGGCTTTCTTGACCCGGCCAGCAGGGGAGATTATGCTTAGGGGCAACCAACAAGGGTTCATTTGAGGCAGGTCCTGTCAGACCAACTTGGTGGCCTTCTATGACCAGGTCAAAAAATCCTTAGATGGAGGGGTAGCAGTGGACGTAGTCTTTCTGGACTTCAGGAAGGCCTTCAATACTGTTGTGACAGGTGAAATTATGTCTGTGTAATAAAAGTGCTTGCTGAAGGCTCTATGAAGATTAAACCAAGTATTTTCCTGTATTTGTTTAGCTATTAAGCTGTATGTTGTTGCTAAAAGCCTAATTAAAGTTTAAGATGTAGTGAAGCCTTGTATAAAGTAAAGCCTAGTAAATTTAGCAAAGCCTAGAAGTAATAAAGCCCTGTGGTGCAGTTAAAATTACCGTATCAAAAGAATGCAAGGTTTGTACTGCTATTGATCGGTCTAAAGACGGTTGAAATAAAAAGAATCTGAGTAGTCGTTCGTTATCATAACCATTCAAAAGCTATAAATTAGCTAGAATATCTAGAAACCATTCAGAAAGAAAATACAGCTCTGTGAAAAAGATTAGTTAGCTGTTGCCTAGATCACTGGGCTTGTGGACCTCGAAGAGCCCAAGAACTGCATTTTAGGGTCCTTCCCAGTACCCCTCGGACAGCGCTGATCGGGACGCCTGACTTCGCTGAACTTTGTAGAAAGAGAAGCTTGCTGTGTATCAGGAATCAGAGGGGTCTGCTGATAAATTGCTGACGTGAATTACTTTTGTCTGTTATTGTTTGTCTTGTTACTATGCGTAGTTGTGTTTTTGTTAAGTCAATAAATCTTTCGTACCTTTCTACCCCCGACCACACTCTCAATCCCCAAACCCTCTGCAGGTGACATAAATTGGCATCACGAACAGGTTTGAGAGGCTCTGGTCCAGAGAGAAAGGGCAAAATGGAGGGAGTTGCATGGGCCCTATTACTGGCTTTGCTTAAAGAGGTAATGGGGATAGAGAATCCTGGGTGGGATAAGGATAAGTTAAGACCTGCCTAGAGTAACCCAGAAACTGTACCCAATCATTAGGCTGGGTTTGCCGCTGCTGCCCGGGGTAAGCCCAGAAAGAGTTGCCTGTCATGGCTGCTGGCAACATGCCTGTGGTTAGGGGCTGAAGAAGTCACCCAGCTCCAGGAAAAGGTCACCCAGATGAGTAAAGAGTTAGAAGATGTGAGAGATTCCAACAGCGTGGCATGTGAGGCAGCGCAAGCCGCTCAGAGCCGCTTGGACACTTTAAAACAGAGAGAGAGAAAAATTATGTTTGCGTGCATGGCCGCTTCCCTCCAGAAGAGGGTGCAGTTAGCACAGACTGTAGAGCCATCCTCCCACAAGATCAAACAGTATCTTTATAGACAGAGAGCAGAAGTTAAGCGCTAGAAAAATGGAGAGAAAGAGACTGATGATGAGCCTAGTGTTGAACCGCCCCCCATATGTCCCTGCCCAGAGGGAGGAACCTAGCCAGGTCTTCCCTGTGGTTGTAACCCATTCAGGACCGCAAGGAGAGTATCCCCGAACAGAGCTACATTCATTTACCCGGGTGGAAATAAGAGATATACAAGAACAGCATAAGTCCAAGCCAGGAGAACCAGTGATAGATTGGCTAGTTCAAATGTATAGTGAAAGAGCTTCTGCAATTTCAGTGAGTAGAGCCGAAGCAGCCCAAATCATTCTGCGCCCCAAGCTCCAGTTAAATCAGTTTGCAAGAGGTAATAAAAATGTTACTTTGTTTTCTGCTGCACTCCAAGCCACTGCAGCCAGTTATGGTAATATAGAAGAAAAGCTTAGCCCTGCCCCTCGGGCATGAGCCAATTTAGAAGACGCTGTCTGCTGCTTGTATCAATTGGTGCTAACTAAAATAATTCATGCAGCAGTTTAGACTCGCACGCCAGATGCAGAGGTTGTGACAGCACCGCTGTGGAGGAGGTTTTGCCGATGAGCACCAACAGAGTGCACTTCGGCCTTGTTGGCCTTGGTGCCAGAGGCGGTAGATCACCCGGTAAGAGATGCGATCCGGCGATTAGTGCAGCTTCTACCCATTTTGCAGAAGTCACGGCTGGCTAAGCCGGCAAAAACTGCCAAGGCCATGGTGATGGCCTTAGCAAAAGACAAACCCCCTAATCCCCCTGAATTGTTGGAAAAAGCTAGAGAAGGCTGGTCCAAAACCCCTCAAGCAAAATTGACTTGTTAGCTGCCAGTTTTAATAAAATGCAAATTAATAGAGTGCCCACCAATGTTTTGTGAGGGCTGTAGGCTAAACACTGCAACAAAAAAGCAAGCCCAAAAGCAGAGCCATCAGCACCACCAGCAGGGTCACCGAAGGGATTCTCTGCCCTAAGGCCAGAACTGTTGACATTTTCCCAGGCACCTGCAGGCCAGCCTTTACCCCACCTGATCACGTAGCCTAGAAAGTCCAGCTGGCCCAATCCCCAGAGAAAGGGGCCACAATGGGAGCAGTAGCAAGTCAGGGATCAGTATCTAAAGTTAATATTAGCCCCTTAATTTGAATACCTGTACAGATGCAATTAAATAAAAGTAAAAAGTCAATTAATATGCTATTAAACACTAGTGCTCAGATTTGCATTTTAGATTCCGCAAATTGAAAGGGGAAGAAAGAAACCTCTCATCAAGTAAATGGAGTCAGAGGCACCAGACGACCAGGACATCTAGTCTGAGCAAACTTCATGTTACCTAATGGCTCTAAGGTAACAGCAGCCACAGTAATACTTAAAGGGGGAACCAAGCTTACTAAGACTTAATGTACTAAGAAGACAGCAGTTTGCCCTTAAATAAAAGAGAATTAGCAATTTGAGTGTGCAGTGCCTCACCGAGAAACAGAAGAAACAGCTATAACAGCTGTAACTCGATGTAGCATGATCCCACTAACCCTGCCTCCCATGAAAAGACTATAAAAACCCCAGTATCGAACTCCCCCCGAGGCCACTCAGCCTATCCAGTGTATCATAAGTCAGCAGTTGGAAGAGGAGACTATTACCCAAACCCATTCTCCGTCTAGCAATCCAGTGTGGCCAGTGCACAAGCCAAATAGAGAGTGGCAGTTGTCTATTGACTTTCAAGCTTTGAATGCTAATGACCCCTTAACAGCTGCTATCCCATCACTACCAGCCTTGACAGAAAGCATCCGATGTTATGAACCTGTGTGGATGAAATCCGTTAATATCAACGACATGTTTTTTGCTATTTCCATCCAGGAGAGTCACTGTCTAGTATTTGCTTTCACGTGGATAAGACAGCAGTATACCTACACCATGTTGCCTCAGGGGTGAATACACAGCCCCACCCTGGCTTATAGGTTTTTAGCTACAATAGTTCATGAAGTTCAAGAAAAGTACCCCGACATACGCATGTGGCAGTATAATGACGTCACAGTAAGCCTTCAAGACAGAGAGGCTGCCATCAAGGCCTTTGAATCATTAAAAAAAAAAGTGCTTACATTTAGATTCACACTGTCTAAACAAAAAATTCAAAAAGTAGGGCCCAGTGTAAATTTCTAGGAACAGAATGGCAAAATAGAGAGCCCACAGTACCAACTGAGGAGCTGCAAAATATAGTAGAAACCCCGACTCCCACTAATGTGAAAGAACTGCAAGCCCAATTGAGAGCACTCAATTTTTGGTGTATGCATGTTCCTGAGTTTAGCATATTAGCTCGTCCCTTGTATAACCTATGTAAGAAAAGAACTAAGTGAAAATGGAGTCCTAAGCATAGATATGCCTTACAAGCCCTTAAAGAAGCAGTAACTGTTCATGCCTCCCTAGCAGCACGACGTCCAGAAAAAGAGTTTTGGCTCCATATAGGTGTCTCGGAAGGAAGATCACACTAAAGCCTGTGGCAGAAAGAGTCCTCGGAAGCAGAAAGAAAACCCCTTGGATTCTGGAGCCGAGGCTGGAGAGGAGCAGAAGCAAAGTATACTCTTTTAGAACAGATGTTGTATACAGCAACAGCAGCCCTAGAAGCCACAGAAGCGCTGAGAGGAGAATTAACCACAGTTATCACTACTCTGATACCGATTCTCAGAATGGCTCTGTCAGACCGCCAGCTACCACCTGGGGAGAAAGCCCAAGATACCACGGTCCAAAGGTGAATTTATTACATTTTGAGCCAGGTCCAACGAGTAACCCCAAAGGAACGCCCTGCATTAATTGAAGGAGTCACAGAAAGTACAATTATTGTTTATCCTGATCAAACAAGCTGCAGTGAACCTTCACCTATTAAAGAAGCACCTCCTTTCTTGCCTGAAATGGAGACCTCAGCTGATATTGAAGTCTAGTTTACAGATGGGTCTGCTTGAAGTCGTGCCTAGAGAGGAGCTGCCTTGAGGATTTGAGACAGCAAGCAAGTAGTATTACAAGGCCTCGAAAAAAGCGTACAGTATGCCAAGCTCCAAGCAGTGTTCGGCGTAGCTGTATGGAAATTAGCAAAAAGTCCATGTCCTAGAAAGCCCATCTATATTAATAGTAACTCCTAGATGATAGTAAAAAAATGTACTAAATAGCTACCTCTGTAAAATAAAGAAAACTTTAAAAGACGAAGACAAGACATTTAAAGCCACGAAGAGTGAAAAACCTTATGAAAGTTAGCCCAAAATAAGCTTCCTCTACACATCCGACATGTGAGTGTAGCACATAGAAATAAAACAGGAGAAAGCCCAGAGGCAAAGTGAGCTTGATCACCTAGGTGACAGTGATCATCGCCTACTGGAATTCACCATCCAGTGCAGGGTGTTGAGGGCTTATACCAATACTAAAGCCCCTGACTTCAGAAGGGCCAGCTTCAACAAATTTAGGAGATTAGTGTGGGAAGCACTGAGGTCCCAAAAGGTAGAGGATATGGGAATCCATAAGGGATGGTCGTACCTTAAGGGGATGATCCTCCAGGCTCAGAGTGTGACAGTCCCTGAGAGAAAGAAGAGGGGTAAGAGTGCTCTGAAACCCCCATGGCTCAGCAAAGTCATTCAAGAATGCCTGAGGGCCAAAAGGGAGGCGTACACCCACTGGAAGAGAGGAGCTGTCACCAAGGAGGAATACTCCTCCTTGGCCCATGAGTGTAGGAGGGCCATTAGGAAGACCAAGGCAGGGGTGGAGCTCAGGCTAGCAACCAGGATTAAGGACAACAAAAAGTCCTTCTTCAAACACATTGGGAGTAAGAAGCAGGCAGCGGGTAATGTAGGGCCCCTGTTAGACTCAAATGGTAATCTTGTGGCTATGCCAGATGAGAAAGCTGAAATCTTTAACAAGTTCTTTGCCTCTGCTTTCTTGGACAGGGAACAGGACAGCTCTCCCACCTCAGGTAGGAGCTATTTTGAGGATAGCACTGCCAGGCCTCGGGTCTGCGCAGAAGTAGTTAGGGATCTTCTGGAAGGGCTGGATGTTTTTAAATCTGCGGGCCCTGATGCTCTCCACCCACGGGTGTTGAGGGAACTGGCGGGGGTCATTGCTGTGCCCTTGGCCCGGCTGTATGAGCGATCGTGGTCCGCGGGCCAGGTGCCTAGAGATTGGAAACTAGCTAATGTGGTCCCCATCCATAAGAAAGGGAGAAAGGAGGACCCAGGAAACTATAGACCCATAGCCTCACATCGGTCTTGGGGAAAAACCTTGAAAAAATTGTCAAGGAACACCTCTGTAAGGGGCCAGTAGGAGAGATCATGCCCAGGGGAAATCAACATAGGTTCATCAAAGGCAGGTCATAGATTCATAGATGTTAGGGTCAGAAGGGACCTCAATAGATCATCGAGTCTGACCCCCTGAATAGGCAGGAAAGAGCTGACCCCAGCCAGATGCCCATCTAACCTCCTCTTGAAGACCCCGAGGGTAGGGGAGAGCACCACCTCCCTTGGGAGCCCATTCCAGACTTTGGCCACTCTAACCGTGAAGAAGTTCCTCCTAATGTCCAGTCTAAATCTGCTCTCTGCTAGCTTATGGTCATTATTTCTTGTGACCCGCAGGGGCGCCTTGGTGAGTAGAGCCTCACCAATTCCCTTCTGTGCCCCCGTGATGAATTTATAGGCAGCCACAAGGTCACCTCTCAACCTTCTCTTGCAGAGGCTGAAGAGGTCCAGGTGCCCTAGTCTCTCCTCATCGGGCTTGGCCTGCAAGCCCTTAACCATATGAGTGGCCCTTCTCTGGACCCTCTCCAGGTTATACACATCTGTCTTGAAGTGTGGCACCCAAAACTGCACGCAGTATTCCAACTGCGGTCTGACCGGTGCCCGATAGAGGGGAAGTATCACCTCCTTGGCTCTGTTCGTTATGCATCTGCTGATGCATGATAAAGTGCAGTTATATTTGCTGATGACTTTGTCACCCTGATGACTCACGTGCATCTTGGAGTCCACTAGGACTCTGAGATCCCTTTCCACTTCCGTGCTGCCAAGCAGGTCATTTCCTAGGCAGTAGGTGTGCTGGACATTTTTCGTCCCTAGGTGCTCCGTTAGCACTTTGCATTTCTCCTTGTTAAATTGCATTCTATTGTTTTCTGCCCATTTGTCCAACCTGTCCAGGTCTGCCTGTAGTTGTTCCCTGCCCTCCGACATGTCCACTTCTCCCCACAGTTTTGTATCATCTGCAAACTTGGACAGAGTACACTTCACTCCCTTGTCCACGTCACTGATGAGGACATTGAAGAGTATTGGTCCAAGGACCGAGCCCTGCGGGACCCCACTGCCCACGTCCTTCCAGGTCAATACCAACCCATCCACAACCACTCTCTGGGTTCAACCCTCTAGCCAATTTGCCACCCGCCAGACTGTGTAATCATCCAAGTCACAGCCTCTTAACTTGTTCACCAGTATGGGGTGGGATACCATATCAAAGGCCTTCCTGAAGTCTAAGTAGATGATGTCAACCCCTACTCCTGCGTCCAGGTGTTTTGTAACCTGGTTGTAAAAAGAGACTAGATTAGTCAGGCATGATCTACCTGCTACGAACCCGTGCTGGTTTCCTCTCAGCATAATTTTTCCTGCTGGGCGCTCGCATATATGAGCCTTAATAATCTTTTCAAAGACTTTGCCAAGGATGGAAGTGAGACTGACTGGCCTATAGTTGCCTGGATCCTCCTTCCTCCCCTTCTTGAAAATAGAGACCACATTGGCCCTTTTCCAGTCCTCTGGGACCTGGCCCATGCACCACGAGTGTTCAAATATTCTTGCCAGTGGCTGTGCAATGACATCAGCTAGTGCCGTCAGTACCCTTGGATGGAGCTCATCCGGGCCTGCCGACTTAAACGCATCCAGTTCCTCCAAGTGACTCTGCAATATCTCAGGGTGAGTGCTTTTCTCTACAATCCCACTGTGAGACTTGTTTTGCCACTCGTTTAGGAACACTGAGGCAAAGAACTCATTGAGGAGTTCAGTCTTGTCCCCCCTGTCCGTCACCAATTGCTTTTGCCCATTCAGTAGTCGTCCTATACTGCCCTGGGCCTTCCTTTTACTCCCTATATATCTGAAAAACAATTTTTTGTTATCCTTAACTTGGGATGCCATCCTCAGCTTCATGGTAGCTTTGGCCTTTCTAACTGCCTCCCTACAACTGCGAGCTGAGGAGGTATACTCCTCTTTAGTAATTTCTCCCTGTTTCCACTGCTTATATGCCCCCCCTTTTTGCCCTTAGGCTGCTCTGGATTTCTCTAGTCAGCCAGGGAAGCCTCTTGGCCCCTTTCCCTCCTTTCCCCCACATTGGGATCGTCTTCCTCTGTGCCCAAAGGATCATTTCCTTAAAGCACAGCCACCCTTCCTGAACTCCCATCTCACCAAATCTTTTACTCGGCAGTGTGTCATAGACTAAATGCCTGAGTTTGCTGAAGTCAGCCTTCCTAAAGTCTAGCACTTCCACCCTACTAGCTACCTTACCCACTCTACACCTTATGATGAATTCTATTATTTGGTGGTCACTGTCCCCCAGGTGACCGCTGATCTGTAGGTCCCCTACCATGTCACCCCCTGTTGCCAATACCAGGTCCAGTAAGGCATTCCCCCTAGTGGGACCATGTACCTCTTGCATCAGGTAGGGGTCCTGTACACAGGATAGGAACCTGCGTGAACGGTGGGAATTTGCTGTCTGCGTCTCCCAGCAGATGTCAGGGTAGTTTAGGTCCCCCACGACTACCGCTTCCCTAGTCTTTATGGTCTCCGAGAGCTGCCTCAGGAGTTCCAAATCTAGTTCTTCCCCTTGGTGTGGGGATCTGTAGCAGACCCCTACCACCAAATCCCTTTCCCTTTGACCTCCATGTATCCTAACCCACAATCTTTCTACTTTCTCCTCCTCCAATTCCATTTTGATAAGGGTTGATGTATAACGCTCCTTGACATACAGCATAACCCCTCCCCCTCTGCTCCCCACTCTATTTTTTCTGTACAGTTTATAGCCCTCAATGTGTACTGCCCAGTCGTGGGTAGAGTCCCACCAGGTTTCTGTTAACCCCACTAAGTCGTAAGTATTTTCTGCAAGCAGGAGTGCTAATTCATCCTCCTTGTTCCTTATGCTGCTATCATTGGTGTATAGGCACTTGAGCCCTGTGACTGGTGCCGTTGCTGCCCCCCAGCTCCGAATCCCAAGAGGCCCCTTATTGCTTACCTGCTTATTCCTTACCTGTGCTGTACTGCTGGCCATCCCATGGATTGCAGGTTCCTGATGTTCTCCTTCTTCTTCTTCCCTGTCCCCGGACTGAGCTAGTTTAAAGCCCAATGTAGGAGATCAGCCAACCTATTGGAGAAAAGACTTTTACCTTTCGCTGAGAGGTCCTGCCAGACCAACCTGATGGCCTTTTATGACCAGGTAACTAAATCCCTGGATGATGGTGTCGCCATGGACGTAGTCTGTCTGGACTTTAAGAAGGCCTTTGACACTGTCTCTCACCCCATTCTCATTAATAAACTGAGTGACTGTGGCATTGATGCCTACACAGTTGGATGGGTCAAAAATTGGCTGATAGGGTGCACCCAGAGAGTGGTGGTGGACAGATCATACTCGACCTGGCAGGATGTGAACAGTAGGGTCCCCCAGGGCTCAGTCCTGGGGCCTACACTGTTCAACATCTTCATCAGCGACTTGGACAAGGGGGTTGAAAACACGCTGTCCAAGTTTGTCAATGACACCAAGATGTGGAGAAAGGTAGGCATGCTTGAAGGGAGAGAGAGGCTGCAATCAGACTTAGACAGTCTACAGAAGTGGGCGGACTGTAATAGGATGGGCTTCAATGTAGATAAATGCAGGGTGCTGCACCTGGGGAGAAGGAATCCACAGCATACATACAAGCTGGGGAGCTGAAGGATGTGGCCTGCCTTGAGAGGGTTCAGAGGAGGGCCACCCGCTTGGTTGGAGGGCAACAGGGCAGGCCCTCTGAGGAGAGGGTGAGGGACCTGAACCAGTTCAGCCTCAGCAAGCAGAGGCTGAGGGGGGATTTGGTGGCTGCCTACAAACTCATTAGGGGAGATCAGCAGCAAATAGGAAGAGGCCTATTCCCCCCAGCAGCACCTGGGTTATGAGGAACAATGACCAGAAGCTGCTGGAGAATAGTTTCAGGTTAGAAATTAGGAGGCACTATTTCACTGTCAGGGTAGCTAGGATCTTGAACCAACTTCCTAGGGAAGTGGTCCTCGCTCCTACCTTGGGTAAATTCAAGAGGAGGTTGGATGAACACCTGTCCAGGGTTGTGTGATTCCAGCATGTGCTCCAACCAGTGGTGGGGTGTCAGACTAGATGATCTATTCAGGTCCCTTCTGACCCCTAACTACTTTGAAACTATGAAACTGTAGCAGAAAGTCCCCTTTTCCTTTTTCCTGCATTTGCTTTCCCCTCTTTGGATATGTTTCTCCTCTTCTACCTTTTCTTCCTTCCTTGTTCTTTCACTATAAGATAAGGAATTGTGTTTTAAAGTTTATATGTGTGCATTTTGTATCTCCCCTTATATTTTGGTATTTTTATCTATTTGTGTGCCATGGCTTATATTTTATAACCTTCACCTTTTAACTAAATGTGTTTTAGTTTTAGAAGTAAGTTATACGCTGTAACAATGTTAACAAGGGCAGGAATCAAACCACTGCGTCACTGTATCAGGCAGGCCCCTGAAAGAGCGACTGAATCAGTGATTGAATGTGTAACACAGTAGCAGGCTTCAGTAACAAGCGGCAATTAACAACTAGGGAAACTGCAGATCAACCAACGGAAGAAATCAATAGGAGACAGTGTAGCAACCGGGAATTCTCTAAACGTTACTGTTCAAGGGCTAGAAGCCCCGGTCTGAGTTAATCAATGCCGGGGACCAACTTTTGGGGTTGAATATCTCCAGATCGACCACTCCCAGAGCCCTATTCAAAATTCATCAACAGACTCCCAAAGCTGCACGTACCTGCGGACGACCCCTGGGGCTGACAGATGCCATACAGTAGCCACCAAGGGGGAAGTCCCATGAGGGTCAGTGACCCCTGGATTGGGCAAACCTGAAAACTGGGGAGTCACCAAAGTCTGCCAAGGACAAATAAAAAGCAGTGAAAAGTTACCCTCAGCAATGTCCTCTTGATCTCCAACTTGACCAGTACCCGACCTGTCCAGCAAGAAGGACCAGCCGACAACCCCCTTCTGGAGGATAACACCATGCTGGAAGAAGCCTCAACTGGCCATCAATGGCAGACTCCAGCGCTTGTAGGATAGGTATACCCGACTCTGGTGCCCCCCCCTCCACAAACATTTGTAGCTTGCTACTGTGTGTGTGCATGTGTGGGTGTGTGAGGGGACCAGCCCCAAGGTTATGATTTGACTTCATTACAGTGTTTCAATCCACCTAATAAACCATAATTTTAAGGATCCTGAGTTGGACATTTGTAGCCAACAAAACTATGAAACTATGAAAGTGGAATAAGCGAGTTGATCAGCTAACAAGAGAAGAAAGTGCTGAAACCTTGTATGTTGAAGAAAAAAATAAAGCAGCTAGTCCATCGTTACCCAATTTCTCCTCTCACTGTACACCTGGAGAATGAGCTGCAGAATGGCTACATCGACAACATAGAAACCCCGGGCAAGATGGAACCACTCACCTGGCCACATCTTGGGGCATTCATGTAACTAAGAAAGAAGCACAAGAAATAGTCGATGCATGCATCACTTGCCGTGAGGTAAAAATGTGACTAAAACCCTGCACGACTATCCCATTGTCATT
This sequence comes from Alligator sinensis, assembly GCF_000455745.1. Classification (NCBI taxonomy): domain Eukaryota; kingdom Metazoa; phylum Chordata; order Crocodylia; family Alligatoridae; genus Alligator; species Alligator sinensis. Next base: position 795,861 of record NW_005842179.1, read on the forward strand.
ACGTGAAAGAAAGGTAGCGTGGCAAGTATGGCAATATAATTTCATAAGCCCCCTCCCTCAGACTTCCTGAAAGCGACAGTATGTGTCTGTAGCTGTAGAAGTTGTCACAAAAATAATGTTTGCCCATGCCTCAGAGAGAGCTACAGCCCAAGACACTTGTGCAGCACTAGAAACTTTGCTATCTGTGTATCCACCACCTATAAAACTACAGAGCAATAATAGCCCTCACTTCTGCAACCATCCTTTGTATGACTAAACTGCGAAACATAGCGTGTTATAAACATATCACATCCCATACCATCTGCAGTCTAACGGCTTAGTAGAGTGAGCCAATGGCATCCTCAAGTGCAATTTGTGGTTAGCTGCTAGCCAGGCTCTTAAAGATTAAGACTTGCACCTGATTCGAGCTATCAATTGAGCCAATAACCGACCCCATCTAAGAGGTAACCCTATGCAACAGGCCTTTAAATTGGGTTGTCCCCGCGAGCCAGCAGTAGAGATACCTAGGTTAATGACCCAAGAAAGCTCCAGGCAGGAGATCAAGTAGTAGTGAAGCATCCTCAGAGAGATAAATGAAAGGAAACACTATTAGCAAAAAGTATGCATAATAAATAGTGAGTATTAAGTCAAATTCATCTAACGGGAGCTAAGCTTCTTGTTGTCTTGTTCCTACAGATTAAATCTGTCCACAAGTGCAGCCATAACCATTCCTAATTAAGCCTGCCACTGAAAACGAGTACTGCTTTGTCACTGGTCTGAATCGACTAGCATCATAAAGTAGTAAACTGTTATGAATGTACTCTTTTTATTAATGCCTTGTTGTATTTCCTGAGTAGGGTGTTTCTACTATCCTTCTTATTACCCAGATATTAATAAACTTGCTCCTGAAGACCTCAAAGAGTGGCTTGACCCTGAAGAGCATCCCCCAGAAACACGTTCAAATAGCCTTCACGTAGTCTAGCTGCAGTATCCATACTAAAAGAAACCCGCCACCCCAAAGCAAGTGAAGTCCTAGTCTCTGAATAGAAAAAACAGAATAGTTAATTAGCAAGGCAGTAACTGTCAGTGCACCTGTGGCACCAGTTATTACGTTGAGTACATTCCCTACCTGAAGGCTAGAATGGCTAACTGTGAGAGGGGAGGTAATTGTTGTAGCTCTGCTCATTTAAAAGTTTGTTGTTACATACTTCCTGAGGAGAACCCCGTTGAGCAAACCGTCCCTGAGTTTGTGTCCCCAATTGTGCATTCTGCATCTGTTCAGCCTCTTGAGCCATTGCATTTATGGGAGAATCTGCCCCCTCCCATTCCTATGGCTGACAACACTCTCCAATGATGTTGTGAAGCCCACCAGGTAGGAGAGCTCATTACAAGTTAAAACAAAATTATTACATAGTTTGTGAATCATACCTACACAGAGGCGTAGTAGAATGGTACCCACTTTAATACAACTAAAAGGAAGCTGTATGCGCAAGTCTGCAACACTTATCCTCATCCTTTTATACCAGTAGAGATTTTAAAGCAAATTAGTGCTGTGATTCTGCCAGAGCAATGCCGTTTTATTAATCTGATACAGTATTGTCCCCATGAGCAACAGTGAGAGCTCTTTTCCTCTCTGGGAAGTGCAGCATAGTTACAAGCTCCCAAAGAAGGAAAAATAAATGTAATTTGTAAGAAAATGGAGTATTCACTACTATATCTAGCCATTCCCCCATGGGAGGCCCCGACACCACACGTATATAACTCCACACCCTGGTGGAATTTACAAGTTAAAATCCCAACCCTCCTAAATACTTTGTTGTTCACTGCCTGAAAACACTGAAAGAGTAGCCAATCTCTGACAGGCGGTAGGGCTGCTCACTAGGAGAAGCATGCTTGAAAGAAAAATGTTAGAGAACACTGACAAATTGCTAACTAATGTAAAATTAAAAACAGCCCGTCTTGCCCAAGTCATGATAGATGCTGCTTTTAAAGTAGACAAAAAATCAAACTTGGAGTACTGCTTATGCACAAGTTCAATTATCATTGAATATGCATTTTTCCCAAGTAATAAACAATGTTAAAAATAGAGAATAGCCCCCTGGCTTAAATAATCATGAGATGCCTGCAACATTTAAGAAAAATAGCCCTATCAAAGTACCTAAATTACCACTTGAGAAAGCTGTAATAAGAGAAAATGTTCATTCCTGATACAGGAAGTAAAAGCTAAAAACTAAACCACTGCTTATTTGCTAAACATGAGGCTAAGAAAAAAATGCCTTTGAAACTAAAATCTGCATCGCCCCATATAGCAGGTGTAGACATGCCACAGTTAAAAAACTAGAATGAAGTAAAAAAATAAGCTGCAAAGCCTTGAAGCAAAGGCTTGTCAAAGCACTCAGTGCTCCTTGTTCGAGAGGGTGGGCGAATCATCAGCCTAGCTGTCAACGTGCCTGAGCCATGTGAATAGCATGATGTAATCTGTACTATTCGTGTATCACCAAGTGTCACCTCAACTACGTAGCTAACCATCTTAAGCATCATAGTATTCTGTATTGCCCTAGTGGCAACAGCTAAATAGTGTCTTAATCGTTGTTGTCGTAAATCTGTTCATGCTATGCAAGTTAAATTTATAAATCCTTCCCATTTCCCAATGTAGCATATTTAGGTTTAGCATCTCAATTATAGCTATCATAGTGCTTCAACAAGCAAAGAGTAGAGTGTGACAGGTGAAATTATGTCTGTGTAATAAAAGTGCTTGCTGAAGGCTCTATGAAGATTGGACCAAGTATTTTCCTGTATTCGTTTAGCTATTAAGCTGTATGTTGTTGCTAAAAGCCTAATTAAAGTTTAAGATGTAGTGAAGCCTTGTATAAAGTAAAGCCTAGTAAATTTAGCAAAGCCTAGAAGTAATAAAGCCCTGTGGCACAGTTAAAATTACCTTATCAAACGAATGAAAGCCTTGTACTGCTATTGGTCAATCTAAAGACGGTTGAAATAAAAAGAATCTGAGTAGTCGTTCATTATCAGAACCATTCAGAAGCTATAAATTAGCTAGAATATCTAGAAACCATTCAGAAAGAAAATACAGCTCTGTGAAACAGATTAGTTAGCTGTTGCCTAGATCACTGGGCCCGTGGACCTTGAAGAGCCCAAGAACTGCATTCCAGGGTTCTTCCCGGTACCCCTTGGACAGCGCTGATCGGAGACGCCTGACTTCGCTAAACTTTGTAGAAAGAGAAGCTTGCTGTGTATCAGGTATCAGAAGGAACTGCTGATAAGTTGCCGACATGAATTGCTTTTGTCTGTTATTGTTTGCCTTGTTACTACACGTAGTTGTGTTTTTGTTAAGTCAATAAATCTTTCTTACCTCTCTACCCACGACCACACTCTCAATCCCTGAACCCTCCCCAGGTGGCTGAAACAACTGTCTCTCACCCCATTCTCATTAAAAAACTAGGGGACTGTGGCATCGACACCGACACAGTCAAATGGGTCACTAACTGGCTGGAGGGCCACACCCAGAGAGTGGTGGTGGACGGGTCTTATTCGACCTGGAGGGATGTGGGCAGTGGGGTCCCCCAGGGCTTGGTCCTTGGGCCTGCAAAGTTCAACATCTTCATCAGCGACTTGGACAAGGGTGTAAAAAGCACCCTGTTCAAATTGGCAGATGACACTAAGATGTGGGGGGAAGTGGGCACACTAGAAGGGAGGAATAGGCTGCAATTGCACCTAGACAGCTTACAGGGGTGGGCGGATGAGAACAGGATGAGTTTCAACACTGACAAGTGCAAGGTACTGCACCTGGTGGGGAAGAACCAGCAGCATACCTACAGGCTGGGGAACTCCCTTCTCGTCAGTGCAGAGGCAGAAAAGGATCTTGGAGTCATAATTGATGCCAAAATGAACATGGGCCGACAGTGTGGGGACACAGTCAGGAAAGCCAACCGTACCTTGTTATACATCCACAGATGCATCTCAAGCAGGTCCAAGGAGGTGATCCTCCCCCTCTATGCATCACTGGTCAGGCCACAGTTGGAGTACTGCGTCCAGTTCTGGGTGCTGCACTTCAGGAGGGATGTGGACAACATGGAGAGGGTCCAAAGGAGGACCACCCGCATGATGAGGGGGCAGCAGGGCAGGCCCTATGAGGAAAGGCTAAGGACCTGAACCTGTTCAGCCTCCACAAGAGAAGGCTGAGGGGGGACCTAGTGGCTGTTTACAAACTAGTCAGAGGGGACCAGCAGTCATTGGGGGAGTCCCTGTTCCCCCAAGCACTACCAGGAGTGACAAGAAATAATGGCCACAAGCTGGCAGAGGGTAGATTTAGATTAGACACCAGGAAGTGCTACTTCACTGTCAGGGTGCCTAGGAACTGGAACCATCTTCCAAGACAAGTGATGCTGGCTCCTACCCTGGGGGTCTTTAAAAGGAGGCTAAATGAACACCTTGCCGGGGTCATTTGATCCCAGTACTCTTTCCTGCCATGGCAGGGGGTCGGAGTTGATGATCTGCTCAGGTCCCTTCCAACCCTACCAGCTATGAAACTATGAAACTATGAAATGGCACACCTGGAAGCAAAAAACTCTGGAGCAATAAGCTCTGGAGTTTATTCATGTGCACTAATTGCATGTGTAGACATGCTCACTGAGTCACAGGTGACATAAACTTGGAGGACTAGTCAGTGTTAGGACATCTGTTCTTGATAAAGGGATCAGAGGTCTCAAGGTCTGAGGAAAGACTAGAGGTTTTACTTGTGGTTTGTAATTTGCACATTTGTTTATGCTGTTCCTTGCTTTGTTTGCTGTGGGGATAAGTTTTCCATTAGTAAGGTAAATGGACTGGAAACTGGAACTAAGAGCAGACTGACCTTTATGAGTAAGCTGGTAGGGCTGTGCGAAGCTTCAGTAGCTGATTCGATTTGGAGGAGATTCGGCCTGATTTGAGGACCAAATCTCTGAATCTGAATTGAATTGGGAGATGAGTTAAAAGCTCTGAATTGATTTGAAGTATCTGAATCGATTTGGAAAAAGATTCAGAAAAGATTTGGCCATAGACTAAACAGGCAGCTGACACGGCTGCCTCCCGCTGGTAAGTCTGTTGGGGTTGGGGGAAGGGAAAGGGCATGGGGGAGGGAGGAATTGGGGCTGGGAAAAGCTGCTCAGCTGGAGTGGGGGGCATAGGACTTGGGGAGGGGGAGAGGGGGTGTGGGATGCCCAGCTGGGGTGGGAGACAGGTGGGATGCGGGCACAGCTCGCTCCGTGTGAAAGGGAGCAAGCAGCAGCAGGGCATAGCCCCCAGTCCCAATGATGCCATGCCCACCACCTGCACCCCTCCAAGCCAGCTGGCTAGCAGCGACAGCACAGAGTCCTTGCTCCCAGCGCTGATGCAGGTGCAGCTGCACTGGGGGCAGGGGCTCTGCCCTGCTGCCAATTGCCCAGCTGGTGAGGGGTGGGAGAGGGGCATGATGCTGGCATGACTCACTCTGGGCTGAAGGGGGCAAGCTGCAGCAGG
>NW_005842179.1:801435-826842 GCF_000455745.1 Alligator sinensis
CCAGAGCCCCTGCTCCCAGCACTGCCACACCTGCATCAGCACTGGAAGCGGGGGACTCTGCACTGCTGCCGCTTTCCAGCTGGTGCGGAGGGGAGGGACATGGGAGGCAGGTGCTGCAGTGCTGGGAGTGGGGGCTATGCCCTGCTGCCACTTGCCTCCTTCCACCTGGAGCAAGCCGCACCTGCATCATGCCTCCCTCCCCTGGGCAAGCAGTAGCAAGGTAGAGCCCCCACTCTCAGCACTGCCGCGCCGGCACATCCTGCACTCCCCCACTCCTCTCCCGGAGTAATGTGCCTCCCCCACCCCAGCCGGGCAGCTTGTCCCAGCCTCAGCTCCAATCCCTCCCTCCCCTATGCTCCTTCTCTCCCCCAACCCCAACAGACTTACCAACTGGAGGCACCTGTGTCAGCTGCCTGTTTAATCTATGGCCATATCTCTGAAGCGGTGCCAAATCTTTTGGATCTGATTTGACCGAATTGAATCAGGACAGTGATTTGAATCTCTGAATCGAATCACTCTCCTCTGAATCAGCCGAATCTGAATCCAAAGTGAATACTTGCTGCTTCGCACAGGCCTAGAAGCTGGCTCCCAGGTCAGGCTACAGGAGGCATAACCCAGTACAAAGGGCATCAAGAATAATGAGGGGTAAGGAAGGGCTTCCATGTTTAAAGAAACAAAATAAGGTAGGACTTTAAAATTTAGAGTAGAAAAGAGATGCTTGATGAATGTTGTGATAGTCTACAAAATATTAAATGATGCATAGAAAGTATACAGGGTTTTATTATTTCTTTTTCAAACTACTAGAATTAGGGGACATCAAGTAATTGCTGGAAGCTGCAATGGCAGAGGAGCAGGGAGTGAAAGAATTTGGACATGCCCTGTTCACTTTGCCTCTCAGCATCCGCACTGCAACTGTTTGAGACTGAATACTAGGCTAAATGGCCCCAGTAAATGACATTTATGTTCTTATGGCCCACTGCATGGAAGAGACTCTCAGTTTTTTAACTTGAAGGAGACAAGCAAGATGGAGCTTGACTGTAGATCAATGAAGCAGGCACTTCTCTGAATGGTGGGAAGGAACCTTAGTTCTGTTTCTTCCTGTCAATGCTGTTAATGTATTTTTGCCTGAAAAAAACCCTGGACTCAGGCAGGGTGGAATAGGATTTAATTTAGAGTTGGATGCCTAAAAGCTATTAGTGCTGTTTAGGTGCAGTAGGAACAGGGTTGCTATATTTCTCGGGAATTATTACCCTTAATTTAAAAAATACTCATCAGAAATTAATTTCCTTCTCAGGAACTGTGTGGACGCAGAATATTTTGAGTTTAATTTTTTATGAAGGCCATCGCAATGGAACAGAAGATATTGTAATAATGGATAGAGTCCCATGGCTGGAGTGCAATGTAAAGAATCTGGATTTAGCCAATCTGCCATCACCTCGTCTCTTTTTCACCCACCTGCCTTACTATTTGGTTCCAAGAGGTCTGAGAAACAGAAGAGGAAAAGTAGGTGCCATGATCTGTACACCTTAATTTCCAAGCACAACTTCTTTCTTTCTTCAGAAGAGCATCCTCCCCAGCAGGGCTTCCAGATGTGAATCTTCTCCCCTCCATATGCAATGGAGATCTTGGGTTCCTCTAAGGCTCCATTCCTTCCCCTCAGGTCCTGTCAAAGGCAAGGGGACCAACCATGTGATGATACCACTGAAGAGGAAGGCTCTCATAATGACCCTGAGCACAGCCTTCCCTCTTGTGTTGCTTTTCTTAGTTTAAAACAAGAGGCTCTTATGCTACAGGTGTGCAGTGCTGGCCTGACATGATTTTAGTGGGTTGGTTGACACAATGCCTGCTTCAAGAATTTCCCTCAGATCTCCCATGAAGGAAAGTTTCTGTCCCCAGGTTTCAAATAAGGCTCCCAGAATACTCATCTCTTTGACCTGCTTTATTTTTCCTGCAGAAAATCCTGCAGAAACTCCTTCATGTTTCCAGAGATTTAAAATGTTTGTGGCCCTCTTCTCTGGTGGGAAAGATGCACACAAACAGAAAGAAATGTTTGCTCACTTCTGTGCATATTTGTGGAGCTATCTGTCCCTCACAGACGAGTAGTATCAATGACATGACTTTAGTGTATACATTTAAGCACATGCGTGAGGTTATGTGGGATTTTAAAAAGTTATGATAGTATTTTTTGTATAATAGCTGGCAAAGGTACAAAACACATAGTTAACTATTACAAGAAACATGTAGTTATGTGTTTAATTCTTTGTAGTATATGTAGCAATATTTAGTATTACTTGTAATAATAACAGTTACAACTCCCAAATATTTAGGTTAATTATGTCCACCTGATATATTTGAGACTGTTAATTTTTTGCAGGTGATTTATGTTGCCAGGAACCCTAAGGATGTCATGGTTTCTTATTTTCATTTTTCCAAGTTCATGCTTGCCCTTGAGACAATACCAGATTTGAATACTTTAATGGAGAGGTTTCTTTCAGGGAAAGGTAAGGTTTCATTTTCAGATAAAAGTCCCAGTTGTTCTCCCTGAGCAGAACCCAGTTTAAACTTTACCTGCATACATAATAGATTGAGTCAGAAAGCATAATCGTGCTCCCTACTTCACCAGTCCTAAAACTTGGGTTTAAGGCTGGGGTGAAAACAGTAGCTGGCACAGTTCACAGGAGCTGCATAGCCCCGCGCCTCACACCAATCAGGTAGGTTCCTTTGTGTATCTCTATTGGATGCTCTGTCTGAAACTTAAAATGAGGACTGAAATACATTTCAGCACCTATGTGCCGAGATAAGAGTTCGCAAATGAAGATACACGCTGCGGAAAAAAACACTGCAGTAGTTTTCTGGAAGGAAACTACAATTTTTTTTCTAGGAATCCCAGTACTACCAGTGTTAGTTTGAACACACAACTATCACCTTTATGCTGTAATGCCACATCCTATCTCACCTCCCCATAAGCGAAGCCCTTGACTGTCCCCCTATTCTCATTTTACTATTATTTCATAGATTTCATAGACATTTGGGCTGGAAGGGACCCTGGAGGATCATCGAGTCCAGCCCCCTGCCCCAGGGGCAGGAAGTCAGCAGGGAGCATAGGATCCCAGCAAGATAAGCATCCAAATGTGTCTTGAAGGTGTTCAGAGTGGGAGCTTGAACCGCCTCTGGTGGCAGTCTATTCAAAATCTTGGGGGTTCGGACAGTAAAGAAGTTCTTTCTTATGTCCAGTCTGAATCAGTCATGGAGGAGTTTGTGACCGTTTGATCTTGTCAGCCCTTGGGGCGCTCTGGTGAACAGACGTTCCCCCACATCCTGATAAACTTATAGGTGGCCACCAGATCGCCCCTGAGCCTGCGCTTTTCCAGGCTGAAGAGTCCCATGGCTCTCAGCCTCTCATCATAAGGTCTATTTTCCTGACCACTGATCATGCACGTGGCTCTCCTCTGCACCCTCTCAAGCTTCTCCACATCCTTTTTGAATTGTGGAGCCCAAAACTGGACACAGTACTCCAGCTGTGGCCTCACTAAGGCCGAGTACAATGGGAGAATGACATCTCGGGATTTGCTTGAGAAGCATCTATGGATGCAAGCCAGCGTTTTGCTCACTTTACTAGCCACAGCATCACACTGAAGGTTCATGTTCATCTTGTGGTCAATCAAAAAATTACTTATTTATTTTATATCTGAGATTTATAACACCCTCACAGCACCATAGTTTTACTCCTACAGCATATGGCTCTGAAAATGTAACATTTAAGTTAAATCAAAATAACCTTTATTAACCACATCAATAAAAACAGGGAATCTTTAGTGTTTATTGTTATGGTCATTCCATATTTAAATCAAAAAATATTCTGTTGTTGCTGAAACTGCTGCAAACTCTTCAGTTTGCCATGTGACAGTGCTAAAAAGGCTAAAGATTCTTTAAAGAATTTAGTCAAGATTACCAGATAACCAGGGATTTTGGATAATAACACAAGGGAATTTAACTCTAGACTTGAGATTAGTGGCTCTCCAAAAGTAAATATGATAGCATAAATGTGAGTGTAAATATATTATCCTGGATAAAATGTATGTTCCAGGATGCCATTCAAATGTACGCTGAAAGTACAACCAGTTGTAGTTATCATGTAGCAGACTGAATCTCTAAACTTACAACTTGTCCTGTATTCACCTTGATTAAAAGATGGACATTGCTTGGCCTATGGTTTTAGGATGAAAGTTATATTGAGATAAGGCTGTGAATCAAAATGGGAAATGAAATTAATTATCTGGCAGTTATTTGGGAATTAAGCACAGCATGTGGAAGAGAAAATGTGATAAATTGCTTCCATAGCCTGTTCCTGATAACAATGATAGTTTAACTAGTCTTCTGTTGGGAATTATTAAATGTATTATTGTTATTACTGTTCTTTTTCATAAGTGGTTTATAGCTCATGGCTGGATCACATCAGAGGCTGGTATACCCACAGAGAGGATTTCAATATTCTCTTCCTTACCTTTGAGGAGATGAAGAAGGTGAGTGAGGCTAATGAACAAAAATGTAGCCAGGGAGTCAGCAAATGCATTGTGTCACAAAAATACTTAGATACCTAAAATCTCATTGAAATCAATGGGCTTTTACGTGCCAAATAGGAGTTAAACCCTTAACTTTCAATGGGCTCTACCTTATATTGTTTAAAGAGGTGTTCTGCGTCAGGGCAGCAGACAGGCTAACTGGTCTCAAGTTGGCTAGGCCAGCTACTAGCTGACTAACTCAAGCTGGTCCCAGTTATCTGCAGGGGTATGACAAAATCACCACCTCTGAGCTGTTTGCCTGATAATTCCCTATTTATCCAGAGTTCTGCTTTTGCACATGCCGTAGCCAAACTGTAGTTCATGAGTTGCATGTGGCTTGCCGGCATGGTACTTGTGGCTCTCCGAGGCTTCTCTGCACCACTTACCCTGGGGCGTGCTCCTTGCAGGGAAAGCTGGAGTGGCTCGGCAGTGCGGGGTGGCGGGGGTAGTCACCTCCACTCTGGGTCACTTAGCACCCGCCCCCTGCCTATCTGGCTTTGGTGGAAGATCCGATGGAAAGAGGAGGTACGACTCTTCTAGCTTGGTGGCTAGGTATTCAAGTAGCTGGGGGGAAGCCTTGGTTCTATTTCCTACTCCAAGGACTCTTTCTCTGTATTTTTATACAATGCTATATACTGTAAAATGCATAAAGAGTCCTATAAGGTCTATTAAAGTGTGTTGCCCAAACTTACTGAGAGGGTAGAATGTGCCCATGCTTTAGAAATAATTTATGAGTTTTGGCATAAATCACAAATTGAGCTGGTTTGGAAAAGATGAATTCCCCTGTAAAAAGTTTCAGTTAAATGTGCTTGCAAGAAACTCTCTTGCAAACTTTATATTTTGAGTTTTTAGTCTGTAATCCTCAAAAATTCAAAAAAATGTCATTTTAGGTTCTTGATCAAAGAATAATAATAAAATGAAGGCAGGAGGGATGTGGGAGACAATGTCTGCGAAAATACATTTTCAGCAAGAAAAATGAAAGAGTTATAAAAACTGGCCACTGAAATGTTTGACCAGCTCTTGTAATGAGTTTGTCGTCTCATATAACTAACACAATTTGACAGTGAAATGGAGGGAAGAAAAGAATGATTTTCTAATTTCTACCTTGTCAATGCCTAACAAAATGTGGGTTGCTCCTACACATGGTTCGCATGACCTGATAAACAATACAAAACAATCAGTGTTGATGCAATACTTTGAGAGCACAGAAAAAGAAAACAAAAATAGAGTCTACCACTGCTGTGACAATCAGATAAATGGAGACAATTGCATGAGGTTATCTTTGTTTTTTATTGACAACATATAGGATACTTATGGACAGAGTTAGTGCAGCTAATTACCTTGCTTTATTCATCTGTTGTCTGCATAGCAGTACATCACCTTTCAAACTTACCTTTTGGCTCTCTTCTTTTAAGAGAAATGAGAATTTTTAGTATAAGCTAAAGCTGATCAAATTATTTTAATTGAAAGACTTGTAATTGTCATTTTTTTTAAATGTATATGTATATTTTTGTGAAACAACCCCTTTCTCCTGAAGAACTAGTGTCATTTGTAGTGATTTTTTTTAAATTATTTTAGGCTTGAATAAATTAAACACTTTAATAACTGTTTTGATAATGAAACCAGTGAGAACATCTATTAAAAAATCCCTGAAATCCAGTACTATCACCTGAGGATGGTTAAACACAGGAACAGGCTACCTAGAGACGTTGTGGTACCTCTATCCTTGGAAGCTTTTCAAAGCAGGTTAGATAAACACTTCACTAGGACAGTTTAGTCAGAGATGGTCCTGCCTTGAGTACATCCTGAGGTCCCTTCCAGCTCTGTTTGTAGGATTCTATGAAAACAGCTTCAACATTTACATTTTATTTAGGAACTAATTGTCCTTTTCCAATCAGCACTTCTTTTTCTGATTTCTTACTACCTTCAGAAGGAGCACAAATGACAAGTATAAACCCATTTAAGAATTTAGACTCAAGAGTTTCCACTTGCTGAACTACATGAATTTAAACCTGATTTTAATTGAACTTAAAAATATAGCAAGGCTTAAGAATGTCTGAGTTAAACAGGGGAAGAAGCAGCAGCATTTCTTCTGACATTGGAAGCTGAAAGGAATAATGTAAAGGCTAATATCTGAAGCAAGGTACGCTCTTCATGAAGTTTTCCTATTCCTGAAATGCTGAGACTTTCTGCTTCTGGTTCTGAAAGAAAGCTCTGAGATGAACCCCAAAGACACAAATCTGGCAGCTATGAGAAACCTCTCAAATGATGGCAGGACACACAAAGGTGGTTTGATTTCCACTCCTGTTTAAATATCTCCTGTTCAGGACAGGAACTTGGGTGGTCAGGGATTGTCGCCTGATATTCAGGTGAAGTCTAGGGACTGCATTCACAGGGAAGTCAGTACTGAAGTCAAAGTATACCAGTGGTAAGAGCCAGAGCTCCAGTAAGTAAGTCAAGGAGGTGCAGAGGGGTCAGAGTTGAGCATCAGGCTGTGTGGATGGTACTGGCTTTGTATCAGACAAAGTACTGTGGACTGGGCCTAGCCTTATTTAGGTTGGAGTGGCTGGGAGCAGTTGCCTGTAGCCTCAGGGGACTGGTTACCCTGTTTGCCGAACCAGGACCAGCTGGGCCTAGGATACTGATCTGAGGCCATTACAACATCCTATTATTCTTTTTCCTATCATTGTATTATTTTGATTTAATTTTTTTTTAAGTACATAACAATCCTGTTTGTAGGATCTCAGAAGTGCTGTGCTGAAAATCTGCAACTTCTTAGGCAAGCACCTGAGTGAAAAGGAACTGGACTCTGTTGTGGAGCAGGCTACATTTGAAAACATGAAAAGAGATCCTAGAGCAAACTATGAGTTCCTGCCAGACACTCTCGTAGAAAAAAGCAAAGGACAATTTCTTCGCAAGGGTAAGGCAGATACAGCTAAATACAGTCAGGTATTCAACCCATGAAATCTTTTCACAAAAAATTGAGCTAAGCTTTGACAACGTCCAATCACAATGGGCACATCTACATATTGCACTATGGTGATGTAGTGACATGCTATGTTGCCATATGGTGCACTACGGTGATGTAGCAATCATATGGGTCAGGAACAGCTGACTTTGTAGGGGATAAAATTTGAAAGTAGGGTTTAATATCCATGTAGCAGTGTCTCAAATACCATTTCCCAAAAGTTAAAAGGAACTTTTTGCCTGGTACAAGGTGCTACAGGCCTGATACTAAAAGCTCTCATTGACTTGAGACTGTGGAGAAAGGAGTCTCTGCCCTTCTGCCTGTGGGAAGAGACTGATAGTTGCAAAATGGTGGAGAAGGGGGTGTCCCTCCCAAAGAAAAGCTGCCTGCGCCCCACATTTTTGGATGAAGTGATGGTTATCTCAAAACAAAGAGGGGAGCCTGGGGTAGGACCACTTTATGAACTGTGAGGTGTGACGCTGGGGAACGGTCAAGAGAAGAGGAAGATACAGCTTAGTTTTTTTAGAGAGCAGTTTGGCAGAGCCACAGTCTGTGATAGAGCTATTTGATCTAGAGAGTGGCCAGACAGAGCTGTGAGGTTCAGGCCAACCCAGCAGTGCCAGGGATAGACATTGGAACCAGAACACAGCCCTCAGTGCCCCCAGGGGGTTCATAGCATGCACAAGCATCAGTGAATTCAGTAAAGAATTTGTTCTTACCTTGCAGGAGGTAGAGAGATTGGACAGGGTTATTGAACTAATATCAGATCAGAGAGCCTTCATCTGGTCATTTCTATTCTGGGAATGAGGGATATTATAATCTTGCTGAGGAACGTACCACAGTACTTCCCATGGCAGCCCCTCCTGGAATTACTTCCTGACCCAGACAGAGGGCTTGCTCGGCTCAGGTAAAAGAACTGTTATCTAATTGTAAGCAGTATTCCCTCTTGAAAGTACTTGCAGCTTCTTGCTGACTGAGCCAACAGAGTTGATTTGAGCTGTGTGAGGCATCCTTAAGCATTCAGACCCAATAGGATGTATTCAGCAGTACCAAAGCCCATATTAGAGATGTTTGTCATATCACATAATGCACTGCCGAAAGGTTCTGAGATGCAGTGATGATGATGACTGGGGTATCAAAGCCTGCGTGGGATTGATGAGCACTTGGACTGCAGAACAGAGCTGGTCTGCTGTGCTGGTGGCAATTTCACATGTGGGAGTCCAATCAGTGTGTGGGTGAATCTAGCCAGAACAAAACAAAATCAAATCAAAGAAACAAACATCTTGTCTCTGTCAGAGAGAGATGGGAGTTCATTTTGTGTTCCTTATATGGGACACTTTCAGTTTGAGGGTCATGAATAAGTGTCAAGAGTTTACAACAAATCCTCTTTTCTGATATTGGTCAATTGGCGGCGATCCCAAGTAGATGGAAATGAGTCCCTGAAATGAAAATTATTCACACCCTACTACATGCTCCCTTGCTTCCTGCTCCTCTGTGCCTGCTCCCCTGACCCTTGATTCCTGTCCCTGGCTTCACTATTCCCTGCCTCCCACACCCCCATATCTGCCCTGCAAGCTGCCCCCTAATCCTTTGCTCCTCTGGCAGCCTGCCTCTTCACATTTCCAATCCCATAGAGCAGGGGTGTTCAACCTCCAGCCTGTGGGAAAAATCTGGTCCACAGAGCCTTGGTATCCAGCTTGCAGGACTCCCCATGGGTGGGAAATTTGGCAGCAGGCGAGTAATGCTACCCTTTTCCACTGCCAAAATCCCAAGTCCCACATGGCAGATTGGAGCCATTCATGCCCCCTCCACTCAGAGGACCAGATATAGGCCAAACCATACCCCTCCATACCCCCTTCAGAGCCAGGTTGGGACTGGGCAAAGTCCCTTTCCACCACATGGCTGGATCAGGGCTGGGCTTCCCTCTGCCTCTCTTGGCACAGCTGGTTGGGGCCCTGATGTGCCCGACCAGGTGCTGGATGGGGACCACCAAATGGACAGATTAGGTACTGACCATCCAGTCCACTGGGGAAAAAGGTTGGTCACCACTATTATAGGGCGTTACACTTCAGCAGTTGAGGAACTGTCCTCACTCATAGCAGCTTCCCCCAGACACAGGTTTAATCCAAAATACAACAAAATGTGTAAGCAGCAGGTATGCACTAATGCATCTTTTCTGTCTCCTTCCCTTCCCAGGCACCGTGGGAGACTGGAAAAAGATAATGACAGTGGCACAAAGTGAGAGGTTCGACATGGCTCTTAAGGAGAAAATGAAAGACCTGCCCTTCAACTGCCTCTGGGATAGTAATGAGGAACTATAAACTAGGGCTGGGTATTTGACTGGTCAAATAAAGTTCAGTCAATTGACCAGTCAAATATCAGTTACAATTGTAAAAAAAGTGCCAATAGGTCCAAACAAAACACAGAAAAAGCACAATTTTTCCATTAAGAAATATATTCAAAAATCATATTTCTGTCAAGAAAACTACAAAAAAATTGCTATTATCTTTGGCTGGTCAAAAAATTATGCAGTCAGTTGACTGGTCAGTTGACAATATTTGACCGGTCAGTCGACCGGTTTGCCAATCCTATTTGAAACTAATATCCCATTCCCAGTAGGAGAAAGTGGACTGAACAGAAAGAAAAATGCTTCCCCCATACAGTGTTTAAAGTGCACAAAACCACGGATTCAAAATTAAAGATTTGGAACATGCAAAATTTCCTACTAACTGTATGTGCCTGTTGTCTTCACCATGGTATCTGGTTTTAAAATGTAAAACACACACACACACACCCTCTCCCAACCCTGTCACATGGAATAACTGTTTGCGCAGCCCTACAGGAGTCCCAGTATCCACAATGCAGAGTTTTTACATTTTGGTCAGACTCGGCTTCAAAGCTAAAGGAAGGTATAATGAGACTCCAGAATAAGGTATCTATCTCTAGATAGAGACATTGCCAATATTTGTTTTATGTAAGCCTACAGAGGCAAAAGTCAAGACTGGAACTACTTAGACTTGTTCTCTGTCTACATGTAATGTAGCATGGCTCTTGAATGAAGGAACTAACAGTGCAAGAAAAGTAACAGATAAGTTGTAAAGGGATGTGGGTGCTGATAATACAGCAAATTATGCACTTGTTTTTATATGAGCAGTTGCATGTTATTCTTTTATATCTATAAATAGATTAAAAAAATAGTCCATAGGGTACTACTACTACAAAAGTAGTCTCATTTGTACATCATGCCATTATTAATTTACATATTAGTGATAGCACGTTTCAGAGGAGGAAGAGAGGATGGTAGTCTTAGTGATA
Organism: Alligator sinensis; assembly: GCF_000455745.1. Classification (NCBI taxonomy): domain Eukaryota; kingdom Metazoa; phylum Chordata; order Crocodylia; family Alligatoridae; genus Alligator; species Alligator sinensis. Next base: position 812,281 of record NW_005842179.1, read on the forward strand.
AGCCAAGGGAGAGGAAATCTCTATATGGGGTCAGGGTGAAAGAAAGCCCAGATGTACAAATGAGAAAGTGACAGATGTGGTCCTGCCCTCCAGAGCGCCTACAGCTCTGCCAAATTTGGTGTCATCTGCAAATTTCCTAAGTGTATACTCGATCCTACCATTCAATTTATTAATGAATATATTATGCAACATTGGACCCAGGACAGAACCCTGGAGAACCTCCCTCCCAGGTAAACAGTGAACCATTGATGACTGCTCATTCAACACTATGATGCAGTCAGTTATGTACCCACCTTACAGTACCTTTCATTTATCCTGTATTTCCTTCGCTTGTTAATGATAATGTTGTGGGAAACAGTGTCAAGGGCCTTTCTAGATTCAAAGGATATGTACACATGTATATATACACTGCTTTTCCCCATCCATACAGCCTGATACCTCTTCATAGAAGGAAATCAGGTTGGAGTTGATGAATCCATGCTGGATCATTGTGATCACCTTGTTCTGCTTTAGGTGCTTTACAGTCAGTTCCTAAAAGACTTGCTTCATGATTTTTCCAGGTACTGAGGTCAGACTGCCTTAAACTGTAATTCTCTGGATCCTCCTCTTTTCCTTTCCTGAAGATGAACACTTCATTTGCATTTTTCCAATCACCTGGTACCTCACCTAACCTCCGCAAGTTTTTGAGGATGATAGCCAATGGCTCCAAAATTGCCTCAGCCAATTCCTTCAGTACCCTAGACTGTGTCCTAGGTAGCCCTGCTGACTTGAAAGCATCTAGCTTCTCTAAGTAATCCCTAACCTATTCTTCTACTACTGTAGGCTGTTTGTGTCCCTATAAATGTGCTCAGGGGTAGAGGAAATGGGTTTTAATTAGAGTGGTTCCCAGGGAGTTGTTCTAACTAAAATACTGCTCTAACTAAAACTAAAACATCTATGTATTAAGCCTCCACCCATTTAAAAATAGTCAAACGATGCTTTGCCTAAAGCTGATTTGGCCATTTTTAAACCCTCAGGGGCTTATATGTGTACGTCACACTCTGGCGATGCTAGATTAATTGAGTCTGCCGCAATGCATTCTAACTAGAACATATCGGAGCATGTGTATAGGCACCCTTTGTCTCCTTCACTATCTTTGCTGCTGCAAATTGCACTAGTCATCAGGTAGCTGACCATATTTGTGACGACTGAGATTAAAAACATTACATTCTTCGTTCTTCCCTGAGAACATTGCTAAGGCTTCCACTATTGCTTTTCCTTAATAAGGTTTTATCCTGGCTCTGGGCTTTTGTGTCTATCCCATCTCCTTGTGAATCTAGTTTAAAGCCTCCCTCACAACGTTAGCAAAACTGTACATGAAGGCACTCTTCCCTGCCTTCTTTTTTTTTTTTTTTTGTGCTGGCTGACTGCCACACCATTCATGATTGCACAAGATCACTGTAGGGGTTCTCTCTCATATATACTCATGCCAATCAAAATTGCATAGCATTACATATCTATCGACATAATCTGTTAAACTCTTGATTTTCTAATATAACTTTGGAGCATAGCAAGCTAACATATATGTTAAGAGGCACAAAACAACAATACATAACAGCACAATGACAATAGGATGCATCATCAAATTCATTAATCTAGTCTATGTTGGGCTATATCTTACGAAAATGTCATACTAGTGGTGTCTCGACACTGACTCTAATTTAGCTGTCAATTTCAAGAGTTTATCTTTTTGATGTATTATATGCAGACTTGCTTGTTTTTCTTTATTCAAAGTGTTGCCATAGGCTCCAATCATTTTCTCTAGCATTTCTAATGGCTGATACACAGCCTCTCGTGAAGGGCCTAAGGACATGGTCTAATTTACTGGAAAAACTTTTGCTAAGGCCAGTGATCGTGAATAGGTCAGTTGTGCATAAATGTGTTCTCTACTTTCGACTGCCGTAGCATTGCAGCGGCATTCTCTGACTGGGGCTTGGGAAACATTTTCATCATTCTAAGTCATCAGAGTCACTGAGGCCACACACAAACACTCAATAGCATTATTGACCACTACGGTACTTTGGTTAAAAATGCCATCTAACACACAATTTCTTATGCTTTCTTGGTGTAAGCGACAGGGATCCATCAAGAAATTTTCTCGGTAACACATGTACTCATGTCACTCTCACTGTTCACATCTCCTAGGGTCTAGGAGCTCTCCGGATTGGGTCATCTACCTAGCGGGGGATCTAGGGGCCTAAACTTTTCCTGCCAACACTATGGGGATGGAGACATACTCGTACAAGGGCCAAGTTTTTGTTTTCATCTTCACAGCTCTAATATGTATGTACCCCCTCAATGGTGTTTTTATCTCTGAAGATATAACTTTGGCAAAAAGGGGTTTACATTTTGGGCACCATTCTACGTAGGAACTGGAGATGACTGCCGGGTCTCTAGATTTAACTCAAAGTGCTTGTCTCTCATACTGGGGCAGCACAAAAGTTTGCATTGTGACACAAGCTATAGCAGAACTAGTTTTATTTGCAAGACCCTTTGCCTCCTTCACAATGCTATGCAGAATGGAGTGCATTTGTTGCAGTGGCTGTATTGCCACAGTCAGAGTTTTAATGTGGTTTTCTTGGTATTCCGCATTAGCCACTATTTGACTTTTTAATGTTTGCCGGGTGAGCTGTTTCATCCTAGAAAGTTTATTCCTCACTACTTCTATGTCCATTGAATTGACTGCAGTCTCTGCTGTCTCCAACGAGCCTAGGACAGTAGCAGCATCCCTACAGAACCTTCAATGCAGACACAAGTCCTTCTGCCAAGCAGAGAGGATTGGTCCTGCTTACTGGCTGCACCAAGGGTGCACTTGAGTAACATTGACTTTCTATTGCAAAATTACAAACCTTTCTAAAAACACTGAAGGGAACACTACAAAGGTTTCTGGGAAGAAATGTCACATCTTGGGCAGGGTGCTAACCACTGGGCCTAATTTTCTTGTTCTTTTATTTACTTCTTGATAGTCTATCATTATTTTCCACTTTCTACTAGCCTTATGCACAGGTCATAAGGGGGAGTTCTACCGGGAGATAGTGGGCTCTACTAGCTCCACCTCTAACAGTCTCTGCAGCATTTCACTTACCTCTTGTTCAGCCTCAGGCATCAAGGGACAGGAGCGCACAAAGCGTGGCTTTATTCCCTTCTCCATTTCAACCTGTATTTCCTTCTTAGTGTTTCCCACATCTTATTCTGATTGGACCCACGGCCCGTCCTTTGGTCTGGGAACCATCTTTTCAATGGCCATCACTCTCTGGTGAGGGCCATCTATTACACAGTTACACAGGACATTAGTTTCTAATATCCACAGCGAGTGGTGGGTAGCAGTTACTACCCTGGAAACTTCTCACTTTCTCAACCTTACTGCCCCTTCAATTTCTCTTCCCCAAACTGCTCCTCCCCCAACCCCTTTCAGCAACATGGGGCGGCCCCCCTCAGGGTGGCACTGTCATTGGAAGATGGTAACTTCTGCCCCAGTGCCTATAAGGAACTATCTCTCTACTTGCCTCCCTCAGATTATGATTTGAGCAAATAGATACTTCCTAGAATCCTTGGGGACTCACCCTATCAGGAGCGAGGGAGGGGGTACCTCTTGCCTCCCCTCCCCGGGGACCCCCTAGTCTAAGTGCAGGTTCTTCAAATCGGGGTAGAGCCCGGTTGAGGCATCAGGCTCTTCAGCAGGGGGAGCCGAGGGGACAGCTGCTATTGTACGACAGATCCTATCCTTTTCTCCACTATTCTTGTCAGACTCATAGCAGCAGGTAAGATGTCCTTATAGCAACTGGTGCCCACCTACTCCTAGCACTGAGTGCAGCCTGCCCACTCCTAGCATTGAGTGCAACCCAACCACACTCAGCACTGCTCCTAGCACTGACTGCAGCCAGCCCATAGCCACCATGTTCCCTTGCACTGCTGTGCCAGTCACGATTGCACTGTCTCACCCCATCCTGTTTGCCCTAACTTGGACTCTAGGCACCCTGGCCTTGGCAGGGCCCATCACACCCAAACTGTAGACCACCCCCGCTCTCCATGTGCCATGCCATACTGTTTATGCTTACTGCCACTTGGGAATTTACTGGTTTTTCCACGATTGCAGGTTAAACAACCTTCCCTGCTGTTTTAAATGGCAAACCCAGGAACAAAAGTCTGGGACCCTGGCCTGATGGTGCCCCTGATGGCCGCCCACATTGAAAGAAAAGGAGACAGATCATTTTATTTTACATCATTAACCTTTATTGATTTATTCACTCAAATTGACATAAATAACAGGCCAACTGTTACAGAATTTTCAAGGTAACCATTTGCAAGAAGCAGTACTCTTCAGGTTTACAAAACCTACCTCAGGCAGTGTGCAATGAGTTTCATTACAAGACATTGTTTACAAGAATGCAGTAACCATAGGCACACCACATCCAGAAGGAACTGCATTAATTATAACCTTTTATTTGCAAAACAAAAACAATTGTAAAAAAAAAGGAAGCATTATTTTCCATGTCTTATTGTTCTGCATTGGAAGAAAGAAGACACATTTGGCTCCATGCTCCCAAAACTGCCTTCTTGGCTTCCCCCCTACAGGCTTCAAAATATACTTAGAAACTCCCCTGTGAGAGATTTCAATTACCTGCTTATCAGCCTGGCAACAGCATATCTCAGGAGAGGGTTCAGTTTGGGACCATGCGTCCACCATAAATGGGGTTCCTGGAAGGCAATTGTAAGGAGTGGCACAAGTCACCACTAACGTGATGGGTTATCAACTTGGCCAGTCCGCTTCTGACTCCAGTGTCCACATCATTAATGAAGAAGTTGAGCAATATGGGTCCAAGGCTTGGGTCTGGCAGGAGCTGCTCCCTGTGGTGGATCCAATGCCCTGGTAACCTCCTTTCTCCTCTGCAGCTTCACAGCAGAAGGGATCAGTGAACAGGGGCCACTGGGCAGCAGAGGGCATCTCTGCCTTCCTGATCTGTTCTTTCCAGGAGCCACAGATGCTTTTGGGCTCTGGGAAATCATCATGGGTCGCTCCACAACCTGAAGCCAAGCAAAGAGAAGACTGAGAGGGGGCTTAATAGCAGCCTTCAACTACCTGAAGGGTGGTTCCAAAGAGGATGGAGCTGGACTGCTCTCAGTGGTAGCAGATGAAAGAAGGAGCAATGGTCTCAAGTTGCAGCAAGGGAAATTTAGGTTAGATTTTAGGGAAAAAACTTCTTCACCAGGAGGGTAGTAAAGCACTGGAACAGGTTACCCAGAGAGGTGGTGCACTCTCCATCCTTGGAGGTTTTTAACCTGGCTACACAAAGCCTTGGCTGGAATTATATAGTTGTGGATGGTCTTGCTTTGAGCAGGGGTTGGACTAGGTGACCTCCTGAGGTCCCTTCCCACCCTAGTTTTCTACAAGGGAGGGAGGGAAGGAGTGATGAGCTGGGAGTCCAAGGGGAAGTTCATAGGACAAGCAAGGAATCCAGGCTGGGTTGGGGAAGCCCTGGGGGCCAGAATCCAGTCGGTGTAGCTGGTTTGCTGAGCGATGACGGGGACAGGCTGGTCACAGGCATCTCCTAGGAGTTGGGATGGGGGTTAGGGGTACCTGGGGGGATGGGGAGGGGAAAGGTGCACTGCAGGGCAGGATTGCTGGGGGGGCGGGCTGGACACACAAATACACACACACACCTCTGTCTCCCTTTCTTTCACATATACACACACAAACAGAGCTCTCTCTCACACCAACACACACACACACACACATGCACATGCACTCTCTCCCTGTCACATACACAGATCTCTCTCTCTCACACACACACACTTCTCTCAGACACACACACCTCTCACACACACACATACAGAGATGTCTCTCTCACAACAGCACACTCTCACACACACAAATCTCTCTTCCTCACATGGTGCATTTGTGAGGCTCACAAACACACACACATCTCTCTCTCTTTTTCACACACTCACACAGATCTCTCTCATCACACAGATCTCTTTTTCTCTCCCCCCCCCCCCCCCCCCACACACCCCCCCCCTCTCACTCTCACGCATGTTTTGGGGTTGACCTATTTGTCTAAGGACACAGCAGAAAAGGTTCCTTGCGGAGATGTCATCTCTTCTATTAGAAGGAAATAGCTGGCAAAACTGCTCTTCACAAGCTTTCTGGCACAAACGCCCCTCTCCAGGCACAGGGAGACTCTTGGTGTGTGTTCTCCATGCTGTGAGAGACGCCAATGTGCCTGGAGAGGGGCGTTTGTGCCTGAAAGCTTGTGAAGAGCAGTTCTGCCAGCTATTTCCTTGGTCTAATACAAGATATTGCGTCTCCCCGTGGTACCTTGTCTGTCACTGGCACCCCGCCCCCGAGCTTGAGACCAGGCGGGAAGCGAGTGGCTGCACTCATGGGCTGAGCTCTTGCCTAGCTCCTGGCTCTGAGGGCTGAGCAGCGAACAGCTCAGCTCGGCCCCGGCCCTCCCTGCCGAGCCCGGAGCCTCGCTGCACTCCAACCCCGGCCAGGAGCCCATGAGCAAGATCCTGCATGGCGGGGAGCCTGAGGGCCGGGGTGGGGCGGCTCATTTCTTTCCCTTGCCCAGAGCCCCTCCCCGGGGCTTCCCAAGCTCATGCCGATCCCTTGGGCATCTAGCGCCTTGCACCTGGCTCTTTCTCTGCCCTGATTCCCCCACCTCCTCCTGCTCCTTCCCTTCTTCTCCTTTGCCCCTGTCACATCGCCTCTGCACCCTGCTCAGTTTGGTCTGGGTCTTGCTGAGGGGGAGAGAGGCTGCCCGGCTGCACCCCCATCACCACCCTGCAGGGGATCCAGGCGTGTACTGGGGAGGAGAGGGACACACACACACACTCTGCCCCAGTGCCAGCACCAGCAACAAACACAGATCCCAGGCACTCAATGCCAGTGCCCGCAGCACACACACACACGTGCACATGCACAAACATACCCACCCCAGGCCCAGGCCCTCCTCCCCAGTGCCAGCAATTGAGGCAGCAGCAGTGCCAGCTTGGGACCAGGCTGGACACACACTCACCATCCCCCTGAAGTGTTCCCCCCCAGTGCCAGTCCTAGCAGCAGCACTGCGTGCTTGGGCCAGGTTGGATGGACACCCACATATAGATACCCTCCCGCTGAAGCACCTCCAAGTGCCAGCAGCAGCAGCAGTGCCCACTTGGAGCCAGGCTGGAGAGAGACACACACACACATACACATACACCAGGCTCCATGCACACAGGGTACAGCAGCTGGCTGCCGCCACTGGCTTTGCACCCCCCCACTGGCTTGCCCTGCCTGCTCTGTCCTGCCCTGACGTCAAGAAGGAGCTGAGTTCCAGTGCATCTCCGGGAATGGGGGAGCTGCAAGGTGCCTGGGATACTGGGGGACTGCACCATGGCTTGAGTCAGGAAGGGATCTGGTACAGAAGTTTGATAGACTTGCCTAACATGAACCCATCTAGGATCTGCTGCTGGGCTTTCTGCTTCCTGCCCTGTGCCTGCTCTGCTTGTGTCATGTGTGCCCCAGGTTGGCTAGCCTACCCCTACAAGGTACCTTCCAAAATCTGTGTTATTTTCTGGTTGAATATTGTGCATACCAGGTGCAACTCACACGCCAATCTGAGGAAACCCTATGGTGTTGAATGTATGCAAAAGTGTGTTCTGTTGTTGTAAGTGTAGCTGCCAGGATTGTTAAGGCATCAGTGGTGAGCTGCAAAGAAAACACTATACTCCAGTTATTCTCAATCAGGGTCTGCAGCATCCTGGGGAACCATGAGATCCCTTTAAGGAGTGTTGCAGGGTGCCATCCAATATTAACACTGTTATGTTGCAAACATATGTTTTATAAGATAACCCCAGAGATTTCAAATAGAAATCCTTAGTGTCAAGAACATTGTGACCTGTTGTGGGCATTCTGAGTTCTTTGCAGCATAAAAATTGCTCTCTTGTTTTTCATTAGTCAAGAAGTGCATGAAAGCTATGAGCTGGCATTTTCTGAGAAGTGCCTGGAATCTAACGAGGGGTGTCTGGAATCTAAAAAGATTGAGAACCACTGCTCTAATTACTGTACTTCCCTAAGACAAACCAGGGTTTCTTCACTTTCTGTGGACACTTTCCCTGAGCAGGGGTCTAAGACCAGAATAGACACTTATATCCTTCCCTGAATAATTTGGTGCATTGTAAATATGTTAGCACTGGTTGTGATCTACTAGAAAGGGAAACCAGTTCCTCCTTAAATCCCCCAAGTTATGACCCCATGGAGGCATATCAGTCTCCCATGGTAAAAATTGAAGCAAGCTTCCGTGCTGTGGCCAACAGATTAGCAAAGGCTTCAGGCCAAGACCCACAGGTTTCAACAGAATCTGTTGCTCAACCATATGTTTCAACAGCGGAGTGCTTTGGTCTTATATGATCAAAGCTGGGTTTAAAATGGTCTTGTTCAGCTTGTCACCCTGTGGTAAAGCATTAAGGATTTGTTGAATTGCTCAATGATTGTGTTCAACTTGCTGCTCCTTTAGTTAAGCATTGGTTTTGAATTGTTACCTTTTGTGGTTAGTGATATGAGTTGTTGTGCACTCACTCACACACCGGGTGTAAGCCCTGAAGAATTTTCCCTCAAGGCAGTCCTCTCTCACTCTCCCCACTTCTCCTGGCCACAGCACTGGACAGCACCAGGGACATGGCCATGTGTGTCATGGAGTACAAGGTATTCTAGAGCAGCAGTGGAGTTCACTTTTGCTGGTTTGGAGGAGGAACTTTCATCCTATTTTTTGCCACCAAATCCATGTTGAGAGGGCAAAAATTGCTGATTTTGGCAGCAAAAAATAAGGGTCAGATCTCCCCTCAAGCAGCAACAAACTCCACTGCTGTTCTACAATACTACAATTCCCTCAGTGCTTTGTGCTCCATGACACACATTGTCCATTAGCTGCTCCCCTATTCATCCTTTTGTTGCCTCTCCCCTTAGGCAGTGCCTGGGGCATGGGTCCCACTTGCCCACCCCATGTTACATTACTGCATACTGGAACTAACACTTCAGAGATAACACACTGCTGTGGGTTCCCTACCCCACTACTGAAGAGGGGAGAGAGAGCCAAGGAGCAGCCAGTTGGCTCCAAGTCTCTGGAGGGACCAGCAGGGTTGCAGAGCCTTTCAGGAAAGATAGCTGCTTGTCCCAGGTGCAGATGGCCATCAGGGTTGTGATTGACAGGCCTGAGGTAGGGTGCTACAGGCTTCATAAGGTCAGGCCCATGCCATGGCTGAGGCATGGAGGAATGGGCCCTGGCCTGCCTGGTCAGGGAAGCTCCAGACTCCAGGAGGGCTGAAAGGAAGCCCCAGTGGTACCAAGCATCACAGCTAAGCTATTTAATTTTATTTTATTAACAGCCTTCAAATGCCTGAAGTGTGGTTAAGAAGAGGACGGAGCAAGACTGTTCTCAGTGGTGGCAGGTCAAAGAACAAGGAGCAATGGTCTCAAGTTGCAGCAAGGGAAGGTTAGGTTAGATAATAGGGAAAACTTTCTCACTAGGCTGTGGCAACATTTAGGGGGTGCACCCCCTGTCAGGCTGTGCTCCCAGTGTAGCAGGGGGCAGGCGGGAGCACCAGTACCTCCCCTGCAAGTGCCAGCCAGGGAGCGGGGCTGCCAGCAAAAGTGGCTGCACCGCTTCTGGAAGTGGCCGTGGAGCTCCAGAAGTGGCGCAGCCACTTTTACGGTGAGTGAGACCGGCGCCCCCATGGCCAGTGGGATTTCATAGATTTCATAGATTTCATAGACATCAGGGCTGGAAGGGACCTAGGAAGATCATCGAGTTCAGCCCCCCGCCCAAAGGGCAGGAAGTCAGCTGGGGTCATAGGATCCCAGCAAGATGAGCATCCAGTTTCATCTTGAAGGTGTTCAATGAAGGCGCTTGAACCACCTCTGGTGGCAGGCTGTTCCAGACCTTGGGGGCTCGGACAGTAAAGAAGTTCTTCCTTATGTCCAGCCTGAAACGATCTTGAAGTAGTTTGTGACCATTCGACCTCGTCATCCCTTGGGGCGCTCTGGTGAACAAACGTTCCCCCAGATGCTGGTGGTCACCCCTGATAAACTTGTAGGTGGCCATCAGATCACCCCTGAGCCTGCGCTTTTTCAGGCTAAAGAGCCCCAGGGCTCTCAGCCTGTCATCATAGGGTCTGCTTCCCTGACCTCTGATCATGCACGTGGCTCTTCTCTGGACTCTCTCAAGCTTCTCCACATCCTTTTTGAATTGTGGAGCCCAAAACTGGACACAGTACTCCAGCTGCGGCCTCACTAAGGCCGAGTACAGGGGGAGAATGACGTCCCGGGATTTGCTTGAGAAGCATCTATGGATGCAAACCAGCATTTTGGTTGCTTTACTAGCTGCAGCATCGCACTGCAGGCTCATGTTCATCTTGTGGTCAATGACGACCCCCAAGTCTCTTTCTTCCATAGTGCTAGCCAACATAGCTGGGCTATGATGCTCGCCAGCTCCTTGAGTACCCTGGGGTGAAGATTGTCAGGGCCAGCTGACTTGAAGGTATCCAGCTTCTCAAGATGTTCCTTCAGAAAGTCAGCATTAAAGGAGGGCAGGGGATCACCCTCACCCGGACTTCCCGGCCCTGTAGCGGGCATGGGCGTCCCATGGGACTGATGAAAGACTGACGCAAAGTACCTATTTAATAGGTTGGCTTTTTCCTGGGTGTCAGTTGTCAGTTGCCCCATCTGGTTCAGTAGGGGTCCAATGTTGCCCCTGCTTTTCCTCCGGCTCCCCACCGGCTGTGCTGGAGGTCGGCAGGGGGCTCCGCGGCTGCTGGTGGCTTCTGGGGGGCTTTGGAGGAGCGGGGGTGCAGCGAGTTTTCACCCACGCGTCTCTCGCCACTTCCGAGCCTAACGGGATTGGCTGCTGGGGGACCCCCCCGCAGCCAGCGGGATCGGCCACCAGGGGATCCCCCCTGGCCAGCAGGATTGGCCACTGGGGGATCCTCCCGGTTGCTGACTGGTGTCAGGACATGTGATCCAACCACCATATAGTAATAAAACCAGCAGATAAAGGACACGCCCCCCTGACTCAAGAGGCACCAGACACCCATGTCACTAGGAGTGTAGTAAAGCACTGGAACACGTTACCCAGAGTGGTGTGGACTCTCCATCCTTGGAGGTTTTAAGACCTGGGTAGAGAAAGCCTTGGCTGAGATAACATAGTTGGAGATGGTCTTTGAGCAAGGGGTTGGACTAGATGACCTTCTGAGTTTCCTTCCAATCCAAATTTTCTATGATTCTATGATCCCATGATTCTATTTTGGTCACATGTTTATTTGTTACTGTAGTGTGACACAGCCCAGGCTCGGGCAGAAAGATTTCAGTTTGGAAGCAGATTTGGCTTAGGCCTGTGTCTCTATTTAACTACTGGAGGAAAGTGGCTGTGAGGGAAGGCTTGGGGGCTGAAGGAAGTGTGAAATGGAAACTTCACAGCAGAAAGAAGAAAGAAGCCAAACTCAACAGCAACATATACTTTCTAAGCCTGTGCAAGAAACATATCATTCCCAGAGGACTGAACATCCACAATCCTCTGACTGCCACACACAATTCCAAATATGTTTCACAACTATGCAGGAAAACCTCGGAACAACTTAGAAATCATCTCCTTCACATAACCTGCTCCAAAAGAAATCAACTCAAGAAGGAAATTGACACCTGCTACAACAATTTAAAAGTGATACATTCGGATATCTTCCCAAACATTATACAACGTATACAAAAAGACTACCAAAGATATGTTCCAATATCCATCCAACACAAAAAGAAGAAATGGAACCAATTACTACAGGAACAAGTTTCCCAGCCACAAAACAACCATCAGAGAAACAACACCAACACCTTCCAACCTTCCAACCTCGGACTTGATGAAACTGAAGGAACCAGTTAACCCTCAAATTTAAAAATTTCTCTATGTGCATGCTTACCAAAGCTGAAAAATATGTCCTCTCTAAAGGCCTTAATTTCTGTCCAGAAAAATACCCAAATAAAATACTACAATGTGGAGGACTAGAAGAATTTTTCTAACACCTCCATCATAAGGAATATTTCCACAATGAAAATGTGGAAAGCACCAATACAGGCGGGAACACCAGTACACCCCCTGTGAGCACCAGCTGGGGAGCGGGGCTGCCAGCAGTTGTCACCACAATACTTCATCCTGTGACAACATTGATGAAAAGACTAATGCCAAAAAATCGTTTAAAAAAATCAGATTGGACACTTCACAGTGGATGAAATTCAAATTCAACCACTTTATTGACTGCTTCATAGGAAGAATGAACAATGAAATAATCAACAACAAACACCACCACCACAACCTGTCCCTCTCAGAGAGAAGGGCGATTGAATCTCTAAGATCCAACCACCATATAGTAATAAAATCAGCAGATAAAGGAGGAGCTATAGTTATCCTTAACCGTGAAGGCTATATAAAAGAAACCAACAGACAACTCTGACACCACTTACTCTTAAAAACTAGAGGAAGATCCAACTCCCCTTTTTACCTCAAAACTCAAAACCACCAGCACATAATTCCCATTTGAACTACTAGAGAAAAAACTAGAGACCCTGATCACAACACTACTCAATCCAGGGACTTTTTACATGTTTCCTAAAATCCACAAACAAGGGAACCCAAGCAGACTTATTATTCCCAATCATGAAACCCTAACTGAAGAAATATCAGGTTTCATCAAATCCATCCTAAAACCTCTTGTCTCCCAAAGACCGAGTTTTATCCAAGACACAATAGATTTTCTATGAAAACTTAAAAAGACAGACCAGCTTCCCAGCAATGCCCTCCTAGCCACCATGGATGTTACCAGTTTATATACCAACATCCCACACCAGGATGGCATCCAAGCCTTCCTTACTTTTATCTACAAGAGCAAGATTACAACTCAGATCACAGACCTCAAGATATTGCTCCCAAAATGCATATAGAGTACACAGAACAGAGTACACAAAAGAAGTTTATTCTGTCAGATTGCAACATCACTCAAATAACTATGAGGGCACAAGTAATTTTAGATCCCATGGGCTCTGTTTCTAAATCAATACTTTAATCCCTCACAATATGAAATAAAATTAATTAAATACAAACTCTGTTGCCCAAATCACTCACAACATGGATTATGAATCATAATCATCATCCTTTCCAGGGATCCAGGTTTTCTGTTTGCCATTGGGAAACACAGTAAAACCTGGACTTTCTCATTTAAAGAATAAAAATTCAGGAAATGGAAATGTTGGGTTTCCCCTTGCAGGGGGCTGTGGGAAGGGGAAGGGTGATCAAGCAGGGGGTGCCATGTGTATGTGTGCACATATCCATGCACGTGGCAGGCAGGCAGTCTGGAGAGCAGCTCCTGCAGGTAAGTCTGGGTTGGGGGGCAGGGACTGAGGCCCCCATAGTGAGTGCTGGCACTCCCCAACATATTGAGGGATGCAGGGAGGGAGTTGGGCAGGGCTGGGGCTGGGGCTACTGCCCAGCCTGGGTGGTGTGTGGCGCTTGGAGCCTGGGGATTGAATGTGTGGCTAGGAATGGAGCAGGATGGAGCTGCAGGGAAGGCAACAGAGAGGGAAGCCCTAAGCCCACAGTGAGCAGCCCACATCCACCCCGCCTTACAACCCCCACTCCAGCCATGCTGCCTGTGCAGGAGAGGGAGCTAGGTTCTGCTGTTCTCTCCACCACAGCTGCCACCACCTATGGGAGGCAGCCAGGGCTCAGATGCTGCTGTGGGGCAGGGAGCTGTGGACCCAGGTCAATGGCCCAATAGCCCTGGAAGCTGGGATCCTGCTCCGGCAGGGCTGAGGGAGTGTGGGGGACTCTGGGTGGGGAGTGACGGGCAGGACTAAGAGGCTGTGGGTTGGAAATGAGGGGCACCAGCAGGGCTGATGGACTATGGGTCAGAAGTAAGGGCCAATGGCACGGGCAGAGCACCCACATATCAAGGCTGCTCAACGCCACAAAGCAGTGGGTGGGGAGACAGCTGCAGCTAGACCCACATCCTGATGAGTGAAGGGGGCAGGGGGAGCTCCAATTTTCCATGATAAAAAAAGCCCTAAATCAAACACTAAAAATTACAGGTATTTAGAATCTGGGAAGTAAGTGGACACATGGTACAAATCCATAGGAGAAGGGTTTAGATCAGAGCTAGACAGCCCGGCCGTGTGTGTGTGTGTCTGGTTCTGTGGGCATCTTTGTATGTGTCTGTGTGTTTGCATGTGCATCTGTGTGTCTGGTTCTGTGTTTCTGGTATGTGCATGTGTGTGTCTGGTTCTGTGTGCATCTGTGTGTGGGAGTGTGTGTGTATCTTCTGGGCCTGTGTTTGTGCACCTGCGGTTCTGTGTGTGTGTGAGTGCACGTGTGTCTGGTTTCCTGTCTGTGTCTGCGTGTGTCTGGTTCGCTGTGTGTGTTTGCACATGTGTGTCTGGTTCTCTCTCCTCTCCTATTTTTCTCTCTTTTTCATTCTCTTCTCTTTTTCTCTATTATTTCTTTCTCTTTC
>NW_005842179.1:826852-843492 GCF_000455745.1 Alligator sinensis
CTCTCCCCCCTTTTTCCCTTCTTTCTCTTTTTCTCTTTTTTCACTCTCTCATCACAACATGCTTAACAAAAAAAAAGGGTACACAACCACAAAGGTAGTATAAAGAGTTTTATTTACTGTCACCAGGTTTAGAATTTTTAGAAAACCTGGTATTTACTGTAAAAAAAGGCAAAATTTATGATTATTAACTATATTAATATGCAGTGTGTCCTGCCATGTACTGCGCCCTGGTTTTGTTTTTCTGGCATGCCAGCACTCCGAAACCTTACAAAGTAGACATTACCTTTTTTTTGGCACTCCAGCCAAAAATGTTGCTTACCCAGGTTTAGAGTACTCCATTCATTCCATCTCTCCCAATCTTCCTTGAGCGTGCTGCTGTCCTGGACAGGTTAGAACACAAGTGGAAGCTACCAAACTGTCTGTCTAATAATTTTATTGTTATTTCATTCAGGCAAGTGCAGGGAAGTTATGTTCTGTATTTGGTTTACATATACAGCTTTTATACCTCTCTTCACATTTCTAGGACTTATAATGTCATATAATCTTTTACTAGGGTTAACTTTTCAGTTCAAAGATAGGAAAAGTGTAAGAGGCAAAGGGTAAATAGAGGCATGAACCTCCAGTCAGGTTTCTCCCCAGTTGGTTGGAAAGTACTACACGAGCACTTGCCAGTTTCTAGATCTGAATATCAACATCATTCATTCAGGTGGAAGAAAGGATTTGCACTTGTGTGTCTGACTATTGGGACAGCCGGAAAGGTAAATGATGTTGCTAAAAATTCTTCAGCAGTATTAAATGAGTGTTTTGTCTTATCCCCATTTGTAAATGAGGATAATGGAATAGATCTCATTAACAAAGTCTTTTGAGTTCTAATGATGAAGATCACTACATAAAAGCTTAAAGGTATTTTTTATTATTATATTTGTTGTTATTTTGAGGGAAATTCATTTGTATTGATTGAGGTTATTCTCCATCAATGCTCTCGGGTATTGAAATCTAGGCCTGAAATAGTTTTCTATGATCAGGCAGAAGGGATGACACCACAGATCAAGGCAGAGCTTTCCAAACTTTTCATGTTGGTGACACACTTTTTAGACATGCATCATTTTGCGACACAGTAATTCAGTTCCGGGGGAGGGGCCAAGGGAAGCAGACGCGAGTAAGGGAGCTCCGCGGTGCCCTTCTGCAAAATTTTCTGCATTTCGCGCGACACACCTACACACTGCCGCCGACACACTAATGTGTCGCGGCACACAGTTTGGAAAGCTCTGGATTAAGGAGTTGAATTATGTAAATAAAAGCCATTTTGACTTGTAAAACACAATGGAGATGGTAATTTGGAATTGCTTCAGGGATTGGCTGTGGTGAGTCTAGGTGTTATATCACGTAGGTCATTTCTCCTGCATGAAATAGGAGTGATGGAGCAGGCAAGAGTAAGGGGAATACGTATCAGACACATAACAATAATAAAAGGCATGAACAATGTTACAGCTACAACATTCATTTTAATGTAGGTTCGTTCCTCTAGCTTTGCATGAGGAATGAGTCATGGTTCTTAGAAAACACTAGACTCTGATAAGCTCCGGGAGTAGCCCTGACATATTGTTTAAATGGATTCTGAGGGAAGTGAGGTAAGCCATTAAATGTTACTGGTGTACAATAAAATACAAATACAATTAAGCCAGTCTTTCCTAGTACAGAAATATATTACACAGAATTTTCCTTGGAGAACATGTTTTATGTTGTAAGAAAATTTTTGTCTTCAGAGATGACTTAAAATGAAAAATAACATAAGCTGATATTCTCTTTCTTTAGCTTCTTCAAGAAAAGACTATTTAAGAATGGAGCCTTCAGAAAAATATCTGTTCAAATATAAAGGGATTTATTTCCACCCTGATTATGTTACACCTGAATTAATTGATTCACTGAAGGAGTTTGAAATCTGAGACAGTGATGTATTCCTAGTTACATATCCCAAATCAGGTCAGATTTATATCATCTTCCTAAAGGTTGAAGAAACTGTTTTTGGTCTGAGGTCTTTATTTATCCCTTCTTTACCATTATAACTATGCATAGGGACAGCTTTTGTCAGAATTTCAACATTGCATTGGAGCAATTATCTTAGGCCACTTTTGAGACTGCAGTTTCTATTGTGTTTAAAAGTGGTCCCTGGGCATTGTGACTGGTGTAATTTGGATTTTGGGTGTGGACAAGTGATAGGTGAGCCTTTCCCAGCTGGGATAAGTTGCTGCCTCGGTTGCTTAATATATAATAAGCCCTTAACTGGATCTGGCTTTTCATAATATAAAATTAAGCATAGTTTTGAAGTGACTTTGTTTATGATGTGTTTATGAGTTTTAGTTACATTTAAATATAAAAATTAAATTAAATGAATTTAACAAAGTTATTCAAAATGCAAGAAACATACAATAAATGCAAGAAACAAAAATTCATACACATTACATTTTTTCTTAGGAGCTGTGTAGACAGAATATCTTGAGCTTAATTTTTCATGAAGGCCATCGGGATGGAACAGAAGATATTCAAGTAATAGATCGAGTCCCATGGCTGGAATACAATTTGAATAAACTGGATTATGCCAACTGCCCTTCACCACGTCTCTTTTCCACCAACCTGCCTTACTATTTAGGTCCAAGAGGTCTGAAGAACAGAAGAGTAAAAGTAGGTGATGCGATCTCTTAATTGAAATTAAAATGAATACAGAGAAGTCTAAAGTTAGCAACCTCTCATCTCCAATCTCCTTCAAAAGCCCTTTCCAAGGAGAAAGTCCCCTCTGTGATTATTAGGGGTGTTCAGGTTCCTTGAAGACTCCATTCCTTTCCCTAAGAACTCATTGAAGATGAAGACATGGTCTGGGTGGTGATTCAGCTCATGTGGAAAGGGCGCATAGGTTCATGCTGTCTTTTTCCACTTGGGTGCTTTCCTTTAAGATCTGTTCATGCTTGCTGTGAATAGTGATAGCCTACCATGGTTTTGAAAGGAAGGGTAAGAACTGTTAGAACAATGTCAATTTCTTTTATTGCCCTTGTGGAAGAAAACCCCAGGCCTTAATTTCTGCTGACTTCTTTGAATTAGTGCGCTATTTGCTAATGATTGCTTTTTCCCCACCTATTTTGCCATCTGCTCTTTCTCTCGCCCTTTTCCCTTGTTGAGCTGAGTAGACTTATGAGGTCAATAGGTCAAACCACAGTCTATGCCCTCTTGCAGCTTTCTGGTTCAAACCAGTTTTTCTTTGACTTGTTATATCTTGTGTCATGTGACCTGAATTGAAACATATAAAAGGCTTGCTTCAATTGTCTGTTGGGGAGGGCGGGGGAGGAGGGGGCATGTGGGACTGCTAAGAGGAAGCTCTGTGCTCTGGGGAGGAAACTCAGTGCTCTCCCCAGCAGCTGCTTGTATAATAAAGGTCTCGGACAACTTTGTGACCAAACAATAGAGTGAAGCCTGTTTCTTCCACAAGAACTGTTAGAACAATGTCAATTTCTTACAGTGCCCTTTGGGTCTCCAGCTGAAGCAGGTTTCTGCGGTTTGTTGTCTTCTCCGGCATGCTTGCCTGTTCTACTGTCTTTATTTCTCATAGAGGAATGCCCCTGGTATGGGAACCAGGGCTCAGTAACCTCAAGGGTTTTCTGTAATGTATATGAAAGTGTGGTTCCTTTCATCTTGCAGGTTATATATGTTTCCAGGAACCCAAAGGATGTCCTGGTTTCCTTTTTTCATTTTTCCAAGACTGTCATCACCCTTGAGGAAATCCCTGATTTCAATATTTGCATGGAGAGGTTTTTAGCTGGGAAAGGTAAGGTATTTTTGCTAAAAGGAAAAGCCTTCTCTGGCCTGAGCACAATCCAAGTCAATTTTCGATGCATTGGTCACTTGTACAGAAGCTGGAGCTGGTCAGAATGAGTCTCTTCCTCCCTTTCTTACCCTCCCATATAACACATGAGAGTCAAAAGCTGCAGTGACTGTAGTAGCAGCCAGAGCTCATTATCGAACATGTCCTTATACCAGTAATGTGCAAGTTGCCCCATTTATCTCAAATGAGTACTTCCTATGAAACATCCTAATGAAGATTCAAATACATTTCTAGGCTGATGCACTGAGATAACCGAGCTGAGCCCAAATGTGGCTATTGGTCTGACCCTGATCAGAAAGGCAGGACCCTCTAGCCAAGAACCTCCAGGTATAGATGCACCCACTAAGTCACAAATGAGAGAAGTTTCTTGGAAGATTAGCCAGTGCTAGGACATCTATTCTTGATAAAGGAATTAGGTCAGAAGTCTCGAAGTCTGAGGAAAGACCAGTGGTTTTATGTTTGTTTGTAATTTGCTCATTTGTTTATGCTGTTGCTTGCTTTGTTTGCTGCGGGGACAAGGTTTCCACTTGTAAAATAAATGGACTGGAAACTGGAACTAAGAGCCAACTGGCCTTTATAAGGAACCAGACTCCTGGGTCAGGCTAAAGGAGAGACAATCCACTACAAAAGGGCATCAACAATAATGAGGGTAAGGAAGGGCTTCCATGTTTAAAGATACAAAATAGGATAGAACTCTTTAGAGTAGAAAAGAGATGCTTGAGGGATGACATGATAGAAGTCTACAAAATATTAAATGATGACTAGAAAGTGTATAAGGTTTCATTATTTATCTTTCAAAATACTAGAACGACAGGACATAAAGCAATTGTTGGAAGCTGTAATGGCAGAGGAGCAGGGAGTGGAAGAATTTGGACAGCCCCCGCTCACCATCCCCTACAGCAGAGCTTTCCAAACTTTTCATGTTGGTGACACACTTTTTAGACATGCATCATTTCGCGACACAGTAATTCAGTTCTGGGGGAGGGGCCAAGGGAAGCAGACGCGAGTAAGGGAGCTCCGCGGTGCCCTTCCGCAAAATTTTCTGCATTTCGCGCGACACACCTACACACTGCCGCCGACACACTAATGTGTCGCGGCACACAGTTTGGAAAGCTCTGCCTTACAGCATCCACACTGCCACTGTGTGAGACTGAATACTAAGCTAAATGAACCCATAGGCTGACCCAGTAAATGATATTTGTGTTCTTATGTTCCTAGTTGGCCCACTGCATGGAAGGGAATGCCAATTTTGTAGCTTGAAGAAGACAAGCAAGATGGAGCTTGACTAAATCAATGAGGCAGGCACTTCTCTGAATGGGAGGAAACTTTTGTTCTGTTTCCTCCTCTCAATGCTGTTAATTTTTTCATGTTCAAAATACATGAAACAGCTCAATGCTGTTTCATGTATTTTGCATGAAAAAAAACCCTGGACTCAGGCAAGGTGGAATAGGATTGAATTTAGAGTTAGATGCCTAAAAACTATTAGTGCTGTTTAGGTGGAGTCTGATCAGGGTTGCTATATTTCTCATGAATTATTACCCTTAATTTTAGAAATACTTATCAGATAAATACATTTCCTTCTCAGGAACGGTGGTGATGCAGAATACTTTTAGCTTAATTTTTTATGAAGGCCATCGCAGAGGGACAGAAGATATTGTAATAATGGATAGAGTCCCATGGCTGGAGTGCAATGTAAATAATCTGGATTTAGATAATCTGCCATCACCTCATCTCTTTTTCACCCCACTGCCTTACTATTTGGTTCCAAGAGGTCTGAGAAACAGAAGAGGAAAAATAGGTGCCATGACCTCTACAACTTAATTTCCAAGCAAAACTTCTTTTTTTCATTCTTCAGAAGAGCATCCTCCCCCCACCTCCGCCCCCCTTCCCCCCAGCAGGGCTTCCAGATGTGAATCTTCTCCCCTCCATATGCAATGGAGATCTTGGGTTCCTTTAAGGCTCCATTCCCTCCCCTCAGGTCCTGTCAAAGGCAAGGGGACCAATCTTGTGATGATACAGCTGAAGAAGAAGGATCTCACAATGACCCTGAATGCAATCTTCCCTCTTGTGTTGCTTTTATTAGTTTAAAACAAGAGGCTCTTATGCTACAGGTGTGCAGTGCTGGCCTGACATGATTTTAGGGTTGGTTGACACAATGCTAGTTTAAAAAAATTCCCCCAGATCTCCCATGAAGGGAAGTTTCTGTGCCCCAGGTTTCAACTAAGACTCCCAGAATACTAATTTCTTTGACCTGCTTTATTTTTTCTGTAGAAAATTCTATAGAAGCTCCCTCATGTTTCCAGAGATTTAAAATGTTTGTGGCCCTCTTCTCTGGTGGGAAAGATGCACACAAACAAAAATAAATATTTGCTCACTTCTGTGCATATTTGTGGAGCTATATATCCCCTCACAGATGAGTAGTATCAATTAAGTTAATGGCACTACTCTTGTGTATAGAGTTAAGCACATGTGTAACAGGGTGCCATCCCCAGAGGCATTCAAGAACCCCTGGAGGCAACCCAGATACTCTTTTTATTTGAATTTGCTTCTGGGAACAGACTCCCCTTCATTTCCTGCCACGTCTGGATGTTTCTTTGTGTTCTCAAAAGGAAGCCAGCCCCAGGGCATCCCAGATGTGGTCTTTGCTCTCAAACACCTAGAGGTGAGGAGCTCCGGCCTTAAGGGCTGGCTCCATACCACCCCTTTACCATGCCCTATGCCTCACGGGTTTTATATGCATACTGCTTCCTCTGTTGGAGTCTCAGCCAACTCAGCATCTGCCCCTTTTTATGTAGCTAAATCATCTAGCTTAGACCCACTGTGTTGGACCCAGCTTTGAGGTACTAGCTCCAACCAATCTTACTCTCATCTTTGGGCCCCTGGGCCTTTATTGCTGCACCCCTGTGGCACAGGACTCTCCAGCCCCTACAGCTGCACCCCTGTGGTGCCAGATTTTCTGGCCCCTGTAGTTGCACCCCCCTGGGCACCAAGGCTTCTACCTCCCCTATAACTTCATCTGCAAACCACCAGTTTAAACTACAACACAAACCCTAAGCCCCTGGGCTATAACAAATACAAATAATAGAGGCAGTTAGCCTGCTTACCCATGGCTCCACATCTCTGGGTCACTCTGCCTGGTGATCTCACTTGCAGGACTGCTTCCCAGTTTCTTGAAGCTTTCAGGAGCCTACATTATGCCACAGCCCATTCCCACGCCCACGCCCACGCCCACGCCCATTACCATGCCCATGCCCGTGCCCACGCCCATGCCCACACCCACCACCTTGGCTAGCTCAGTCCAGGGCTTATATAGCTCTGGACTGAGCTCTCACACAGTCATGTGATAGCCCCATCCTGCAGGGCTACCCTTTAACCCCTGCTCTGCTAGCAGGCTGAAAACTCTGGCCTTAAAAGGGCACATTCTGCTTCCTAGTAACAGGGCTATGGTTCCCTATTACAATGTGTGCGTGTGACGTTATGTGAGATTAAAATAACATTATGATAGTATTTTTTGTATAAGAAGAGCTGGCAATGTACAAAACACATAGTTATCTATTACAGGAAATATTTAGTTATGTGTTTGCTTTAATAATTGGAGCATATATAGTGGTATTTACTATTATTTGTGACAAAAGCAATACAAAACTAGATTTTGGCTTAATGATGTCCATCAGATATATTTGAGACAGTCATTTCTTTGCAGTGATTTATGTTGCCAGGAAATGTAAGGATGTTATGGTTTCTTATTTTCATGTTTCCAAGATCATGCTCATGCTTGAGACAATCCCAGATTTGAATACTTTAATGGAGAGGATTCTTTCTGGTAAAGGTAAATTTTTGTTTTCAGATAAAAGGCCCAAAAAATTACATTTTAGTTTCTTGAACAAAAAATAATAATAAAATGAAGGAGGGAGGGGTGTGGGAGACAATGCCTGTGAAAATACATTTTTAGCAAGAAAAATGAAAGGGTTATAAAAACTGAAAATGTTTGACCAGCTCTTATAATGAGTTTGTCATCTTGCATAACTGACATGATATGAAAGTAAAATGGAGAGAAGGAAAGAATAATTTTCTACCTTGTGGATGACTAACAAAATGTGCGTTGCTCCTACACATGGTTTGTATGACCTGATGAACAATACAAAATGATCAGTACTGATGCAATACTTTGGGAGCACAGAAAAAGAAAACAAAAATAAGAGTCTACCTCTGCTGTGACAACCAGATACCTGGGGCAGCTGCAAGAGGTCTTTTTTGTTTTTTATTAACAAAATATAGGATACTTCTGGACAGAGTTAGAAAAGCTAATTACCTTGGTTTATTTATTTGTTGTCTGCATAACAGTACATCTTTCAAACTCATCTTTTGGCTCTCTTTCTTTAAGGGAAAAGATAATTTTTACTATAAGCTGTTCAAATTATTTTCAGTTAAAGACTTGTAATTAAGTAATTAAAATATATGTATATTTTTGTGTACCCCTTCCTCATGAATAATTAGTGTAATTTGTAATGATTTTTTTTTATTTCAGGCTTGAATAAATTAAACACTTTACCAGCTGTTTTGATAATGTAACCAGTGAGAACATCTTTAAAAAAATCCTTGAAATTCAATACTATTTCCTGAGGATGACTAAACACTGGAACAGGCTATCTAGAGGAGTATCACCATCCTTGGAAGGTTTTAAAAGCAGGTCAGATAGGCACATAACTAGGATGATTTAGTCATAGATGGTCCTGCCTTGAGTAGGCGGCTGGAATAGATGACATCCTGAGGTCCCTTCCAGCTCTGTTTGTATGATTCTATGAAAACAGCTTCAACATTTAAATTTTATTTAGAAACTAACTGTCCTTTTCAAATCATCACTTCTTTTTCTGATTTCTTAATACCTTTAGCAGGATCACAAATGACAATTAAAACCCATTTAAGAGTTTTAACTCAAGAGTTTCTGCTTGTTGAACTACACAAATTTAAAACTGATTTTAATTGAACTTAAAAATATAGCTATGCTTAAGAATGTCTGAGTTAAACAGGAGAAGCAGCAGCAGCATTTATGATGTTAGTCATACCACATAATGCACTGCAGAAAGGTTCTGAGATGCAGTGGTGATGACTGGGAATCAAAGCCTGCGTGGGATTGATGAGCACTCGGAATGCAGGGCAGAGCTGGTCTGCTGTGCTTGTAGCAATTTCACATGTGGGAGTCCAATCAGTGTGGGTGAATCTAGCTAGAACAAAACAAAATCAGATCAAAGAAATAGGGGATCCACCCCAGATAAATGAAGAAACTTGAGTTGATCTAAACTTTTGATTCTCTGTAGGACTGTTAAAAAAGGGAATTTACTATGGAGAGGTAAGAACTGACCCTGAAGACAATGCATGCCTGTCAGATTGATTCTTGTTCATTCTGAGAGTGTTAAAATTAATTGATGTGAGTTCACATTGGCACCCTGTTAGTTAACTCATGATAGGGCATGAACCTTGTTGAACTACTGGTCAAAATCTAGATCGCCCCACTGAGGGGGCTTCGTTGGGGCCCAACAGACAGATGTGACATAGATTCCAGGTGACCCAGATAGGTCTGTCGTACATGGCCCATGGGGATTTTGTCCAAGATAAGAGTGCTCAGTAGCATCAAGAAAGTGGTAGGGGTGTGGTGTAGGGGAGGAGGAGACCTACAAAGAAATTCCTTCGATAGACCCCGATGTATCACCCAGCAGAACCAGCTCCCTAATTGAAGGAAGATAAAAGGTGTGGCGGACGAGAAAATAACATCAGACTGCACCTGGGGGATAGTGTCATCCCTTCCACATCCTGACAATTCTCTGGGAAGATGCCAGGCCAGAGGGGGCCTAGGCCTTATAGCACCTACCCCTGACAGTCAGACTCAACTTAAACACTAAAGGAACGTATAATGAGACTCCAGAATATGATTTCTATCTCTAGCTAGAGACATTGCTAATAGTTGTTTTATGTAAGCCTTCAGAGGCAAAAATCAAGACTGGAACTGCTTGGATTGGTGCCTACATATTCAGCATGGCTCTTGAGTGAAGGAACTAACAGCGCAAGAAAAGTAACAGATAACAAGTTATGAAGAGATGTGCGTGCTGATAATACAGTAAATCATGCACTTGTTTTTATATGGGCAATTGCATTCATTTATATCTATAAATAGATTTTTTAAAAGTAGTTTATAGTGTAATACTACTACAAAAGTAGTTTCATTTCCAAATCATGTCATCATTAATTTATATATTTCTGATAGCACATACCAGAGGACGAAGAAAGGGTGGTAGGCTTAGTGATAAGCCAAGGGAGAAGAGGGGCAGGCTAGAAGAAAGCCCAGATGTACAAATGAAAAAGTGATAGATGTGGCCCTGCCCTCTGGAGTATTTGCAATTCTACCCAACTTGGTGTCATCTGCTATTTTTTTGTGCACTTGATCCTAACATTCAAATAATTAATGAAAATATTAAACAGACCCTGAACAGAGCCCTGGAGAGCCCACCTCCCAGCTAAACAGTGAGTCAGACTGTTCATTAAAGACTATGAACCAGCCAGTTACATACCCACCTTGCAGTACTTTCATTTAGTCTCTATTTCCTTAGCTTGTTAATGCGAATTCTGTAGGAAACAGTGTTAAGAGCCTTTTTAGTGTCAAAGTATATGACAGCCAAAGTATATGACTGCTCTTCCCCCATCCACACAGCCTGTTACCTTCTCATAGAAGGAAATTGAGTTGGTCTTGATGAATCCATGATGGCCCTTCATGACGATCACCTTGTTCTAATCTAGGTGCTTCAGAGTCCTTGAGGACTTGCTCCATGATCTTTCTAGGTATTGTGGTCAGACTGCCTATTGAAGTCAGACTGTAAGTCTCTGGATCCTTTTCCTTCCTTTTCTTAAAGATGAACACTTATTTGTCCTTTTCTAATCATCCAAAACCTCACCTCGATTCCACAAGTTCTCAAAGATAATAGCCAATGGCTCCAAAATTACCTCAGCCAAATCTTCCAGTACCCTAGGCTTGTCCTAGGTAGATCTGATGACTTGAAAATATCTAGCTTCTCTAAGTAATCCCTAACCCATTCTTCTGCTACTCTAGGCTGTTTGGGTGTCTATATAAATGCTTGGAGGTGGAGGGGAGGTGTTTTAACTAGTGCGGTTCCCAGGGAGCTGCTCTAATTAAAACATCACAGCATTACATGTATTAAGCCCTGGCATATTTAAAAATGGCCACTGGATGCTTTAACTAAAGCTTTTTTGATGAACTTTACTTAAAGTGCCCCAATGGCCATTTTTAAACCTTCAGGGGTTATACACTTGACACTGCAGTCATGCTAGAGCATTCTAATTAGAAAATGGAGCAGACTCAATTAATCAAGACTGCTCCAACACATTCTAATTAGAATGAGCATGTGTATAGGCACCCTTTGTCTTCTTCTCTATCTTTGATGCTAATCATAGTTGTCATCTGGTAGCTGACCATATCTGCGAAGGCTAAAATTTAAAACATTATTATAATTCATCCTTCCCTGGATCATCTATAACTAGGCTGCCTTCTGCATTCCATAAAAGACCAATGATTCCTTTGGTCTTCCTCTCATTTTTCACATGAAATTGGCATTCCTAATTTTCTCCCTTCATGCCCACATGATATTCATATACTCTTCTTTAGTAATATGATCACATTTCCCATTTTTCTATGTTTGACCCTGTAGCAAGTCAAAAAGAATTTCCTCCTTAGTTGGCCTTTTTATATTATGTATCAAGAAGTTATGTCCAGCACACCCCCAAAATTTCCTGGACTGCTTGTGCACTGCTGTTTTTCCCTCCAAGCAGATGTTCCAGTAATTTAATTCAGGCAAATTAAAAATTAAGAGAGAACCAAGTCCTGAGACTGGGAATCTTCCATCAGTTGTTTAAAGAAGTCCTCATCCACTTTTCCTCCTGGTTGAGTTTCTATAGCAGATGTCTACCATGACATCCCCTGTCCTGATGTCCTTCGCCTGGAAGCTTTCAAAGACCTACCTTCTGCTTTGTACTGAACCTCAGAAAGTTTGTACATTTCTTCCATATATAAGGCAACACTTTGTCCTATTTTCCTGTGACTGTCATTTCTGAACATAGATTCATAGATTCATAGATGTTTGGGTCAGAAGGAACCTCAGTAGATCATCAAGTCTGACCCCCCTGCCCTGGGCAGGAACTAGTGCTGGGATCATAATAGCCCAGCCAGAAGAGGGCTAGGGTTAAATGACCCCAGCCAGGTGCATGTCCAGCCTCCTCTTAAAGACTCCCAAGGTAGGGGAGAACACCACCTCCCTTATAACCCCATTCCAGATCTTGGCAACCCTTACTGTAAAGAAATTCTTCCTGATGTCTAATCTAAATCTGCTCTCTGCCAGTTAGTGGCCATTGTTCCTAGTTACTCCAAGGGGTGCCCTGGTAAACAGAGCACCTCCTATTCCTTCCTACCCCCCCACCCCCGGCCTGATGAATTTGTGGTTGGCCACAAGATCACCTCTCAGCCTTCTCTCCCACATTGTACCCATCCATGATAGTATTCTAGTCATGTGAACTATCCCACTACATCTCTGTAATCCCCATCACAGCATAATTCTGGCCATGTACTAGGACCTCCAATTCTTCCGGTATATTCACCATGCATTAGTCTATTGCATTCTCTTGTAAACATTCTAGTTATCTAGCTAATTGTCTTGTCTTCTCTCTGAGAAGATTGCTAAGACTTCCACTATTGCCTCCCCTTAATAAGGTTTTATCCTGGCTCTGGGCTTTTGTGTTCATCCCATCCCCTCGTGAACCTAATTTAAAGACCTCCTCACAAAGTTAGCAAGCTTGTACATGAAGACACACTTCCCTGTCTTTGTCAGATGGACCTTATCTGTGTTGATCTGCAGGATACATCTGCTTCTACCCAGGCCTTTACCCATGATGGGTAGGATCAATGATAACACCATCTGGGCCCCTGTCTACTTTACCCTTGTATCCAGAGCCATGTAGTCACTTTTGATGTGCTCAAGGTTGCCCTTGGTAGTTTCATTAGTGCCTACATGGATGAGCAGCATGGAATAGAAATGAGAGGGCCAAACATGCTTCTAGGATACATTTCTAAGACCAAGTTTAAAGGTGTGAGTATAATCTAGTTAGTGAAGACATGTTATCATAATACTACTTTAACCCGTGCTTCACTGTGGAAGATTAATTTGATTTTTTAATATTTTTTAAAACTTTTGTCATAATCATCATCATCTTCACTTTATGGATTATGCATCTTTGCAGGTTCCAACTTCAAAAGCTTTCAGACCATCATTTCCATCTGATTTCTTCTCTTGTAGACTGCAATTGAAATGTTTTACATGGGTGAGCTACCAACCCACATGATCTGACCTCTGAATCTGGCCTCCAGAATAAGAGATTTAATGTATATAGATTTGGAAGGTAACAACACGATTTGAAAGCCTTTTAACATTCAGTTCACAGTTTTCATCCAATCACAGTGGAGTTTTTAAAACTCCAACAACTGCACTAGTAACATATAGGAAAGTGTGTGTACAATATGTGGGAAACAGTGCTTGCTAACATCATTTATTTATTTCTCTAAATTGTGGAAAACTCATGGTTTACTGTGTGTCTTAGAATGAACTACTCAGTTCAGAAGATTCCCTGCACTTGAACAAAGGACGTACTCAAGGTTGTTCTCACCCTTGCAAAGCTTTATTTAAGGATACTGGCAGAGGCAGGCGATAGGATAGAGCAGAGAGGATGGTCACTTCACATCGGCTCTAGTGGCAGCCACAACCCCGCATAGTTCCCCTGGCCCCGGAGTGTCCCGATCCCTGGGATGCGATAGCCTGCGCTGGGGCTCCATGCAAGTCAGAACTTTTGCCAGAGCTGAGGAACCCCTCGTAACTTAAGAATGTACAGCTTATATAGTCTGGAGTAAATAATGTTATCTCGAGCTAGGGATTCAGTTATCTCAAGCTAGGAATTTGGGGATGAGTTGTGATCCAACACACCTGTTGTTTACCGCATTCCACTGTATTACAACATTCTACTACCTAGGTTCATGGTTTGGTCATGCTCACAGAGCAGGAGGCTATGTGCCATTTCGCTGGCTTACTATGGAATTAGCATACAAAACTCTTGCTATTAGCATTAGCAAAGCTCTTACTATTACAGTCCACCCCTCGATTGCAAGACAGACCACCAAGAATTTGAGGTCTAACTCGCAATCATTCTAAGCAGTTCGCATATGCTGGATGTTGTACAGATGGGCGAGGGACCAAATGCGCAGATACAAAAAGCATGTCCATGATAACAAGCATAAAGCCACAATACAAATAACAACAACAGGATGCAACAGAAGATTTAATACAACATTCGCTTTAGGGAGCCGCCCTTTAAAAATGTCCCACCAATGATGCACCGTAAGGTTGTGCTCTTCTTGGGCGATTCTCAGTAGTTCATTCATCAGGACTCCAGTTCGGGCAATGGTGGTAGCTATCTTCTAGAGCTGGCAAGTGATTTCTTCATGCTGGTCAAGTAACTGCTCAAGATGTGTAAAAGAAACCTTAACCGGTATCACCCACAGAGGAATGGGGAGGGTAGAGTGCATGCTTCATATGAGACATTAAGGAAGGGGGCGCTCTCCTTGGTACATAGGTCGGTAATAATCTTCACCTGATGGCAGCATTCACACACAGGGGGTGAGGAGACCTTATCCCCATTCCACTGAATCAGGTTAGGAGAAAACACACAAGCTGTCCCATTCCTTAAGTCATATGTGAGGGTCTCTTGTAACCGCCAGCATTCCCACCAACAATGACTGGGGTCATGACTGTAAGTGCATGGCTCATATAAATGGTTACGAGCTGGGCACCCCCATCCCTCCAGCCAATTCTCACAATCATCTATGCGATGAGTCCTATTCATTAAATCAATGTGGGAACCCTCAAACGTGGAGACCCACCATTGATCTCCAAACAGCTGGGGAAATATCTGCATTTCACACCACACGGCAGGCCAGGTCTGATTAATGGCTAATTTAAACTCCATGGTGCAAGCTGAGGTATTGCACTGGGTGTATTGAGGGAGGGGTTGCAGCCACCCCTCAAACTGTATCCCTAGGGCCTTTCGCCATTCTGACCCTGAGGATCCTTATATGACAGCTCTTAAATTATGATATTGCTGATATGCTTGCAATTGCCAAAGCATACATAAGGTGGCATTCTGAAAGGTGGATTGCTTCTTCAAGATGCCACTTATTTCAAGAGAGGTCTGGTTAACCCATTGCCAAAGATGATAGGTACCAACTAAATGTGTCCCGTTCAACCAAGGCAATAAGGGTTCCCAAGAACCTATCAATTTTAGGGCCTGTCCATCAAACGAGCCCAATTTACTCAACTTATTTGCTAAGGTTTCAGTGTTAAAGCTATTGACCACCCCTGTGCCTGCTCCAATTCCCCCTAGGATAGTATCGCTTATATCTCTCTTAACTCACAGTGTATGTTCCAACCAGGGGGCACATTCCTTTTTGGATTTTTGGAGATCTACCTTGGTTATATTGATGGTATGCTGAACATGATGGATGCGAGGTCCTTGACACACTATGCGGCAGGTTGACCTAACCCTGACTATGTGGGGTTTCCAGGTGGGCACGCTAGGTTGGTGCCTAACGTCAAGCAGTTGAACCCACCATCCCCTCCCTGTTATGATGCTTGTATTATAACAAATCAGGGTGGAGTTTGGAGAAACTTGGGTCATCGGGATTTTACCCCTGTATCCGCTATCCCAACTTCCAGATAAGTTTTTCAGGCTTTGCTGAACCTCTCTTTTTGTCAGCCATAGTTGCTTGATTGTGGTACATTTAATGGGGGGACCCCCAATAGCAAAGGAAAAGTTTACTGTAACCATCTCATTACAATACAAAGTCCCCCACACTTTCCCAGGTGATGGTCCTACCTTACATGAGGTGCTATCAACACTTAAATTTAAAAAGAGACAGGACCGTGAATCAGGGGAGCATGTATAATTGCTGGAAATGCAGTTTCGAGTTGCACCTACCCATCCCCCGTGGTATTGGTAGGTAACCGCAAAGACTGCGTCTCTGCAGAGATACAAGCAAGACAAACACACAAAACAGTACATGACAAAGTTAAAGTGATGCATAGCAAAAACAGGTTTCTTCCAAAGAGCCTCTGCCGTATAGCATGTACCAGTCTGATTAATGTTGTCAGTCCAGAGAAGGTGGCCAGTAGCCAAGCAGTCCACCCAACAGCATCTTCAACATCCCACTGGGCCATCATCTGGACTGAGTGCTAAGGGTTATAATCCCCTTTCTTTCAATTGGTTCCTGGGTCTCAAATGGTACTGATTCCCACCCCTAGGTGCTACCCAATCAGTATTACCTTCTCCTTTGGCTATGAGTTCAGCGGGTATAGGATCCTTCCCAAGTTAGGTTACCCACACCCATTGCCCTGTAGACTCGGAGCTATCCTGATGCCACACCTTTGAAGAACTTGATATCTGACCATTAACAGACACAAGGGGAGCAGGTAGAAGTAATAGCTGGACTATTCGATCCCCTTTTTCCCAGGTAAAAGGGGTTTCCCCCTGATTGTGCAGTATGACCTTCACTTCCCCCTGGTAGTCTGGGTCAATCACACCTCCCTCGGTCACCACCCCTCAAGTCACAAGCCCCAACCGAGATTGTATTTGCCCAAACCAGCCAGGAGGTAAATCCACA
>NW_005842179.1:843716-846288 GCF_000455745.1 Alligator sinensis
CATCCATGCATCCTATCCATAGGTGATTGTCCTCTGACAAGTTCTCTATTATTAAGGGTAGCCACCATTTTAGGCAGTTGAGAGAGCCACCCCCGGAGGGTTGGGCCCAACGTTTTGGTCAGTAATTGCTTCAGTTGACCATTCCATCTCTCAATGAGGCCTGCTGCCTGCGGGTGGTACGGCACATGAAATGTCCAAGTAATGCCAAGTCTAGCTGCCCATTGTTGGGTAAACAATGCAGTGAAGTGTGTACCTTGATCGGAGGAAATCTCACAGGGTATGCCGTGAATATGGACAAGATGTGCCTCCAATACACGGATGGTGGATGAGGCATCTGCCTTCCGGACTGGTACAGCTGGTGTATCCAGTTGGCTAAAGCGTCAGTCTGACACTCTAACACTGGCCGGGTCAAAGCATCAGCACGGTTGTTCCATTCATGTTCAGGATTCCCAGTGTTGATGGGTTGGTGGGCGTCCACCAACATGACCAAAATGAATTTTTATGACCTCAGATTTTACGACCAGTTGTTTCCACAGGTCCTAGCCCCATAAGTCTTTTCCTCTGATTTGCCAGTTTGAGGCCTTTCAGGCACCGGATCATACTGCCAAACCATTTGCCACTGCCCAGGAATCAGGATAGATCCAAACTGCCAGGCTTTGCCATTCAGTCTCATAATCCACCACCAGCATAAGAGCTCTCAACATTGGGAGGAGGCCCCTGTCCCGGTATCTTTGAGTTGGTGACCAGTTACAGGGTTAATGGCGGCTGCAGTCCACACACGAGTAGGACCCTTGTATCGCACTGAGCCATCTGTAAATGAGGCAGCCTTCCTTTGGTCAGGCAGCAGATCATCATAGTGAGGGGCCCATGAGTCAAGTGGCGGGGGCAAGGTTACAATGGGTAACAAATCTGGTCCACCTTCCACTGGTGCCAGCAGGGTAGTTATTTCTTCATGAAGTTTGCTTACGCCATAGGGGCCGGGCTTTGCACACTCTTGTATGTACCACTTCCATTTGATAATGGAGGACTCTTGGGCTCTCCCTACTTTGTTGGAGATGGAGTCCTGCATGACCCACTGCATTATGGGAATTTCTGGTCTAATACGAATCTCATGCCCCTCAGTTATTCGTTCCATATTGACCAATGCCCAATAGCACGCCAGCAACAGCCATTCAAAAAGGGTATAGTTACCAGCTGCGTCAGGTAATTTCCGAGTCCAAAAGTCTACTGGGCGCTTCTGATGTGTCCCTCTGGGGGTCTGCCACAAACTCCATGATGCATGATCTTGATATACTGACACTTCTAACGTGATAGGGTCAGACGATGAATAAGGGACCAGGGGCAGGGCAGTCTGTACAGCTGCTTTTACATTATTGAAGGCCTGGTGTTGTTCTGCGTTCCACTGTATTACAGCATTCTACTATCTAGGTTCATGGTTTGGTCACGCTCACAGAGCAGGAGGCTACGTGCCATTTTGCCAGCCTACTATGGAATCAGCATACAAAACTCTTGCTATTAAGCTCTTACTATTACACTGTGCCATAGGCTGGTACAAGGTCTTCAATGCTCTCTTTCCTTCCTATGAAGAAATGTTAAGGTGAGGCCCACTGTTCTCTTCACAGATCACCTTGTTGGAACCTGATACCTCTGATACAAACTGGAAATAATAGTAATTAAATCAGAGGCCCTATAGTTTAGGGCTAGGTACAGACATTAAAAAAGCCTGAGGTAGAAGTGATTGATACCCACTAGGGATAATGCCTTGCTGGACTTGGTCCTGGCCACAGGGGATGACCTGGTGAGGAGACTGCAGGTTTTTGACCACCCGGGCAATAGCGATCATCACCTGCTGGATTTCACTATCTAACGCAGGGTGTCTAGGGCTCCCACCAAGGCTAAAGCCCTTGACTTCAGAAGGGCCAACTTCAATGAGCTTAGGAGACTAGTGGGGGAGGCACTAAGGGCCCAGAAAGTAGAGGAGATGGAAGCTCACAAGGGATGGTCATACCTTAAGGGGGCGATCCTCCAGGCCCAAAGGATAACAGTCCCTGAGAAAAGCAAGGGGGGTAAAAGTGCTCAGAAACCCCCTTGGCTCAGCAAGGGCATTCAACAATGCCTGAGGACTAAAAGGGAGGTGTACAACCAGTGGAAGGGAGGAACTATCACCAAGGAGGAGTACTCCTCCTTGGCCCGGGAGTGTAGGAGGGCTATTAGGAAGGCCAAGGCAGAGATGGAACTCAGGCTAGTGTCCAGGATTAAGGACAACAAAAAGTCCTTTTTCAAGTACATTGGGAGCAAGAAGAGGGCACCAGGCAATGTAGGGCCCCTGCAAGACACAAACGGTAATCTGGTGGCCACGCCAGACAAGAAAACTGATATTTTTAACAGTTTCTTTGCCTCTGTTTTCCTGAACATGGACCGGGACATCCCACCTACCAGAGGTAGGGACAATCTTGGGGATAGCTCTATCAAGCCTTCAGTCAGGATAGATGTAGTTAGGGATCTTCTGGAAGGGCTAGACATTTTTAAATCTGCAGGTCCAGATGCCCTCCACCCAAGGGTGTTGAGGGAG
>NW_005842179.1:847757-848016 GCF_000455745.1 Alligator sinensis
CTTGAAAGCACAGAGGCAGAAAGGGATCTTGGAGTCGTTATTGACTCCAAGATGAACATGAGCCGCCAATGCCAGACCGCAGCCAGCAAGGCCAGCCATACCTTGTCGTGCATCCAAAGGTGCATCTCAAGCCAGTCCAGGGAGGTGATACTCCCCCTCTATGCAACTTTGGTCAGGCCACAATTGAAGTACTGCATCCAGTACTGGGCGCTGCACTTCAAAAGGGATGTGGCCAGCCTGGAGAGGGTTTAGAGGAGGG
>NW_005842179.1:848184-862436 GCF_000455745.1 Alligator sinensis
CTTTTCTCCCCAGCACCACCTGGGGTGACAAGGAACAATGGTAATAAGCTGATGGAGAATAGGTTTAGGTTGGAGATCAGAAGGCAATATTTTACAGTTAGGGTGGCCAAAATCTGGAACCAACTTCCCAGGGAGGTGGTCCTCGCCCCTACCTTGGGCATATTCAAGAGGAGGTTGGATGATCACCTGTCTGGGGTCTTGTGAACCCAGCATTCATTCCTGCCTGTGGCAGGGGGTCAGGGTAGATGATCTGTTCAGGTCCCTCCTGAACCTAGCTACTATGAAACTACTATGAAACTATGATAAGTTTTGCCTTTTACTCTCTGCACCCTACTTTAGTTTGGGAGAGAACAGAACAAATGTTGGCCTTTTGTCGGGGCGGGGTGGAGGGGTGGGGGGGCTGAGGCATGCAGGTTACTTGCACTGGCAGAGGCCAGCAGTTTGGGGGTGCTTTCACACACTTCCAAGCATGCCCTACTGGCTCCCCAGGCTTCCAGAGACTCCTGGCCACCCCTGATTAGCTTCTGGGTGCAGGGGAGCAGTCTCCACCCCCCTGCTCTGTCAGCCACAGAAATTGTAAAGAATCACAAAGAAGCAAGGCTGGAAGTGACCTCCAGAGGTCATGGAGTCCAATCCCCTGCATGAGATAGGTTCAGCCCTATCTAAACCACCTTGTACAAATCCAGACTTTGAACTCTACAGAAGACTGGCCTTAGCCCTGGCACAAACCCCTGGGGCCCCCAAACAGAAGGCAGCTGGAAGCAGCCTAGTTGGGTAAGCAGCAAAAAGCTTTGGTTTCATATTCTGACTTTGGGGAAGGGGAAAGGGAATGGGGACAAGAAAGGGAAGAGGCCTCCTGGTTGTGGGGCTTGGGTCTATTAGCAGCTGCTCTCCATGATGAATCCAATGCCCTAGTAACCTCCTTTCTTATCTGCAGCTTCACAGCAGTAGGAAGCAAAAAACAGGGGCCACTGGGAGGCAGAGGGTGTCTCTGCCTCACTGAACTGTGCTGTCCAGAAGCTGAAGATGCTTTTGGGCTTTGAGGAATCACAGGGGCAGCTACACAGCTTGAAGCCAAGCAAAGAGACGACTGAGAGGGGATTTAATAGCAGCTTTAAACTACCTATAGGGGGGTTCCAAAGAGGATGGAGCTAGACTATTCTTAGCGGTGGCAGATGACAAAAGGAACAACGGTCTTAATTTGTAGCAAGGGAATGTAGGTTAGATATTAGGAAAAACTTCCAGAGTTTCTAAGCGTGTCTGGGATATATTTTTCAATCAGGAGGCGCTTCAGGAAGTAAGTGAAAGAGGTTCACTTAGAAGAAGGTTTTAGATTACATCAGCCAATAGTTCATTAAGGAACAAATATTCAAAATAATCTTCAATCAATTCCATCCCCCCCCTCCCGCCCATCTTTCTTGAGCGTGCTGCTGTTCAGGCCAGGTTAGAACACAAGTGGAAGTCACCAAACTGTATGTCTAATAATTTTACTATTTCATTCAGGCAAGTGCAGGAAAGTTGAGTCATGTTCTGTACTTGGTTTACATATACAGCTTTATTGAACTCTCCATATTATAGGTCTTATAATATCTTGTAATCTTGTAATCTTTCAGTTTTCAATTCACACACAAGAAAAGATTAAGAGGCAAAGGGTAAATAGAGGTATGAACCCCCAGTTGGGTTTTTCCCCAGTTGATTAGAAAGTACAATATAAGCATTTCCCAGTTTTTGGATCTGAATATCACGATTGTTCATTCAAGTGGAAGAAAGGATTTTGCATGCGTGTGTCTGATTATTGGAACAGAGCCACAAAGGTAAATGATGTTGCTAAAAATTCTTCAGCAGTATTGATGAGTATTTTGTCTTATCCCCATTTCTAAATGAAGATAGTGACATAGATCCCATATACAAAGTCTTTTGAGCTCTAATGATAAAGATCACTGCATAAAAGCTTAAAATTATTTTTTTATTATTATATTTCTTGTTATTTGGAGAAGTTTATACTGATTGCGGTTATTGTCCATCATTGCTCTTGAGTATCGAAATCTGCATCTGAAATATTAACTATAATCAGGCAGAAGGCATTACACAACACAAATTAAGGAGTTGATTTATGTAAATAAAAGCCATTTTAACTTGTAAAGTATCAATCACAAAACAGAGCTGGTAATCTGGAATTGCTTCAGGGATTGGCTGTAGTGAGTCTAAGTGTTATATGTCACATGGGTCATTCCTCCTGTATGAAATATGAGTGACAGGGCAGGCAAAAGTAAGTGCAATACATATCAGTGACAACAATAATAAAAGATGTGAACAACATTCCAGCCACAAAATTAATTTTACTGTAGGTTTCTTATTCTAGTCTTACATAAGATATGGTTCTTAGAAAAAAATTAAACTGAGAAAAGCCCTGATATGTACTGTTTAAATGGATTCTGAGGGAAGAGAGCGAAGCCATTAAATGTTGCTGGTGTATAATACAATACAAACACTAAGCAGCCACTTCTTTCCTAGTAAAGCAATATATTACACAGAATTTCCTCTGAAGAACTTGTTTTATGTTGTATGGAAATGTTGGTCTTTACAGGTGACTGCAAATGAAACATAACATAAGCTGATATTCTCTTACTTTTAGCTTCTGCATATATAAGAGAAAATTAGTCAAGAATGGAGCCTTCAGAAAAATATCTGTACAAATATAAAGGAATGTATTTCCACCCTGAGTATGTTACACCTGAATTAATTGATTCACTGGAGGAGTTTGAAATCCGAGTCAGTGATGTATTCCTAATTACGTATCCCAAATCAGGTCAGATTTGTATCATTTTCCCTAAAGTTTGAACAACCAATCTTTGGTCTGAGGTCTTTCTTTATCCCCCCTTTATCAGTATAACTATGCATAGGGACAGCTTTTGTCAGAATTTCTGCATTGCATTGGAGCAACTATTTTAGGCCACGTTTGAGACTGCAGTTTCCATTGCATTTGAAAGTGGCCCCGGGGATGAGCTTTAAGCTTTGTGTCTGGTGTAATTTGGATTTGGGGTGTGGACAAGAAATGGGTGAGCATGTCCCAGCTGGGATAAGTTGCTGTCTTGGTAGCTTAATATATAACAAACCCTTTACTGGATCTCACTTTTCATAATATGAAATGAAGCATAGTTTTAAAGAGACTGTATTTACAATGTATTTGTGAGTTTTAATTACATTGAAATACAAAATTAAATTAAATTAATTTTAATTAAGTTAGTCAAAGTATAGTCAACAAACATACACATATACAATAAATACAACAAACAAAAATTCAGATACATTAATTTCTTTCTTAGGAACTGTGTGGACACAGAATATTTTGAGCTTAATTTTTCATGAAGGCCATCGGGATGAAACAGAAGACATTCACGTAATAGATCGAGTCCCATGGCTGGAGTACAATTTGAACAAATTGGATTATGCCAACCGTCCTTCACCTCGTCTCTTTACCACCCACCTGCCTTACTATTTAGTTCCAAGAGGTCTGAAGAACAAAAGAGTAAAAGTAGGTGATGTGATCTCTTAATTTTAATTGAAAGGAATACAGACAAGTCTAAAATTAGCAACCTCTCATCTCCAACCTCCCTCAACAGCCCTTTCCAAGCAAAAAGTCCCCTTCCTGTGAATAGAGGTGTTCAAGTTCCCACAAGACTCCATGTCTTTCCCAAAGAACTCATTGAAAATGAAGACATGGTCTGGGTGGTTATTAAACTAACATGATAGGGTCTCATAGGCTTATGCTGTCTTCTTCCACTCTGGTGCTTTTCTTTAAAATGTAAAGTTTTTCATGCTTGCTGTGCATAGTGCTACCTACCACTGTTTTGAGAGGAAGGGTAAGAACTGTGGAACAATGTCAATTGCTTACATTGCCCGTTGGGTCTCCAGCTGAGGGACAGTTCTGCAGTTCGTGGTCTTGTCCAGTAGGCTTGCCTGTTTCACTGTGGTATGGGGACCAGAGCTCAGTAACAGCAAGGTTTTTCTGTAATGTATATGCGAGTGTGGTTCCTTTAATCTTGCAGGTTATTTATGTTGCCAGGAACCCAAAGGATGTGCTGGTGTCCTATTTTCATTTTTCCAAGATTGTCATCACCCTTGAGGAAATCCCAGATTTCAATATTTTCATGGAGAGGTTTTTAGCTGGGAAAGGTAACGTATTTTTGCTAAAAGGCCAAGCCTTGGTCCCTGAGCACAATCCAAGTGAACTTTAGATGCATTGGCAACTTTTACAGAAGCTGGAGCTGGTAGGAATGAGGCTTTTCCTCCCTTTCCTACCCTCCCATATACCACATGAGAATCAAAAGCTGCAGTGACTGTAGCAGCAGCCAGAGCTCGGTATCGAACATGTCCTCATACCAGTAAGGGGCAAGCTGCCTCATTTATTTCAAGTGAATACTTCCCCTGAAACATCATAATGAAGATTTAAATCTATTTCTGGGCCAATGTACTAAGATAACCAAGTTGAGTCCATGAGGATGATCACTGTACAAAGAAAACACAAACAAGGTTTTCTGTTATTAGAAACACGCCACTAATATGTTATCCCACTAAGCTAAAGCCCTACCTCCCTGATAGCGAAAACCCTCAGCTGTCACCTATCCAGCTTCCAAATTTTCTTTTAATCTCTCTTACAATGCAATGATCTTACAAACGGAGGCTATGGCACACTGAAAATGTAAGTGCAGATTAAAATCAGTAATAAAATTAGGAGTTCTGTAGTGCTGCTATACTCAATTGCATCTTTAATTCAATATAATTAATCTATTGTTGCTAAAAATGTTGCTGAATAATCCATTTTGCCAGACTGAAAGAGCAAAAATTAAGCCCAAAGTGCTGCCCCTCTTGCCTTATTCCCTGCCCCAAAGAAAAAAATAACTTTGAAAAAAATAGCCATTGGATTATATCATATTTCTCATTGCACCAAAGCAATGAGAAATATTATATAAAAAGTAAAAGCATAATAATGAGCATAGACATTTTGTGCCACATGGTATTTACATTCTGGACTGTTACTGATGTACGTAGTGGTCGTTAATTATCATGTCAAACTTAAAGTTGGCAGTCCTCACAAACAAAAGATAGGATAAGGCTTATCCTCCACCATGTGTTTAAGAGAGAACGTAAACCAGAATCAGGCTGTGAATATAAATAGGAAACGAAAATAAGTTTCTGGGAATAATTCAGGAATTATGCCTCAATATCCATAAACCAGCACATCGGAAAGAAAAGAAAAAGGTAGTGTATGTAAGTGCTTCCACAACCCTGCTCCTGGTGATTTGGAGGGCTAAATATACTGAGAATGTACTTATTCTTTTATGATAGGTCATTTTTTTTTGTTATTCTAATATTTTCTTTCATAAGTGCATAGTAGCTCATGGCTGGATCACGTCAGAGGCTGGTATGACCACAGGGATGAGTTCAGTATCCTCTTCCTGACTTATGAAGAGATGATAAAGGTAAGGACACTATCACTGTAACTAAGAAGACTAGTAAACAGTAGGCCATGCTCTATCTCTCTCTTCACCACAAGCTGTACTTTCTCTGTGTGGATAGACTCCTCCCAGACTTATAGCCCCATGTACTTTGAAGAGGTGAGTGGTTCAACAGGGCAATGGCTGCTATATTCTAATCGTTGTGTGTGAACAAGCTAAGAACAATGCAGATTTAAATAAACACACTCCAACTGCTGCTGCAAGCATTGTTGAAAAGAACTTGAAAAAATCCGAGGAAGAGGGGCATGCCTTCAGCTAAAGATGAAGGCCACCCCCACCCCCTCCCCACATTCAGTACCAGTCTAATCAGGGAGTACAATTACTTTCTGACACCACCCCAACAAAGGGCATTTGGTCTGACCCTGAGCAGAAGGGCAAGACCCTCTAGCCAGGAACCTCCATATTCTTGTCCCAGCAGGACTATCCCAGTCAAAAAAAAACATCCTTGGCTGCCTCCAATACCCAATTCTTCTGAGGAAGGCAACCCACCCCACCCATAAACCCCCTGACACATGTAGCAAATAGGAGAGCGGGGAATGCCTTACTAGCTCCATGTGGGAACCAGCAAAAGCCCAGAAGTATGTGGAACTCTAAATGCCTTCATATTGCTCTGCAACCCTTTTGAAAGAGCTCCAGACGTATGTGTATGTGTATCCACATCCAGGTACATTGGTTTCATTGGTACAAGCGTCAGTGAAACTCCTTGATAGATGCTTTTCAGTGGGAGTCTAAGTAGCACAACTAAATCACAAGGTGAGATTTTTATAATCACCTTCTACTTAGACGGTCAGGGTTCCTAAGCTTACAGAGACAGGAGAATGACTCCTTGGTCTACTGGTTAGGGCACTTACCTGTAAGAGAAGAGGTCCTTCATTTCAGTTGTTGTTCTAAGAAATAATCCTGTATTTTATTCAATGCCTATTTAATATTAAGTGCATAAGGAACCCTATGAGCAAGGACTCAGGATTCCCATCGCTGTATCCTAGCCATTAGGTTACTGAAAATTTTTCTCATTTTCTCCTTCTCCCTCTTAGTTAATCCTGAATTCTTACCTGCCCAGTGGCAGTACTTCAAGAGCCTAGCTGATAGTGTTGATGGTTTGAGCACTTTCCTGAAAGGCGGGAGATGTGGGTGGAAACCCCCAAGGCTGAGGAGGGCTTCAAACCCTAGTGTGCCACTTTTGCACAAGTGCTATAGCCATTGGATGACTATGCAAAATGGGAGCACTGCACCAAGCACTGCCTGCCATTGGCCATGCTTAAAAACAAGAATATGTTTTACTCAGTTCTTTGAAAGAATGGTTATAGGCAGATAACCACAAAAATTTGCAACAAGGTCACTAAATGGTCCTGTTTGTGAGATGCTGAAACCTTCTAAATATAGCTCTCAGATAGGTTTTGTGATAAAAAGGGCATCAGGGTATAGAATACTAAAATCATAATATATCTGGTCACAAATAATTCTCACACACAAAGACAGACTTTGGTTTACCATCCTTGTTTAGCTCTAATACTGTCATTTGTTCTAACACTTGATTTCTTTTGTTTTTTACCTTTTTAAATGGAAAAATGGTAAACTAAAACAATGCTCTTTGCAGGATCTCAGAGGTGTTGTGTTGAGAATCTGCGACTTCTTGGGCAAGGAGTTGAGTGAAGATGACCTGGACACTGTAGTGAAGAAAGCTACATTTGAAAACATGAAGGAGGATCCGAGGGCCAACTATGAGACCATGCCAGGTGGTCTCTTGGAGAAGGACAAGGGACATTTTCTTCGCAAAGGTAAGGCAGATGTGGCCATATATGATGAAAGATGAATACAAGATGCGGTAAATGTAACTTTCAAGGACCTTGAATAACTGAGAAAGTTCCATGCCCAGGGAACAGAGGACTCTGTGGGAGTAAGATTTGAGAGTGGGGGGTTTCTCACTGGATAAGAGTATCTTGGGCACGATATAATGAAGGCTAAAAGAGCAGCAATATTTTGTTCAGTGCAATGGAAGGTGGCATGACATTGCCCTAATGTATAATTGGTAGTGAAGGACACTGCCCTTCCTTTTATGGGGTTTATACGATTCCCAGATGTTGGTGAACAAGCACACAAACTTTTAATGGAGAGGAAGGGTGTCACAAACAAAGACAAGGGTTTGGCTATTAGTCATTTGAACTTCAGGGACAGCACTCTAAAAGATAAAAGGGAGGATACCTAAGTTGTGACAAATCAGTCTGGGTTCCCTACAGGCTCCATGGATGACTTATCTTAGAAAATGTAGCTAGCCAATTATCCAGGGGTTTTGGCTGTAGCTGTGTTGGTCTAAGGACATAGGCAGACAAGGTCCTTTGGGTAAATGTGACATCTTTTATTAGACCAAGTCAGCATTTGGAAAATTGGTCTTTGCAAGCTTTCAGGCACAAAAAAAAACTTGCAAAGAACATTTTTCCAACTATTTAGTTGGTCTAATAAAAAATATCATATTCACCCAAAGGACCTTGTCTGCCCAGTTTTATCCATGAAATTTCACACACACAACTCTAATTTAAAAAATCTGGGGTTGTCTATACTGGCCAACTCTGCCAAACTTCTGGGAACATACCTCCAAATCTGTAGTGCCATGAAGGGTTATAGTTTGAGAAACTGAGATAGCAGGCTCTGAAGGAATGATCCCCTGTAGTAGCCTGTAGTACTTCTGAAGGGCACAGGTTTTATCCAAAATCAAATAGTGTCCGAGCAGCACCCATACATCTGAGAACTAATGTCCCCGTGCCTTTTCTCTTGCCAGGTACTGTTGGAGACTGGAAAAACACAATGACAGTGGCACAGAACGAGAGGTTTGAAGAGGTCTTTAAGGAGAAAATGAAAGACCTGCCTTTCAACTACGTCTGGAATAATGAAGAAGCAATCTAAGTGATTTCCAATTTGTAAGGAGAAAAAGTGGGCTAAGGATAATAAAAAATATCTTTGTTTCCAATATAAAATGTTTAAATTACAATCTGTGGTTTTGTGCAAATTGAAGATATGGAACCTATTGACACTTACCACCATGGTATCAGAGTTCTAGGATGTCAAAAGATGTTATATAGAAATAGATACATTAAAATCTCAACCCAGACACATAGAATAACTAAGTATAAAACCCAACCAGACTACTAATGCCAGGATGGGATATTTTTAGGGGAGAGAAGTTAGGTGCTAAATGAATTGTAATAAATATGTTTGTAGAATCATAGTTAAAATCTGTTCTTATTTAGACTTGCTTAATCCAGCAAAGCCAATGGAATTTGAGTGCAATTTTGCTCTTTTCCTGTTGCAAATGTATCAGACAAACTTATCTTGTGATACCAAAGCATATATTAAAATGCCCGTCTTCTGTACTTCTTCATAAACCTCTAATTCATAATCACTTAATATTAACATCTTATCACCATGGGAAATAGTGGTTTCAGTGCTCAAAATAAGTGTACAGCTGTTGCTACTCCAAAGTATTCTGAACCTTCTGTGATAAACTCTAGGGTTCAAGGCAGAAAATTCAACAGTTTCATAAGAGGTAATGAAACATCTTGTAAATATATCTTAAAAAGGTTAGCTCTTTTACAGCCAGCTCCTCTTTCATCCTGTAGTTCCTATATCCAATGCCAAAATTCAAGGCACACAGGACCAGAAATGAAAGGGTATTTAAGCACTTATATTAGGCTTTATATCCTCTTTGTTAGGACATTCACTTAGGAGGGAGAATCCTGGCTTCCAGTTTCTGCTTCAAGGACTGTGCTTGTATATGGAACAGTACATAAAATACCACTAGAATAGTTGCTCTATGGCCCAATAAATATTCTTAAAGGTATGTGGATTTGATTTCCCTAAGGCTGAAAATGGAATTAAACCTGGATCTCCCACTTCCTACATTAATACACTCATCATTGCACCAGGGATGTCATACTCATTTGGTCCTACGCACTGCATTTGGACCATGGGGCTCCTTACAGGCAAGACCTGTACCCACTTCCAGCAGCAGGTTGAGTGGTGGTGGCTTTAACACCTGCAATTCCTGGTGCTACTGTTTCAGCTCAGGGAGCCATGTAAATTAACATTACCATCAGATATCCTGCCAAAAGCAGTCCCGGAAGGGATCCGTGCCCAGGATTCTGGTGGCAAGGCAAGCTTATACAATTTAGATACTCCAGAGGCTTGGAGGGAGAGGGGGGCTAGAACTGCTGAACAGGGGGCTTTCATCATTGTGATTTTGGACTCGCATGTCTAAATTCCCTTTTTGTACAGGTGGGCGTGGTGAGGAAATCAGGTTGAAATACATTCTGAAATCTGGCCAACTGACAGAAACTCTTTTCACTGCAATTTACTTCAGCATAACACAATGTGCACAAGAAAGAATGCTCATCCTTAGTAAATATCAAAGCTTATTGCTGACATCTGCAGTTCACCTTGCTTTTCTAGTAATTTCAGATAACCTGACCTTAGTGTTCAGAGAGCTACAACATTGCCCAACAACCTCTGACAAATACTTTTTTTGGCCATATTTGGATGCTTTGATACTTTCAGGGATGTATTTCAAACAATATAATGGGAAAAGAAGTGTGTATTGTTCACGATTTTTACCTTGTTTTGGTTAAGAAATGTAGCCTAGAAGCAACTTGACAAAAAGCATCAATAGTTGTTTATATCTATGGTACATGACTGTAAACACCTACAAGTAGATGAAATCTAGCTAAACACATTCTCTTACACAGATCACCTTGTTGGAGCCTGAAACCTCTGATACAAACCGGGAACAATAGCAATTAACTCAGAGTCCCTGTACTCTAGGGCTAGGTACAGACATTCAAAAAGCCTAAGGCAGAAGTGACTGATACGTTTTTCCCTTTACTCTCAGTGCCCTACATTAGTTTGGGAGAGAACAGAACACATGTGGGCCTTTTGTTGGCAGGGGGTGGGGGGTGGAGAAGGGAGGCATGCGGGCTGCTTGCACTAGCAGAGGCCAGCAGTTTGGGGGTGCATCCGCACACCTCCCAGCATGCTCTGCTGGCTCCCCAGGCTTCCAAAAACTCCCAGGCACCCCTGATTG
Source organism: Alligator sinensis (assembly GCF_000455745.1). Taxonomy (NCBI): domain Eukaryota; kingdom Metazoa; phylum Chordata; order Crocodylia; family Alligatoridae; genus Alligator; species Alligator sinensis. The sequence goes on from NW_005842179.1 coordinate 858,775, forward strand.
GCTTCTGGGTGCAGGGGAGGAGTCCCTGCCCCCCCTGCTCTGTCAGCCACAGGAAATGTAGAGAACCACAGAGAAGCAGGGCTGGAAGGGACCTCCAGAGGTCATGGAGTCCAACCCCCTGCATAAGGCAGGTGTAGCCCTATCCAAACCATCCCATACAAATCCAGACTTTTGACTCTATGTAAGGCTGCCCTTAGCCCTGGCTCAAACCTCTTGGGACCCACACTGGGAGCAGGCTAGCTAGGCAAGCAACAGAAAGCTCTGGCTTCATGTTCTGGAACTGGGGAAGGGGAAGAGGGAGAAGAAGGGGAAGAGGCCTCCTGTGTGTGGGGCTTGGGTCTGGCAGCAGCTGCTCCCTGCCATGGATCCAATGCCCTGGTAACCTCCTTTCTTATCTGCAGCTTCACAGCAAACAGAGGCCACTGGATAGCAGAGGGTGTCTCTGGCTCACCGAACTGTGATGCTCAGAAGCTGCAGATGCTTTGGGGCTTTGGGGAATCACAGGGGCAGCTATGCAGCCTGAAGCCGAACAAAGAGATGACTGAGAGGGAACTTAATATCAGCCTTCAACTATCTGAAAGAGGGGTTCCAAAGAAGATGGAGCTGGACTGCTCTCAGTGGTGGCAGATCCATAGACTAATAAATTGTTAGGGGCTGGAAAGGACCTTGGAAGATCATCAGGTCCAGCCCCCTGCACCAAGCAGGAAAGACAACTGGGATCAGGTGACCCTAGCCAGGTGATCGTCCAGTCTCCTCTTGAAGATTTCCAGGGTAGGCGATTGTACCACCTCTGGAGAGAGCTTATTCCACAGTCTGGAAGCCCTAGCTGGGAAGTAGTTTTTCCTAATGTTGAGCCTGGAACCATCTTCCAGGAGGTTGTGACCATTACTTCTAGTTTTCCACAAGGGTCCCCTGGTGAACAGTTGTTCACCGAGCCCTTGATGTATGCCTCTGATGTAGTGGCAAGCTGCTACCAAGTCGCCTCTCAGCCTTCTCTTTTTTAGGCTGAAGAGTCTCAGATCCCTTAGCCTTGCAAGGCCAGTATGGCTTGCTGCACAAGACTCTGATCATATGGGTGGCCCTTCTCTGGATTCTCTCAAGCTTTGCCAATTCCTTGTTAAAGTGTGGCACTGGACTCAGTACTCCAGCTGCAGTCTCACCAATGCTGAGTGGAAGAATCACTTCCTTGATCTTGCTGGAGATATATCGATTGATTCATGCCAGGGTATTGTTAGCCCTGCTATGTTCTTGAGTGTATGCAAATGCATGCTGTGTTTTCATAAGTGTGGCTGCCAGGATCTTGCTAAGGCATCAGTGGTGAGCTACAAAGAAAACACTATACTCCAGTGATTCTCAATCAGGGTCCAGCAGCATCCTGGGGTACCACAAGATCCTTTTAAGGGGTGTTGCAGGGTGCCAACCAATATTAACACTGTTAGGTTGCAAACATATGATTCATAAGATAAACCCAGAGATTTCAAATAGAAATCCTTAGTGTCAAGAACATGTGACCTATTGTGGGCTTTTTTAATTCTTTGCAGCAGAAAAATTGCTCTATCATTTTTCAGTAGTCAAGAAATCAGTGGAAGCTATAAGCTGGCATTTTCTGCGTGGTGCCAGGAGTCTAACGAGGGTTGTCTGGGGTCAAAACTGTACCTAGACTCCTGGTGACACTGGGCAAATTTTTAATATTGGCCCCTCCTTTGCCACAGATAATGGTAATAATAATTTTAAAATGACTATTTTTGGCCCCCCTTTCTCTCTGGACCTCAGGCAGCTGCCCAGTTCACCCATGCCTGTGTCCGGCCCTGCCTGGAGTTTAAAAAGATTGAGAACCACAGCTTTAATTACTGTACTTCCCTAAGACAAACCAGGGTTTCTTCACTTTATGTGGGCCCTTTCCCTGGGCAGGGGTCTAAGACCAGAATAGACACTTGTGTCCTTCCCTGAATAATTTGATGCACTGTGAACACGTTAGCACTAGTTGTGATCTACTAGAAAGGAAAACCAGTTCTTCCTTAAATCCCCCAAGTTATGACCCCATGGAGGCATATCAGTCTCCCATGGTAAAAATTGAAGCAAGCTTCCGTGCTGTGGCCAACAGATTAGCAAAGGCTTCAGGCCAAGACCCACAGGTTTCAACAGAATCTGTTGCTCAACCATATGTTTCAACAGCGGAGTGCTTTGGTCTTATATGATCAAAGCTGGGTGCAAGATGGTCTTGTTCAGCTTGTCACCGTGTGGCCAAGCATTGAAGACTTATTGAGTTGCTCAATGATTGTGCTCAACTTGCTGCCCCTTTAGCTAAGTATTGGTTTTGAATTGTTACCTTTTGTGGTTAGTTATATGAGTTGTTGTACATGTATGGACTCTCACACACATACCGGCAAAGGCATAAGACCTGAAGAATGTGCCCAAGGAAGTCCTCTCACTCTCCCCACTCCTCCTGGGCAGCATCAGGGACATGGCAGTGTGTGTCATGGAGTACAAGGTGTTCTGAGAATCACTGCTCTCTAGAGCGGCAGTAGAGTTCACTGTTGCTGGTATGGGGGGGAAGGGAGGGGGACTTTCACCCTATTTTTTACCACCAAAGTCCATGTTGAGAGGGCAAAAAAGACTTATTTTGGCAGCAAAAAATGAGGGTCAGTTCTCCCCCAAAGCAGCAACAAACTCCACTGCTGTTCTACAAAGCATGGGGCACAGGTCCCACTTGCCCACCCCACGTTACATGACTGCATATTGGAACCAGCGCTTTAGAGAGAACACGCTGTTATGGGTCCCCTACCCAATTACTGAAGAGGTGAGAGCGCCAGGGAGCAACCAGCTGGCTCCAGGTCCCTGGAGGGACCAGCAGGGGTGGAGAGCCTTTCAGGAAAAATGGCTGCTCGTTCCAAGTGCAGAAGACCATCAGGGCTGTGATTGACAGGCCTGAGGTAGGGGGCCACAGGCTTCATAAGCCCAGGCCCATTGCTGAGGCAGGGAGGAATAGGCCCTTGCGGCAAAACAACCATTTTAGTTGTACTAGGGCTTAGGTAGAGAAAATCTGCAACTTTTCTTTGCAGGCATCCTAGGAGAGAGCATTAGAGCTAGTCTCTCAGGCCCAGAGTTTCAAAGGGTGTCTGGGGTATATTTTTCTTTTAGGAGGTGCTTCAGGAAGTAAGTGAAAGAGGTTCACTTAGAAGAAGGTTTTAGATTGCATCAACCAATAGTTCATTAAGGACCAAATGATCAAAGTAATCATCAATCAATTCCATCTCTGCCCCCCTGCCCCCCAATCTTCCTTGAGCATGCTGCTGTCCTGGACAGGTTAAAACACAAGTGGAAGCTACCAAACTGTCTGTCTAATAATTTAACTGTTGAGTTAATTCATTCAGACAAGTGCAGGAAACTTGAAACATGTTCTGCATTTGGTTTAAATATACTACCTTTTTGAACTCTCTCCACATTTCTAGGTCTTTTCAGTTCACAGATAAGGAAAGATTAAGAGGCAAAGGGTAAATAGAGAGTAGGTTACGTAAATAAAAAGTTGGTTAGAAAGTACTATATAAGCATTTGCCAATTTCCGGATCTGAATATCATTCAAGTGGAAAAAAGGATTTTGCATGTGTGTCTGATTATTGGGACAGAGTTGAAAAGGTAAATGATGTTGCTAAAAATGCTTC
>NW_005842179.1:862467-870218 GCF_000455745.1 Alligator sinensis
GGATTGAAGGAGTAATTTGTCTTATCCCCATTTGTAAACGAAGACAGTGATATAGATCCCATATACAAAGTCTTTTGAGTTCTAATGATGAAGATCACTGCATAAAAGCTTTAAAGTATTTTTTATTATTATATTTGTTGTTATTTGGAGAGACATTTGTATTGATTGAGGTTATTGTCCATCATTGCTCTTGCGTATTGAAATCTGCATCTGAAATATTAACTATAATCAGGCAGAAGGCATTACACAACACAAATTAAGGAGCTGATTTATGTAAATAAAAACCATTTTGACTTATAAAGTATCAATAACATAACAGAGCTAGTAATCTGGAATTGCTTCAGGGATTGGCTGTGGTGAGTCTAAGTGTTATATGTCACATGGGTCATTCCTCCTGTATGAAATATGAGTGACAGGGCAGGCAAAAGTAAGTGCAATACATATCAGTGACAACAATAATAAAAGATGTGAACAACATTCCAGCCACAAAATTAATTTTACTGTAGGTTTCTTATTCTAGCCTTACATGAGGAGTAAGTATGGTTCTTAGAAAAAATTAAACTGAGAGAAGCCCTGATATGTACTGTTTAAATGGATTCTGAGGGAAGAGAGCAAAGCCATTAGGTGTTGCTGGTATATAATACAATATAAACACTAAGCAGCCACTTCTTTCCTAGTAAAGCAATATATTACACAGAATTTCCTCTGAAGAACTTGTTTTATGTTGTATGGAAATGTTGGTCTTTACAGGTGACTGCAAATGAAACATAACATAAGCTGATATTCTCTTACTTTTAGCTTCTGCATATATAAGAGAAAATTAGTCAAGAATGGAGCATTCAGAAAAATATATGTTCAAATATAAAGGGATTTATTTCTACACTAAGTATGTTACACCTGAATTAATTGATTCACTGGAGGAGTTTGAAATCCGAGTCAGTGATGTATTCCTAATTACGTATCCCAAATCAGGTCAGATTTGTATCATTTTCCCTAAAGTTTGAACAACCAATCTTTGGTCTGAGGTCTTTATCCCCTCCTTATCGTAATAACTATGCATAGGGACAGCTTTTGTCAGAATTTCTGCATTGCATTGGAGCAACTATTTTAGGCCACGTTTGAGACTGCAGTTTCCATTGCATTTGAAAGTGGCCCCGGGGATGAGTTTTAAGCTTTGTGTCTGGTGCAATTTGGATTTGGGGTGTGGACAAGATATGGGTGAGCATGTCCCAGCTGGGATAAGTTGCTGTCTTGGTAGCTTAATATATAACAAACCCTTTACTGGATCTCACTTTTCATAATATGAAATGAAGCATAGTTTTAAAGAGACTGTATTTACAATGTATTTGTGAGTTTTAATTACATTGAAATACAAAATTAAATTAAATTAATTTTAATTAAGTTAGTCAAAGTATAGTCAACAAACATACACATATACAATAAATACAACAAACAAAAATTCAGATACATTAATTTCTTTCTTAGGAACTGTGTGGACACAGAATATTTTGAGCTTAATTTTTCATGAAGGCCATCGGGATGAAACAGAAGACATTCACGTAATAGATCGAGTCCCATGGCTGGAGTACAATTTGAACAAATTGGATTATGCCAACCGTCCTTCACCTCGTCTCTTTACCACCCACCTGCCTTACTATTTAGTTCCAAGAGGTCTGAAGAACAAAAGAGTAAAAGTAGGTGATGTGATCTCTTAATTTTAATTGAAAGGAATACAGACAAGTCTAAAATTAGCAACCTCTCATCTCCAACCTCCCTCAACAGCCCTTTCCAAGCAAAAAGTCCCCTTCCTGTGAATAGAGGTGTTCAAGTTCCCCCAAGACTCCATGTCTTTCCCAAAGAACTCATTGAAGATGAAGACATGGTCTGGGTGGTTATTAAACTAACATGATAGGGTCTCATAGGCTTATGCTGTCTTCTTCCACTCTGGTGCTTTTCTTTAAAATGTAAAGTTTTTCATGCTTGCTGTGCATAGTGCTACCTACCACTGTTTTGAAAGGAAGGGTAAGAACTGTGGAACAATGTCAATTGCTTACATTGCCCGTTGGGTCTCCAGCTGAGGGACAGTTCTGCAGTTCGTGGTCTTGTCCAGTAGGCTTGCCTGTTTCACTGTGGTATGGGGACCAGAGCTCAGTAACAGCAAGGTTTTTCTGTAATGTATATGCGAGTGTGGTTCCTTTAATCTTGCAGGTTATTTATGTTGCCAGGAACCCAAAGGATGTGCTGGTGTCCTATTTTCATTTTTCCAAGATTGTCATCACCCCTGACAATACCCCAGATTTCAGTATTTTCTTGGAGAGGTTTTTAGCTGGGGAAGGTAATGTATTTTTCCTAAAATGGCAAGCCTTGTTCCCTGAGCACAATCCAAGTCAACGTTAGATGCATTGATAACCTGTACAAAGCTGGAGCTGGTCAGAATCAGGCTCTTCCTCCTTTTCCTACCCTGCCATATACCACACGAGAGTCAAAAGCTGCAGTGACCGTAGTAGCAGCCAGAGCTTGGTATCAAACATGTCCTCGTACCATCAAAGTACAAGCTGCCTCATTTATCTCAAGTGAATACTTACCATGAAACACCATAATGAAGATTTAAATCTTTGTGGGCTAATGTACTGAGATAATCAAGCTGATCCTGTGAGGATGATCACTGTACAAAGAAAACATAAACCTTGTTTTTTACCATTATTAGAAACATGCCACTAATATGTTATCCCAACCAGATAAACCCCTACCCACCTAATAGCTAAAAGCCTCAGCTGTCACCTGTACAGCTTCTGAATTTTCCTTTAATCTCTCTTACAATGCAACAGTCTCACATAATCAGGCTACGGCACACTGAAAATATAAATGCAGATTAAAATCAGTAATAAAATTAGGAGTTCTGCAGTGTTGCTCTACACCTTTGCATCTTTAATTCAATAGGTATCAGCTGTTGTTGCTGAAGTCGTTGCTAAATATTTCATTTTCCAAGCGCTATACCCCCCCATGCCCTGCCCCACCCCAAAGAAATAGAACAACATAGAAGAAAATAGCCATTGGATTGTATCATATTTCTCATTACAGCAAAGCAAAGAGAAATAGTATTTAAAAAGTAAAAGCATAATAATGAGCATAGGCATTTTGTCCCATGTGGTATTTATATTCTGCGCGGTTACTGATGTATATAGTAAGAGACAAAATAGTCCTTTATTATCCATTAAAGTTAAAGTTGGTAATCCTCACAAGCCTAAAATAGGATTGAGCTTTGCTTCCACCACGTGTTTAAGACAGAATGTAAACCAGAATCGGGCCATGAACATACATAGGAAATGAAAATAAATTTCTGGGAATAATTTGGAAATTATGCCTCGGTATCCACTAAACAACATATAGGAAAGAAAAGGAGACAGTAGTGTATTTAACTGCTTCTACAACCCTGCTTCTGGTGATTGGGAGGGATAAATATACTGAGAATTTGCTTATTCTTCCATTAGAGGTCATTCATTTTTTGTTATTCTAATTTTTTTTGGTAAGTGCTTAGTAGCTCATGGCTGGATCATGTCAGAGGCTGGTATGACCACAGGGATGATTTCAATATCTTCTTCCTGACTTATGAAGAGATGAAAAAGGTAAGGTCAGTGACTATCACTGTAGCTAAGAATACCAATAAACAATAGACCATGCTCTGTCTCTCTCCTCACCACGGGCTGTACTTTCTCTGTGTGGAGAGACACCTCCCAGACTTGTGGCCCTGTGTACTTTGAAGAGGTGAATGTTCAACAGCACAATGGTTGCGGTGTTGTAATCATTGTGTGTGAACAAGACAGGAGCAATGCACATTTATCAAAACCCACTCCAACTGCTGCTGGAAGGATTGCTGAAAATAAAACTCAAGAAATCCAAGGAAGAGGGGCATGCCTTCAGATAAAGATGAAGGCCAACCCCCTTCTCCTCACAGTCTGTACCAGTCTCATTAGGTAATAAAATTATTTTGGCCCCAAATATGGCAATTGTCTTTCTGCTCAGAATCAGACCAAGACCCCCTCAGCAGAAACTTCCATGTTCTTGTCCCAGCAGGAGCATCCCAACCAAAATCCCCATCCTTGGCTGCCTCCAACACCCAGTTCTTCTGATGAAGGCATCCTACCCCCAAAAAGCCCAAAAAGGCCCCACTGACATGTAGCAATAGGAGGGGGTGAAAATTCCTTCTTAGCCCCATGTGGCAACATGCAAAGCCCAGGAGTATGGGGAACTCTAAATGTCCCCATATTGCTCTGCAACCCTTCTGAAAAGGCTCCAGATGTATGTCTATCCACATCCGGGTACATTGGTTTCATTGTTACAAGGTCTAATGGATTTCAGTGAAACTTCTGGATCAGATACTTTTCAATAGGACTCTTGAGTGGCACAACTGAATCAGAGTGAGATTTTCACTATCACCTTCCATCAGGATTCCACCACAATCACCTTCTACTCAGGCAGTCAGGGTTCCTAAGTCTACAGAAACAGGAGAATGACTCCTTGGTCTAGAGGTTAAGGCACTTGTGTATAAATAAGAGAAGCAGTCCTTTGTTTCAGTCGCTGTTCTAAGAAATAATCCTGTATTTTATTCAATGCCATTTAATATTCAGTGCATAAGGAATCCTCCATAAAGGCTCCCATCACTGTATCCTGGCCACTAGGCTATGGAATTATTCTCCCATTTTCTCCTTCCTCTTAGTGAATCCTGAATTTTTAACAGCAAAGTGGGAGAGAATGAGCAGTACTTCTATAGCCTAGCTGATAGCCTTGATAGTTTGAGCACTTTCCTGGAAGGTGGGAGATGTGGGTGGAAACCCCCAAGGCTGTGGAGGGCTTCAAACTGTGGTCTGCCATTTTTGCACAAGTGCTATAGCCATTGGATGAATACGTAAAATTGGGGCACTGCACCAAGCACTGCCTGCCATTGACCATGCTTTAAAAACAAAAATAAGTTTTACTCAGGTCTTTGAAAGAATCATTATAAGCAGATGACTAAAAAAGCTTGCAACAAAAAGGTCATTAAATGGTCCTGTCTGTGAGATGCTGAAACTTTCTAAATATAACCTGAGATACATTTTGTGATAAAAAAATGGCATCAGAGTATAGAATACTAAAAATCATAACATATCTGGTCACAAATAGTGCCAGCCCTATGATTCTCACACACAAAGACAGACCTTTGTTTTCCCATCTTTATTTAGTTCTTCTACTATCATTTGTTCTATCATATTATTTCTTCTGTTCTTTACATTTTTAAATGGGAAAAGGGTAAATTAAAACAATGCTCTTTGCAGGATCTCAGAGGTGCCGTGTTGAGAATCTGCGACTTCTTGGGCAAGGAGTTGAGTGAAGATGACCTGGATACTGTGGTGAAGAAAGCTACATTTGAAAATATGAAGAAGGATCCCAGGGCCAACTATGAGACCCGGCCAGGTGTTCGGCTGGAGGAAAAGAAGTGTTTTCTTCGCAAAGGTAAGATGTTGTCAAATATGATGAAAGATGGATACAAGTTGGGGTAAATGTAACTTTCGAGGACCTTGAATCACTGAGAAAGTCCATGCCCAGGGAACAGAGGACTCCGTGGGAGTAAGATTTGAGAGTGGAAGGGGAGAGGGTGGGGGGGTTCTCACTGTGTCTTGGGCACAATATCTTCAAGGCTAAAAGAGCAGCAATATTTTGTTCAGTGCAATGGAAGGTGGCATGACATTGCCCTAATGTATGATTGGTAGTGAGGGACACTGCCCTTCCTTTTATGGGGTTGATATGATTCCCAGATGTTATTCAACAAACATGCAAACTTTTACTGGAGAGCAAGAGTGTCACCACAAACAAAGAAAAGGGTTTGCTTCCAGGAATTTGAATCTTAGAGACAGCCCTCCAAAAGATACCAGGGAGGATGCCTGAGCTGAGTGGAGGGACTCTGGCCTCGGAGGTGGACCAAGCAAGATGTTGCCAGAGAATGGGGATCTTCCATGCCCAGGGAACAGAGGACTCTGTGGGAGTAAGATTTGAGAGTGGGGGGTTTCTCACTGGATGATGGTCTCAGGCACAATATCCTGAAGGCTAAAAGCAGCAATGTTTTGTTCAGTTCAGCTGAAGGTGGCATGACCCTGCCCTAACAGTCTGAGTGATGGGGGACACTGCCCTTCCTTTTACGGGGTTGATATGATTCCTAGATATTGGTGAACAAACACACAAACCTTTACTGGACAGGAAGAGTGTCACCCCTAAACAAAGACAAGGTCTGGCTTCTAGTAATTTGAACTTCAGGGACAGCCCTGCAAAAGATACAAGAAAGGATGCTTGAGTTGTGCAGGAGTGACTCTGGCCTTGGGAGGTGGACCAAGCAAGATGGTGCCAGAGAATGGAGAACTTGGTTGATACAGTGAGACACAGAGAATCTAGACTGAACCAGGAGTTACTCCTCCGTCCTGCATCTCCCCCTGCCCCCCTATGTAGTGTCTGCCCATGCCCCCTCCCTCACCGTGGGAGGTATTGAAACTATGAAATTATATATATAAGCCTTAGTCTGTCTGCCTGTAATGCTCTATTTGCACTCTGACTGGTTGTCTGAAAAAAACAAGCAGTGTTCCAAGAGCGTTTGGGACAGGAGGTAGTGGCTGGACTGCTCCCATGATGGTGGGGACGGAGAGGACAGAGATGGGGGGGGTGGAGGGGTGCGATCCTTGGAGGTGGCAGTGGGTGGAGTGGGCCTGGACCCCAAGCAGCAGAAAGGCAGGGAAGAGGGAGCACCCCTGGGCCCCAGGCCCATCCCAGCAGAGGGTGGGGAAGAGGGAGGAGCGGGCCTGGGCAAGGAGCACAGGGGGAGGGGGGAGGACACGGAGCTTCATCCCTGCCCGCCCCACCCCCCACTCCCTGGAGGCAGCAGCTCCCTGAAGGCTCTGTCCCCGTGCCCTCCTTCCCGCTCCATCATTTTTGATGGGCAATTGGCTAGTTATTAATCATTATTGATAAGCTTTTATCCATGGAATTTCACACACACAACTCTAATTTAAAAAATCTGGAGCTGTCTATATTGGCCAACTCTGCCAAACTTCTAGAAACAAATCTCCAAATCTGCAGTGCCATGAAGGGTTATAGTTTGAGAGACTGAGATAGTAGGCTCTGAAGGAATGTTTCCCACTAGTAGCGTGTAGTACTTCTGAAGGGCACAGGTTTTATCCAGAATGAAATAGTGTTCCAGCAGCACCCATGCATCTGAGCACTAATACCCCCTTGCCTTCTCTCCTGCCAGGTACTGTTGGAGACTGGAAAAACACAATGACAGTGGCACAGAATGAGAGGTTTGAAGAGGTTTTAAAGGAGAAAATGAAAGACCTGCCTTTCAGCTACATCTGGGATAATGAAGAAGCAATCTAAGCTGATATACCATATGCAAAGAGAGAAGTGGGCCAAGGAGAATAACAATATTTTTGTTTCCTGTATAAAATGTTTAAATTACAGTGGTTTTGTACAAATTAAAGATACAGATCCTATTGACATTTATAACCATGGTATCAGAGTTCTAGGATGTCAAAAGATGTTACACAAAAACAGATTTCTTACAATTTATTTAGCACCTGGCCTCTCCCCCCCCCCCCCCTTTTTTTTTTTGCGCGGGGGGGAAGAGGGCAGGTGGAAATGAATTGTAAGAAATATGTTTCTACAATCATAGTCAAAGTCTATTCTTATGTAAACTTGCTTAATCTTGCAAAGCCAGTGGAATTTGAATG
>NW_005842179.1:870228-887150 GCF_000455745.1 Alligator sinensis
CCCTGTTGAACATGTATCAAACTTGTCTTGTGATACCAAAAGCCTATATTAAAATGCCAATCTTCTGTACTCCTTCATCAACCTCAGATTCATAATCACTTGATATAAATTTAACATCTTATTACAAATCGTGGTTTCAGTGTTCAAAACAAGTGCAGAGCTGTTGCTACTCCACAGGATTCTGAACGTTCTGTGATAAACTCTAGGGTTCAAGGCAGAAAGTTCAACAACATTTCGTAAAAAGACATAATGAAAGGTCCTGTAAATATATCTAAAAAATGTTAGCTACTTTACAGCTGGCTCCTCTTTCATCCTGTAGCTCCTACATCTAATGCCAAAATTCAAGGCACACAGGACCAGAAATGAAAAGGTATTTATTAGGGGTGCACCAGTAGAAATTCTGGGGGCTGATACCAATAGCCGATATTTAAGGAGGCATATCGGCTGATACCAATCTGATATTCGATACAGCTGCCTCCAGGTGGTAAATCTGGTGTGATGGAAGGGGGGCAGGGTGGGAAGGGGTGTGGGGGGCAGATCAATACCTCCCATGGTGAGGGAGGGGGCATTGATAGGCACTGCACAGGGGGGCAGGGGGAGGTGCAGGAGGGAGGAGTGGTTTGTGGGGTGGAGGCAGCTCCTGCTGCTGCTTTCAGGAGGAGGCTGCAGCCACCCCAAATGTTGCTGAAGCTCTGCTGGAACAGAGCTGCGGCAAAATATGGAGTGCTTTGAGCCCAGCCCACACCGAAAAGAGCCCCATGCAGCGCCTGCTCTGGCTCCACCCCGCAGCTGCAGCTCACCCTGCACAGACCTGGGGGCACATGCCCCACCGCCCCCACCCTCCCAGGGTGCAAGCAGCAGTGGGAGTCCCCACACCCCACAAGCTGCAGCTCTGTCCCGCACCCCCCTTCGCCCCGCCTGGGCCCCTGCCCCCACCCTCACTGCAGGGGAAATGATCCTCCTCCCTTGTCCCTTCCTTCCCTCGCCACTTAACAGCTGAAGGCAGCTCTCCACGCTGCCGGCTTCGCTCTGTGCTATGCTGTGGTTGCACACAGCATGGGCATTTATTGGCCAAATTATCGGCCCCATAGGGCCGATATCCTATATAGACAATTTTTTTCATATCAGTACCGATCTGATATCAGACCGATGTATCAGTGCGTTTCTAGTATTTATGTACTTATATTAGGCTTTATATCCTCTTGGTTAGGGCATTTACTTGGGAGGGAGAATCCTAGTTTCCAGTTTCTGCTGCAAGGACTGTGCTTGTATATGGAACAGTTCACAAAATGCCACTAGAATAGTTGCTCTGAGGCCCAACAAATATTCTTAGGGGTACGTGGATTTGATTTCCCCAAGACTGAACATGGACTAAAACCTGGATCTCCCGCTTCCTGGGTGAATACCAGGCCATTCCATCCGGCCCATGGGGCCCCTAAAAAATTTAGGAAATTAATATTTATCTGCCCCTGGCTCCTGTCAAAGATGATAGGAGGCAGGGCAGTAGGATTGAGGAAATGCCACAGCAGGCTCCTGCAACAGCAGGGCCCCCCTGGCCCTGCCCCACCAGCTGGAAGACCCTGCCTAGGAGGGGCTTCTGGCCTGCACCGCAGGGCTGTCCATGGCTGCACCCGTGTGGGAAGTTCAGGTAAGGGCAGGGGAAGCAGGGGAGGGCCGTGGGGATGCCCCAGTCCTTGGGGCTGGGACAGCTCCTGCATGCCTGCTCACTCCCAGTACCCTTGCCCCAGCCCTGTGGTACAGGCAGGGAGAAGGGGGCAGCCCTGACCCCACATGTCCTGCACTCACCCTTCTGGACTGAACAGCAGCAGCGGGGATTGTGCTCAGTGCAGGAGGAAAGTGCTCCCCACTTCCAGCGTTCCCTGCTGCAGCCGGCCAGAGCCCACACAGGGCTGCCTTGGCAACGGAGCAGCGGTGGCAACTCAAATGTTGAGTCCAATATTCATTATTTTCCCCAAAAATTATTATAAAAGTCTTAGGGGAAAAAAGTCATCCAGAAATTGGACTTGACATTTAGTCATGACTAGAAGACAACACTAAATAAAATTAAAATGTAAAAAAAGTCTGTGTAGGACTAAAATAAAGCTTGGAATTGAACCTGGATTCCAAGAACAACGCATTACAAAACCTAAAATAAAGCTTGAACAATGATGAACTGTTCATGGTTAATGTGAAGGCAGCTTGATATTTTCAAATTACTGTCTTGTAGGAGAAAAACATAATTATATGTTTACGGGCTTTTTCTTCATATAGCATCTACCACAGTGGAGTCCTGATCCTGTGTGGGTTTTCTAGGAGTTAAAGTAAGTGAAATTAAATAAATAAAGGAGATCAGACAATTATTGGTCATGTAGGAGGGGAAAAAGAACAAGTAAAAATGCAGAACAGGAAGGGTCAAGAAATGTATCCTTCCCGCTCACCAACTGCTTTACCTGTATTGTACGTGGTCAAGGGATTTCAGGAAAAAAAAAGAATCCCTTCAAGGCACTAGTGGTTCTATGAATCATATGATTATTCTGAAAATTTTGGGATGGGTAGAAAGTAAGTGATTCTGCTATGGTGAGGGAAGGGCTTCAGGAGGATGTTGCATCCAGTCTTTACATTTAAAGAAAAATAAATTTATAATAAAGTGTTATTTGCTAATTTTTTCAGAAGTTGGATTAAACTATGAACCTATTGAAGTATACTTGAAGTGCCCCAAAAATGTGTTTTGATAGTACCGTATTACTCCCAAACTCACCAAAAAAACAAAGTATTTCTTTTTCAGGAAAATGAAAAACATGATTATTGTCATATTGTTTAGGCAGTGAGTGTTTTGTTTTTAAAAAAATCCGATTTTGTGTTATACTGATATTCCCCCTGGACGCTAACAAACAAAGCAAATTATTAACCACTGAAACCAATTAACAACAATCTAGTAAAAAAAAATAGTTAAGAGGCACATGACTAGAGAATCTGGCTTTTCTAAACTAGTAGTTAAATATTTCTAGTCAAAATACATGTGAACATTAACTTGATTCAAACAGTTCCAAGATCTTGGGTTCATAAACTTATTTCACCCCTCTTTAGTAAATAAGCCTTCAAAACCAAACAGCAAAGTAGCTCAAAGTCTGAAATGTATGTAAATACATAAAGAAAAAGAAAACTCAACAATAAAACTTCTGAATCCTTCATTTTCCAGAGGCCTGGCAACCCCCTCACCTCTAGTCTATTAGAAATATTATCTGAAATTATTTTGCTTCTTGGTATTGATAATCTGATTGACTCAAGCACTAGTGCATATGAGTACTGAGTATATTACAAAGAAAGGAACCCAGAAGTGCTTCATATACAATATCCTCAAGATGGCTCTGAAATAAAATCTTAAATTATATTTTCTCAGAGAATGTGTTGAAATCCTTATGCAAACATGTTTATTGAACAGGCACATCCTTCATTTTCCATTTATAACTGATGATCAGTATCAACCATTTAATGCAATGTGATCTACAAGAAAACAAATATGTTCTGCTCTCCACCGTCTGTCTAATAGAGCCACTCCTCCTAATTTAAAATATCCATGAAGTCGTCATTGTTTTTGCTTTGAGACAACCACACTTTCTTCACCATGTAAATTGCTAATTTGCTTCTTTTTTTTTTTTAGAATCCTCCCCCAACCCCGCAATGACAGGTTCAAAGAAATGTCATTCCCATACTTATATAGCGAGTGTTATATACATTAGCAGTTGTCTTTGGTTTTTCACCTCCCTCTGTAGGCTGGGGCTCTTCAGCCATCATTCTGTTATGTGATAAGGCTGTGCAAAACAGCACCATTCCATTTTGCCTTGAGTTTTGAGGTTTCAATGGAACAGCATTATGTTTCAAATGTCATTTTGATTCGTTAAAACAGCTGTTCCATTTTGCTTTGTCAAAACAGTGAGGCTGTTTTGATGTTTTGCTAGATTGGGCTGGGGGCGGGCAATCAGTCTAGGTGGGCTGACTCCCCAATTCTAGTGCTAGATCAGGTGGGGGCGGGGAGGTCAGCCCAGCTAGCTTTCAAAAGAAAAGCTGGTATATATCAGTTTTTACAAGTGATATTCAGGGTTTTCTTTCCATTGGAACTTTTTCCCTCCAATTCTTCTTCTAAATTAAAATGAAAGTACTAAAGATTTATGAAATGAAAAATAAAAGGTGTTCCAATGTTCCACATCCACTTAGATTCATAGATGTAGGGTCGGAAGGGACCTTGTAGATCTTCTAGTCTGACCCCCTGCCGTGGGCAGGAGAGAAAACTGGGCTCAAATGACCCCAGCCAGCTAAACGTCAAGCCTCCTCTTAAAGACCCCCAGCGTAGGAGCTGTGGCGGGCCAGTAGGGGGAAGCTCCTGCGTTGCGCCTCCCACCTCACTATGCCCGTCTACCTTCCGGACTCCATGTGTCTCTCCAGGGGCGACTAAGCCCTGGCAGAACCCCTTTCGAGCCCCACCGCAGAGTCCGGGGGTAACATGTGCTGCCACCACCCCGAGAAGGGACTGTCTGGGTCCCGTGTCCTCTGGAAAACACAGGCCTAATAGTCCTACGGGTACTCGACCCAATACAAGAACTTGGGGGACTTCCCCAGGTTGGGGGGCCAAAAAGGATAGTTTCCCTTAGTCCACTGAACTAAGGGGACCCCAAGTCATAATCTAGAACCTCTCCCAACAAGTCTCCCATGCTAGGTACAGAGGAGAACTTCATTGGCTACAAGGAGTATGTTTGGAATAGGGTACAGGGTAGAGCAATATCAGAGAAATCCCTTAGAACAAACAGTGGCATGGTAGCCTTTGATTATGCATCTGTGTTACTGCAAGCTCTATATCTAGTTAGATCTTAAGTAGCTTACTTACAAGTATCATCCAGAGACAGGTGATTTCCTCTGGAGGCAAGCAGTTCACTGAACATGGGTTTCAAGAGAGAGTTTCAGATGGTCCAGCTTCTCTGAGAGTCCTCATCATGGCTGCTGCCCCTCCTCCTGGGCAGTCTTTAATTTATATAGACCATATGACCTCATTTACCTGATCTAATGAAGGCCATCAGTTATTGGCTGCCAGCCAACCAATTTGAAATGCATCACTGGTTGCTGGGTAGACTGGCAGGGTCTCTAGCCCCCTCCCAGTCATAATGACATTGCTTAGAACAGGGGTCACGAACCCCCAACACGTGCTGAGCATGGCACGCAAGGCCATTTTGCTTGGCACACCACCACCAGCCCAGGCTCTAAGCAGCTGCTGCCAGCCACAGAGCCCAGGCTGCTCCCAGCAGGGGGCTGGGAGGCTGCAAGCAAACCGGGCTCCATGGGCCGGCTGCAGCTGGGAGGCTGCAAACAGCTGCTTCGGGCTCCAGCATGTCTGCACTCTGGCACCTTCCAAGGTAGACGTTGTGGTTTTTTCAGCACTCTGGCTGAAAAAACATTACCTACCCCTGGCTTAGAACAATAATGGCTTTAAGACCCCACCCAGGTGTGTGAGGTCAGTCACATAGGCAGAGGGAGCAGGTTTCCCCCTCCCTCAGCAATGTATCCAGCTCAGGTTACAACTCAGGGTTACCTGAAGCCGATGGGGCCAGGGGTGTCTGCCCTCTGCAGTGACTGTGGTAACTGAATTGTCAGATTGGTCATCAGCCTGATAGCAGACTTTGGGGAGACACAGAGATGGCATTCTGCCACACTTCCCCGCCTCCTTTAAAAGCTTGGATATATGGCTTCACAGAGCCATGGGTATGAGCGTGTTTCATCTGAAAGGGTCACCTTTCACACCTAAAGAGAGATTACACAACACACAAAACTGGTCATAACAACAATACAGAGAACATTAAAGCACATTGGGGAGCTACCACACCAGAGCCCTCTGAGGTAGGCCTGAGTCCATCTGACCCACTACCCAAAGTCCTTTAGCAACAGGGTATCCGCTATCACATTTTGGCTTCCCTTGATGTGTTTGATGGTGAAATTGAACTCTTGAAGGTGCCAGGCCTATTGTTGAAACTTGGCATTGGTACTCTGCATGGTTTGCAGCCATTCAAGTGGGGCATGGTCTGATAAGACGGTGAACTGTTCCCCTCCACAGATAGGGCCTCAGCTTGTCCAGCACCCAGATGATTGCCAAACACTCCTTCTCAATAGATGACAGGTTCTGCTCTCGAGGGATTCATTTCTGGCTTAAGTAAACCATAGGGTGTCACATCTCTTTGTGCTCTTGTAAGAATACGGCTCCTAGTCCTGAGTTGGCGGGATCAGTGGCTGTGTAGAAGGGCTTATCATGGACTGGTGCCTTCAGAATTGGTTGTTTGATAAGGGCAACCTTGAGGGTGTCAAACACTTCCTGGCATCCCTGCTTCTACACCACTGGATCAGGGCTGCCCTTCTTGGTTAGCTCATGTAGAAGAGTGGCCTTTGCTCCAAATCTAGGGACAAACCTCCTGTAGTATCCAGCCAGACCAAGGAAGGCTCTGACTAACTTCTTGGTTTGTGGGGGCAGCCAGTCTTTAATGGCCTCAATCCTGCCCCACAGGGGAGCAATCTGACCTCCACTCACATGATGTTCCAAATATATCACTTCAGATAGTACCAACTGGCACTTTTTGGCTTTCACGATAAGACTAGCTTGCTTGATCTCACCTAATACGGTGATTAGATGAATCAGGTGCAATTCAAAGTCCAGACTGAAGATGGGGGTGTCAACTCTCTCATCTCTGCAAGCTTCCACTTGATTTCTTCCATCACCTTTGCATTAACTGCAGATGGTCTGGATTGGATGGGACGATGACTGCCCGTGTCAATAGAGTGTATCATCAGGTTTGTTTTACCTGGTTTGTTGGAGAACACTGTCGCAAAGTCCTTAAGTGCTGCGAGCAGCTTGTCCTTGTCCTGGGAGGACAAATGATCCAACAGGCAGAGCTCCTCTATTCATGCCTCTCTACTCCAATCACCATACATGACCGGCTCCTCTGGGTCCTCAGGTGATCCTTCAGCTGAGGAAATCCAAAATACCACATCACTTCTATGAAAGTATGGTTTAAGCATGTTCATGTGTACTATTTTAGGCTTTTTGTCTGACCTGCTCCTAGCTACTATATAACTCATTGTCCAGCCTGTTCAGCACGGGCAACTGGTGCCATCTTAGTCAGAGGGAGCATGGCCCGCCCCCCCAGCGACCAGTCAGCAACCAGGGATGGGGGCGAATTCCCCTGCGGCCAATCATGAAGCAGCCATGGCTCTCCCGGAAGTGGCTGGGGTGCTCCAACTCCCCAGCCAGTGCTTGCAGGGGGGGGAACAGTGCTCTCGCCTGCCCCTCCCCCCCCCGCCTATCGCCTAAGCAGCAAGCACAGCCTGCATGTACACCAGGGCTGTCAGGGGGTGCACATGCACCCCCTATGCATTGCCACTGCTGTCCAGGATGACATGGGGATCTTCCCAAGCTGCTTGCAGCTTGTCTGTTTTTAGTGGCAGGAAAACCAAGATCACTTCACCTCGTTCAAAGGTACGCAAGTGAGCCTTTTCATCATACCAGACACTTTGCTTCTCCTGTGCCTCGGCCAGGGAGTCTTGTGCCACCTTCATCATGTCAGTTAGCTTCTGACAAAAGCTGAGCATGTACTCTACCACGGAGGTCTTAGTAGAAGTGATTTTGCCTTCCCACTCTTCTCTCACCAAATTGAAAGGACCCCTAACTAGCCTTCTGAACATTAACTTGAATGGCGAGTACTCAGTGGACTCCTGGGGTACCTCCCAGTAGATAAAGAGCAAATGCGGAAGTTTCTCATCCCAGTCACTGGGGTTAAGATAGGCCTTTAGCACACCTTTCAAGGTCCCACTTAATCTTTCTACAAACCCATTTGTCTGAGGGTGGTAGGCTGTGGTCTAGATGTGTTTCACACCACGGCACTCCCATTGGCACTTCATCACCTCAGCCAGGAAGTTTCCGACCATCAGTCAGAATTTCAGAGGGGAAACCCAGCTAAAAGAAGATCTGGGTCAGGGCATCAGCAATTACAGGTGCCTTGGTGGGGCTCAAGGCAATTGCCTCTGGGTACTGAGTTGTGAAATCCACTCGAGTCAGGATGTAATTCTTCCCTCTACAAGTCTTATGCCTCAGTGGGCCCACAATGTCTATCCCCACTCTTTGGAAGGGTTGTTCAATAAGAGGGAAGGGCTGTAGGGGAGCCTCTCTCTTGTCTCCACTTTTGCCCATCTGCTGGCCCATTTCACAAGATCTGCAGTAGTCCGCCACATTTTGGGAAATCCTGGGCTAATAAAAGTTTGCCTGCAGCCGCTGGCATGTCTGTTCCCTTCCTATGTAACCAGTACAAGGTAAATCATGAGCCATGGAAAGCAATTGTTGTCTGAAGTTAAGAGGTACTATGAGCTGGCAATGGGGCTCCCATGGTTCTTTGGTACCTACAACCAATAGAGGAGTCCCTCATCCCAGACCACCTGTTTCCTCTTATTTAGGGTGAACTTTGTCTCTGGCTCCTGAACCATCTGCTGGAGTCCCTCCAAGCTGGGGTCCTCTAGAACCTCCTGATTGAACTCCTCTTGTCTGGCTAAGCAATCAGCGGGGAGTTCTGGTGCTCCTGTAAGGAGTGCACCTTTATCCTCAGGGATGTCCTCTAACTTCTCCCCAAGTCTTGGTTTCTTCTGCTACGAAAAGAGGTTGGCATTTCCTCCACGGGCAAAATGTGGTTGGCATTGATGAATGATACACTGGCCCACATCCAGTTCCCCAACAAGGGTTCCCCCTTTTACCATTATCTCAGTCTGGTGGGTGGCCATCACCTCCTCTGGGTTTGTAATCTATAGCAACAGGTATGCCCCTTAGAGTGGCTTGGGTCTCCCTCCTCACAGCTTACAGCTGTTGCACGGCTGACTGGCTTGGGTTTGTTGCTTAGCTTTGGGCAGTTGGGCCTGATGTGGCCAGACTCCCCGCAGTTATAGTTACCCCTCTTTTCCAAATTGGTTGGCTTAACCAAATCTGAGGCTGCCTCGCGTTCTGCGGAAGGTGGCTCCCTTTCCCATTTTGGGCCTGGCCCTTCCCCCCCTTTCTGTTCCTTCCCAAAGTGGGGAGGTCAGCTGTTCAGCTCCTCTTGGTTTAGCAACATCTGCTCAGCAAAGCTACCAGCCTCCCTGGCAGTTTTGGGATTCCCGTCTTTGATCAGGTGATTAATGTCTTTGGGGCACTTCTCATAGAATTGCTCTAGCATCGTGAGTACGACCACCTCCTCCACGGTATAAGCTTTGGCTCCCTTCTTTCATTTCAGATATAAATCCTCCAACTGAGCTGCAAACTCATTTGAGGATTGTCTCGGCAGCGAGTCATTATTACAGAAGTTTTTCCAGAAATAATCTGGCCCCAACCTACACCTTTCAAACACTGCCTCTTTAAAGGCATTATAGTAATTTACTGACTTGGAGGGTAGGCTGTTCAGGATGGCAGATATGGTACCAGTTATCTGCCCTGCAATACATCTCATGTACTCTTCTTCTTCCAAGTTCCAGCGACGCGTTTGGTTTTCAAAATTACCCAGAAACACTTCTGGATCATCCCCATCTTTCAACTGGGGAAAGGTTGGGGTTTTCAATTTGGGTGGTGCCGCTGGCACTGGCTAAGGTGAATCAATCCAGCTTCTGGTTTCATGCTGCTTTTGAAGTAGTTCAAGCACAAGCTCGTGCTTGAGCCTTGCCTCTTTGGCTTCATGCTTGCACTGGCGCTGGACCTCCTCATGCTGGTGCTAGGCCTCCTCCTCCACCATCTACATCTGTTTCAGCTCTAGAGGTCATGCTTAAGCTTGCGCTCCTTAGCTTCTAGCTGCAGCTGGTATTTCCGGAAGTCCCACTCAGATAAGGGAGGAGTGCATTTACCTCCTCACACAGGGTGATTTCACCACACACTTCCATTGCTCTCATGGCACACACATATGCTACAGCACATCCTTTGGAAATCACTGTGCTAGAGGATATATCCCTGCCTGTTCTGTTTAATAGCTATTTATGGATCTATCATCCACGAATTTGTCTAGTCCCTCTTTGAACCTGGCTATACTATCTGCCTTTGCAACCTCTTGTGGTAATGGGTCCCATAAGTTGACTACACACTGTGTAAAAAAAAGTATTCTTGTTCGTTTTAAATCTGCCTCCTGTTTTTGTCATTGGGTGCCCCTTAGTTCCAGTATTCTGGGACTTGGTAAATAACAGTTATATATTCACTCTGTCCACACCCTTCATGATTAAAACCATCGAATTTCTCTATAGCTATGTGTGCACATAATTAAAAGCACTGTATTTAAAACTTTACCTTTTCTGTCACCAAAATATCCACATAAACCCTAGCCTAGAGATGGCATAATACCCTACCTCAGCATGTCTTTGTACTGCAGTACAGGTGGTGCCTCTGACTGCATCTTTTCACCTTGTATATCATTTCACCCGTGCACAGGACAATTACTAGGGTGGGAAGGGAAAAAGAAGAGAAAATAGAGGTTTCTAGACTTCATACAGAAAAAAAATATGCCCAAAATTTCACACCTGAAATGTTAGTCAATTTATTAATGAAAGTAATCAGGAGAGCATTCTCCTTAAGTATTTTGGTTTTCTTCCCCCTCCAAAAAAAAGAAAACCAATACATGCTTGGTATAGCCACAGATACCGTGGCTTTCCTGTCTGCTCCTCCCTCATTAAGTGTGTCCACACACACCGATGATACAGCCAGTTCAGTAAATTCCATCTAGTCACTTTCTAAATCAACAGGGTTGTAATCAGGGTCATCATCTTCATCCTCCAGCTCCAAGTCATCCATTTCCTGGAACAAGGATTCATCTACTTCCACGCTGTTTCCAGCTGCAAGAAGGAAAAAAAATAGTTATTTTTTATTAATTTGATGGATGCATGAACAAAATTACATTTTTTATTTCATTCAACTTTAGAGAGTAAAGGAAAATACATAGTTTTAGAGGCTGATGAAGGTGGCAGGCATGTCCTGAAACCTTTCAGTCATTCCTTGCACTACAGAAAATATCACAGTCCCCTTTACTCTGACTACCTTTGCTGTGGAGCTGCATGATCAGTATGATTCTAGTCTTATAAAAACATACACAGGGGAATTAAATAAGCCATATACTGCCTTCAGGACTGCAACCACTGAAGAGGCATTATTTGAGTATGCCTAACTTGTACTAGTTCAGTAGAATGCTGATCAGACAACATGCATTGTAAAGTTTCAAGACTACCTGTCTGTCATCCTCACTTTTGCCAAACTCATTTAACACATCTTCACTCTGTGACTGTGTCTTTCTTGGGATGCAGAAAGAAAATGCACCGCCTAGTTCTGCATCCTGCAGAGTTAGAACTATGCAATAAAACTATTTTAATCAACTACTTTCTTTAGTCCATCCACCCTTATTATTGATAAGGCATATGGAAAACAAAATCATGCATTAAGGAAGCCAGCTTCGTGGAAGAACTCTGAAACACACATTTTAAAAGTTCTACATTTAAGTAAATAATTTTGTCAAATAAATATAGCAGAGTAGATAGGACTATTGTTTGAATTTTATTTTCACAGAAAAGATGCATTTAAGAAGATAACAACAATTGGATATAGGTAGATGCGTCTCTGAAAAGTGTTTTCAGATGTCATAGTCTGATTCCTGAAAGTCTTAAAGATGGCAGAAGTGTACTTGTGTGTTTTACGTGAATGCAAGAATGAAAGCAACTAATGGATAAAACCTGTTGTATGTCACTGCTCATTTCTTCATGGAACAATAGTGACATCTTCTGGTCACTTAAATCCCAAACTCACCTGTGCACACTCCAGAAGAGCCTCTTATAATGCATTATTCCCATTTAAAAATAATGCAGAACTGCTTTGGGTTTCCCCATACAATGTATTTCCCAAAGTTACTGTAGGCCATTATATGATAAAGAGAAATTAAGCCTAAATTTTTTGTTTATTCACATATACTGCTGTTATAACCACCTGCATAATGACTAGACATGAGAGCAATGATCTTCAGTGAGGACCAAACCCTGTTCTTCTTAAATATACTTGGTATTTTTGTCACTGGCAGCAGCAGGATTATTTGCACCCTGAGTAAGTGCCGTCGTCTGGTTAAAAGTGAATGCTTTAGTTTAAAGCAGAGGTGTCAAAGATGTGGCCTGCGGAGCTGCCTGTGGGTCTTGGAGTGGATCCATATACCGCATACTTGGAAGGGGCTCCTGGGTCACAAGGTCCAAACCTGTGCATT
Organism: Alligator sinensis; assembly: GCF_000455745.1. NCBI lineage: Eukaryota > Metazoa > Chordata > Crocodylia > Alligatoridae > Alligator > Alligator sinensis. The sequence goes on from NW_005842179.1 coordinate 882,501, forward strand.
CTCAGGCACTCATTTATCCAAGGAATACCCCAATCACCACTTCAGACCCTCACACAAAACCATATAAAGCACAATCCCAAAAGCATTACGAACACCCCATAGTATGTCACAGGTAAAAGCAGAGACAAGGGCACAGCCACTGCAATGACAGAGGAAGTAATTGGCTATTATGCGTTCAGAAAATTCTAGCAAAAATATCACGCCCTATACAACGAAGGAAGAGAAGCCCCCCCCCCCGTTTAGGCCAATCTGACATAAAAAGGTCTCTATTCCCATACCATTCTTAGCAGCTTTTCTTTGAACTGGTTCAAGTTAATCTGTTTTGAACACTGCTAACCAGAACAGCACACAGTATTCTAGATGGGGCATCACTAATTCCTTGTATGACATTAGTAACAACATGACCTACTCCATATACCTTACCTGAATCAGCCTAGCACTTTCACAGCGGCTCCACCCTACAAATCAACTAATACACATAGGTACCTTTCTTCCTAAGTTGTCTCCAGTCTTATCCTTACCATGCGTTAAGTGAACTTAAAATGTCAGCAATCGCACATTCAAGCAGTGAAACACATGCTAAGCATACTCATATTGTAGCAGACTTATATTACTACGTATCATTAAGTAACGCATGTTCCAGCTATTGTTGAACTGCTTCACAGAGATATTACAAGCAATTTGGGGTCCTCATCCAGCCATGACACCAGCCAGATGCCAGCAGCTCCAGAGGTTCCTGTGGCTGGGACCAACAATCAGCTGACTGTAGGTCTGAACTGGGACTGGGACTACACTGGAGCCAGTTCAAGACTGGTGCAGTGCAGGGGCTGAACTGACAATCAGCAAGCTGTGCATGTTAGACATCATTGTAAACATTACCACGCAACTGCTCAGAACTTGTTCTAATTTTAATACTGCAAAGACTTAACATGTGCTAAAGAGTCACATAATACAAGGCCCTTAGTATTGTCCACATATTTCATAAGGACATGTCCTAGTTCCATTACCAAGGCAGCTGATAAAAATGTTAAACAGGATGGCTGTGTCCAGACGAACACAGACATGTGGTATATGGCGTTGCAGACCTGTCGATGGCACCACATACCGCACATGCAGGCATTCTTTGTGCAACTACCTTGGCATGCCAAAACAAAACAAAACAAAACAGGGTGGTGCATGTGGTGGCAGTGCGTGCAGCCCAAAACTGGAGCCTGGCTGGCCAGAGCCACATTTTGGCCACTAGGCTTCCTGCTGCAGGAGTGCCATGGCTGCAGCTCCCCGAGGCTCCCAGGACCCTAGGTAAGGCTGCTGTGGCCAGTAACTGTGATCCAGTTGCTGGCCCCAAACTCCACTACCCCACCCAGGGTAACTTGCTGTGCACCAGAATATGCATGGCACAGGCATTCCCCAAGCACAAGGTAGGCTGCTGCTACTTGTCCCTGGAGAAACAAGTGTGCGCACTCATCTGAATGCAGCTGATAGGTCCTAAGACTGATCCCTAAGGAATACCATTCAATTACTCTCTTGTCAAACAGCTCACCTGTCAACATAAGTATTATATTATCAACATTATTTGCAGTTTAATCTTTTTATAACTGAATCTCTAAGAATGGAAACAGAAACAACAAGATTTACCTTCTTCCAAAAACTGAATATCAGAGGTGTCAAGATTATGATCCATTTCAAACAGCTGTTTTCCTGAAAGGCATAAATATAGGAAAAAAATGAAGAGGGACAGCACTAAAATTATGCAAAGGAGAAATTAGCATGTGTATCCAGAATTCTAATGACTGAAGCCATAATTTTGTGCCTCTGGTATTTTTGGAATACAGGACTGGAAGAGACCTCCTGGGCCACTGTTTCCAGTTTCTGCATTCTTAGGCAACACCTTTACAGAAAGATTCCCATCCCCATTTCCCAGCCCCTTCCAAAAAAGCCACGTGAAAGCCTTGCACACAACTACAGGGCAGAAAACCTAAAACATTAAGAGTACTCTATAACTTGTTATAAATGAAAACAAGGGAAATGAGGGCACTGCCACTGCCAGTGCTCTGCCATTCCAACAACAGAGAAATGATTTGGCTGGTAAATTCTTAGAGAACTAGGAAAAGGACTGTGCCTCGCTGTGCAGAAGGTAAGCAATCTTACAGTCCTTCCTATTCTGTAAAATTTCCTTCCCGATACCTAATTTGCCAGTTAGCATGATGTTCAATAATAATAATAATAATAATAATAATAATAAAAAAAAAAAATCAAAAAAAAAAAAATCAAGGCTCTCTTGCCAGGAACCTCTGAGTTTAAATACCAGCAGCAGCAGTGTGCCCCAGTCAAAAATCCCCAGTTTTAGTTGGGGGCAGGGGAAACTGATCACCTCCACAAGAAGCCAATATGATTTATGAGGGGAGGGAGAGGGAAAAAAAAAACAACCTAAAAACCTTCCTGGCCCCTGATCTCAACCAGCAAACACTTTGATGCAAGAAATAGCTGAGCACCTAAGCACTGCAAAAGAATTAGTTCTATACATCAACATGGGGACGTGCTTATTGGGAAACCAACTTATGTGATGCTTAGTTACAACTGCATCTCTTTTGCATAATGAAGGATTAAGCTTTTCAAGCAGGTGCTGTCCATGTCTATGGGCTTTCTTCCCTTAAAGGTGACATGGAGACCTGTGAAATGGCTTTATGAAAGAGTTAAATGTAGCCCAAGTGGAATCCAAGATGGCTTATGGGGGAAGACGCATTGTTTCACTGGCCTTACCCCTTCCCACACATGCAACTCACACTACAGAGAATGCTCTACAGATAACAGGAAGGGAAAAGAGGCATAGTGGAGACCACTGATATGACTAAAGTACATAAGGATCATTGCTCTCTGAGTGGGTCACACCATTAAAACACTTGGGCCCACATCTGGTGTAGTCAGCATGCATTCATTACACCTTTACAACAAACCCATTTTGAGACAAACAGGACCTTTTATAGAAAACAAGCATGATTTTTTTTTACACCTACACTACCTGCCTTCCAAGAATTGAATGGCTACAAACTACTCAAATATCATTTAGCATGCCTACTAATCAGAAAACTACGTTCTCCTATATTGGTATCATCACTGCAAGTGGTTTGTGAACATAATAGCTTAATTTTGCAAAAAACATTCAAACATACAAGATCAAACTCTAATAATTACATGGCAACCTTTATGCTGCAGAGACAAAACCAAAGGCCTTTGTTTACCCTTGGACAACATCTGCTTGAAAAGCTTTATCCTTCATTATACAAAAGAGATGCAGTTGTAACCAACCATTCATCACATAAGCTGGTTCCCCAGTGTGTGTGTTATGTGAAAACATGGCTTTGCAGTCCCCATGTTTCATAGTTGGTAGCACCTGACAGGACTCTCTACCAACTATGTCTCTATCAAATCCGACACCCTGCCATGGCAGGAAAGAGTACTGAGGTCAAATGACCCCAGCAAGGTGTTCATCTAGCCTCTACATGTTGACGTATAGAACTAATTCTTTTGCAGTGCTTAGGTGCCTAGCTTTCTCACGTGTCAAAGCTTTTGCTGGTTGAGTTCAGGAGCCACCAGTAACCAGAGGCATAACAAGAAGATTCAGTGTTTTGGGTGGCAGCAGAAGCTCCATTTTTGCATTCCAGGTTAGCACCCAGGCCTGGTGCCGCTGTAACACACACAGTGTTGTGTTACTTTCTATAATGTTCAATTCTCCATTCTAAGACATAAGAATAGTGAGCTAACACTATTTGCAAAATTAACAACCCATTTACAATCAGACCGTACTTTACTACTATAATCCTTTAGTATAAAAAAAAAAAAAAAATTCTTGGCCACATGGTTTTGTTCTTTTCCATACAGGTCTGGTAAGATGGCAAGCCCGAGGAGAAAGTCTTAAAGTCATACCACTTAATTTATTTTTTCCTGCTTGCTCCTCTTCTTTCATTTTTTTCCTTCTTATTTCTAAGAGCTCTGTATCAAATTTTGCTTTCCAGCTTAGGAAATTCTCAATTGTAACAGGAGTGCCATGGAAACATTCCTGAGAGAGAGAGAGAGAGAGAGAGGGGAAAAAAATGTCTGTCAATACCGCTCAGCAATACAATAATGAAAAAAATTAATATTGATTTCATGGTTGGAGTTACTGGGTGCCATAACTACCAGGCTTCAACTTAAAAACTAGGTATCTTTTAGCAAAGATGATGTATTTTATAGCTCTCGGATAGAAAAAAAAAGTAATCAAAGGGATGTGATTGCCAAAAATCCTAATTATCTTTGGACCTGTAATATAATAAAGGTAAGAAACTAAAGGTAATGCACTGGTAGGCAGAACATCTTACCAGTGATTTAAGTCATGTCACAAAACATGTAGATGAATGCTAGGGTGAATATAAAGAAATATGCTTTGTGTACAAACATTTGCTGTGAAAATACTTATTCTAGGAAGACATATTTACATCTACACCACAGATTAAGAGAAATTCTCTTCATATGCCTCTCCTCCATTACTATGGAGGGAGAGGCAAATCATTATTCCTTATGTCACTAGTTTTACACTGATGAGCATGACCCTACTGTACACTACCCACCCACAACCATGGCTACAGCTACCTTTGGGGCTTTCCTGGCATTCCT
>NW_005842179.1:887181-921589 GCF_000455745.1 Alligator sinensis
CATCATGCATGGAGAAGCCCCAAAACCAAAGCTCACACAATGTGTGGGATTTCAGAAATACAACACACTTTGCTGTGTTAAGGACAAGGGAAACTCAAGAATATGAGTGGAAAAAGACTACAAGTGATGGGATAGAGTCCTAAGCCTTACAGCTCCCAGCAGAAAGAAGCAAGGACCTAGTGATGGTATCTACCATAACATAGCCTGAGAATGGAAACAGCAACACTAGAGGCAAAGAGAAATAGACTAAATAAATAGTGCCTTCCTCATTCTGGATGTCAGGGTGTGGAAAGCTTCCTCTTTAAGTTGATCTACCCAAAAATAGGTGCACAGCCAACTGCCCTCTCCTTGGTAGACTTCACATTAGGAGGGGAGACTAGCAACAATGCTTCAATTTACAATAGCTGGCACACTCCTCCCAGGCACTGTCAGACATCTATCAGTGCAATGCAGCACGCTCTAGTATACCCTCCTCCAGCTGCTTAAGATAGGGGCAACAAAGACAGTGGCATAAAAATTGGTTATCCTACATTGGCAATCAGTAACTAGATTGAACTTTAACTCCATCAGTGCTACTCAGGCAGTAAACTAAGTAGAGAAAGCAGAGAATCTGCCCCAGTACTTTTAAGCATTGCCAGAAACCATCATACTTCCAGTAAAACTCAGAACAGTCCAATTTTTAAAGTGCAGTATTAAGTTAGTAAATGCTCTAGTGAGTCAAAGTTTAATTCAATTCGTAGCTAATTCAGGAATTTTAAATATTGCCTTTGAATGGAACATCTGGGATAATATCATTAGTAAATCAACCCTAAGTGCCCATATCACGGGTGACAAAAGTTACTTGGCTCCTCCTCTTCTCCCAGGCTGGTCTGGACTGCAGGACTCCTTGCAAGCTGGATCTGGACCCACTCCCAGCAGCTGGGAGAGTGGTGTTAGTGTTTATTAGGGGTGTGCAAAGCGGGCCCTATTCAATTTGGATTCAGCCCGAATCAGGGACACTGATTCAATTAATTGATTTGGATCACTGTCCCCGATTTGATTCAGCCAAATCCGAATCTGAAGATTCAATGCCAATTCGGAGAATCAGTGATTCAGTCATAGACAGTTTTACAAGTTTTTTCTACATACCCTGAGGTACCAGTGTGGCTTGCGAACACTGTGATGCTGGGGCAGATGAGCATCCCACATGAGAGAGAGAGAGAGAGAGAGAGAGAGAGAGAGAGAGAGAGAGAGTGTGTGTGTGTGTGTGTGTGTGTGTGTGGTGAGGGGGGGCGAGGCGGGGCGGGGCGGGGCGCCCCCCACGTGCTCAGAGGTGAACCAGGAAGTGGACCAGAAGTACTTCCGGTTCACTTTCAGGTCCACCGGGGAGCATGCTGGGGCCCCCCTGCACTCCCCCAGCTTGACGATAGGCTGCGGGAAGACCCCAGGTGCCCCGCCCCCACCCCGACCCAGGAGGCACCAGTTGCCAAGCCAGGGGGACGTGGGGGGAGACCCACCACACACTCCCCAACAGGCCCAGAAGTGGACCGAAGTGCTTCTGGTCTACTTCCGGGTCTGCTGCCAAGTACGCTGGGGAGCTTCCCGCACTCCTGTGGGACACTCCATGTGCCCCAGCATCGCAACATTCGTGAGCCACCTGCCACTTAAAGGTATGTAGAAAAAACATTTAGGGTCGTGTCTATGTCCAAATCGCCAAATCTTTCCAAATCGATTTGGAGAGATTAAAGGGTCCTCCAATTCGATTAGGAGATTCAGGCACCGAATTGGGCCAAATCAAATCGGGGCCAAAGCTTTGCACAGCCCTAGTGTTTATCATCACAGTTCCTGAGCCACTTTGGCAGAATTAAGCCCTGCAGCTCCATGAGCCAACATTGCTCACCCCACTATTCCCCAAAACACACCCCTGACAGGGCTCTCTACACTGGAATCTGGGGTCCCAACCCCAAATTCTAGGCTTCTTCAGGATCCAGATAACAGTTTGGTGGTCTGTGTGTTTGATGCCCCCGAGTTACAGGAAACCATAAATGGAATATACCACACTCACTTTTTCTGCTTCTTCTGCTTCTCTTTCTTTCTGTTTCTTTTCTTCTTCTATTCTTGTTTTTATGTGATCTACTATTTCATTTAATTTTTCTTGTACAGCAGACACTAGAGTGAAGATCATTACCATCCCCAGGTTTTCTTCTACCTGTAACATAAAAGAAGGACGTTTCAGAGGTTTACTAGTTCAGCTCTTTATGAATAAGGACATACCTTACGCCCGCTTGGAAAACATTATGCTTAGACCGGCAGCCATGGAAGTCATATTATTAAGCTGCCTTGTGCCAGTTTAAAACAAAAATGTTTGCAAAAAAATATATATTTCAGAGGTTTTAGGCCAGTTAAAGTGATTCTGAGATAAGTATTGACATTTTGTTGTTCTCCTATTTCTGGGTCACCATCCACTCAGTAGATTACTGATACTTTCTTGGATCAAAGACAAAGATGAAACAAACAGGATCATCACTTTAGGTGCTAAAACCAGGGTGGCCTGGAGATAGTGGAGGCCAAAGGCTTCTTTTCTTGAATAGTGTATTAATTGTGAAACCCTATATACATAGGCTAGGGAGGTGCATTCACCTTTCCAATAGTAAGGCAGCAGGTCTTAGCACAAAGAGGATTGGCAAGGTGTTGCTAACTTAAAAAGCATTTACAAAAAAAGAACAGAGAGTTCTAAAGCATGAGTTAATTAGTCACAAATCCCTGGCAGACGCTAGTTTCTCTTCCACAAGCCAGTGAAGGAGAGAAAGGAATCTCTATGAACTGTTATCAGAACCAAGGATGAGAAACACATGCTAGGATGGTTCTTCTAACAAAGCTGGCAGTAAGGCTCTGTCTTAATTTTAGTTTCTTAAGTGCAGCAAAACTTCTATATATTCTATTCGACTAAACATACAACTAATTTTCCTTTAGTAGGAAGTCTGAAAAACCAGGAACCTTTATGCTAATCTGTTGAATTCAACTAAAGAAAATTCTGCTAAGTAAGGGTTGGGAAATATGGGAGAAATTAATGTGCACAGTCAGCATTTTTACACACAGTCAGCATTTTTGTGGGTATGAACAGCCATTCATTTCTCTAGCTGGAAATTTCTGGGAACTTCTGGGGCAATCCTTTCTGGGGAGCAGCAGCTGCTCCATTCCTTCCAGTCCCCTGTGGGCAGTGGAGCTGTGGGGAAAGGTTGTCTGCACTGAGAGGGAAAAGGAAGAATTAGTCTGGGGAAGCCCAAGGAACAGCCATTGTTCCTCCCCTCACGGTCTTCAGCAGGAGAGGGAGCAGCAACGCAATGCTCCCTGTGAGCTTCCCAGACTGGAGCCCTACCTGGGCTGGGGAAGGCAAGGGGGAAGCTGCTGCTTGATTCCTCCTACTGAGCATACTGAGCAAGAAAAACTCTAGCAAAGGGGAGATCTTCTAGGTATCAACCTCAAAGATCTTTCTCCCAGATAGGGCATACTTCCTCTGGAAGAAAGTACATGAACACTTGTTCACTGGTTCTCTACCAGTAGAACAGCAATTCTCCTGGCAGAAATATAACGCCTGTATCTGGCCTGTTTCAAGCGTTTATGAACTGTGGACCTTGCAATAGGCATCAAATTTATCCTACCATATTCATAGATTGTGAGGCTGGAAGGGACCTCGGGGGATCACTGGGTCCAGACCCCCTGCACCAGGCAGGAAAGAGAACAGGGTATCAGGTGACCCCAGGAAAGTGACCATCCAGTCCCTTCTTGAAAATTCCATGGTAGACGATTGCACCACCTCTGAAGGAAGCCTATTCCACAGTCTAGACCCCATGGCTGTAAAGAAGTTTTTCCTGAAGTTGAGTCTGAAATGGTCTTCCAGGTGTTTGTGGCCATTACTCCTAGTTTTCCACAAGGGTGCCCTGGTGAACAGTTGTTCACCGAGCCCTTGAGGTGTGCCCTGATGCAGTGGTAAGCCACTATGAAGTCCCCTTTCAGCCTTCTCTTTTTCACACTGAAGAGTCCCAGTCCCCTCAGCCTTTCCTCATATGGCTTCCTATGCAAGTCTCTGATCATACGGGCCCTTCACTGGACTCTCTCAAGCTTTACCACGTCCTTGTTGAAGTGAGGCGCCTAGTACTGGACGCAGTACTCCAGCTGTGGTCTCACCAATGCTGAGTACAGTGGAAGAATCATTTCCCTAGTTTGCTTGAGATGCATTGATTGATGCATGCCAGGGTATTATTTGCCCAGCTGGCTATAGCATGTGCCAGCTCATATTCATACTGTGGTCTATTTTCACCCCCAGGTCCCTTTCATTCATGGTGCTGGTCAGTTTGGCATTGCTAAACCTGGAGGTTTGTAAAGATGGAGCACTTTACATTTCTTGATGTTGAGTTTCATTTGATTCCGATGTCCCCAACCTGCTAGCCTGTCTAGGCTGCAGATACAGGTAGACCTATCTTCAAGCATGACCACACTTCCCCCTAATTTGGTGTCATCCACGAACTTGACCAATGAGCTCTTCACTGCCCCCCCTCCACAATGTCAAAAGATGATAAAGATGTTGAAAAGCACTGGACCAAGTACTGACCGCTGAGAGAGACCACTGGCCACTTCTCACCAAGATGACAGAGACCCGTTCATTAGAACTCTCCGGGTCCTATCCTGCAACAAGCTCCCTACGCACCCAACTGTCTCAGTTAAACCCACGGTCCTCCAATTTTCTCACGAGAACATCATGGGATAGTAGTAACCAGATCAAAGGCCTTTTGGAAGTCAAGGCATACAATGTCAGCCTCCTCTCCCTTTTCCAGGTGGCAAGTTAGCTGATCGTAAAAGGAGATGAGGTTGGTAAGACAAGACCTGCCCACAACGTAGCCATGCTGGTTGTCATTCAGAATCCTACCTTCTGCAAGCCTACTGTATATAGACTCCTTGACGAATTTTTCCAGGATCTTCCCTAGAATAGAAGTTAGGCTGATTGGCCTATAGTTAGCATGGGTCCTCCCTTCGTCCTTTCTTGAAGATGGGCACAACGCTGGCCTTCTTCCAGTCTTCAGGGTCCCCTCTGGAGTACCACGAGTTTTAGAAAAGTTTCACCAGCAGTCCCATGATGACTTTGGCCAGCTCCTTCAGCACCCTTGGATGACATTCATCTAGTCCTGTTGACTTATATACGTTTAATTTCTTCAAATGATCACACACCAGTTGTATGGTAATAGTAGGATGGCAGTCATTCCTACCCTGCTCATTCTGTACCCACTCTGGCATGATTTTGCCCTTGGCCCGGTGAAAGACCAAAGCAAAGTAGTTATTCAGGAGTTCAGCTTTCTCCCGAGTACCGGTAACCAGCTGTCCTGAGTTGCTGAGCAGTGATCCCACGCTCCCATTTGTTTTCCCCCTGTTCCCTATATACCTAAAGAAGGACCTTCTTGTTGTCCTTGCCTCCCATTGATAATTTTAGTTCAATTGCCACATTAGCCCTTTGAATCTGTTCCTTACAAGTGCAGGCCATTGTTGTATAGTCCTTCTTGGGGCATGCCCCAAGCTTCCATTGTTTATACGCCTCTTTCTTCTTTCTTAAGAGGACCGTGATTTCCCTGTTTAGCCAAGAGGGTTTCCCAGTCCTTTTGTTACCTTTCCTCCATGTGGGAATGGACTTCCTTTGTGTTTTAAGGATCGTGTCTTTAAGGAACGACCACACTTCATGCACTCCTTTTACCTTCAGCCCCTGGTCCTATAGTCCTTTCCCTACTAGTGACCTGAGTTTGTTGAAATTTGCAAATTTGAAGCCCAAAACTTCAGTCCTGCTATCTAATTTGTCTGCCCTGAGACAGACAGTGAACATGATGATTTTATGGGCACTATCACCCAGGATACCTATTTTTATGTTGGTCACCAGGTCATCCCCCTTGGCCAGGACCAAGTCTAGAATAGCATCATCTCTGGTTGGCTTGTACACCTCCTGAGTCAGGAAAAGCTCTTCAATGCAGGTCAAGAAGGAACGCGATCAATCCGACTTGGCTGAGTGTTCCTCCCAAGAGATATCTGGATAATTGAAGTCAGCCATGACGACCATGTCCTGTGATCGTGTGGCCTCTGCCAGTTCTCAGGCGAACTCTGGATCAAGCTCCTCCCTCTGGTTTGGCGGTCTGTAGTATATACCTACAGTTAGGTAGGTATATAGATCTCTTATTTAACATGATCAACTAAATCAACATTTCACTGCCAGTTTCTAAAGCTTTTATATACATATATTTTTATGTAACTGAACTCTCTCTTCTTATGGCATGTTATTTGCTTATGGTATTTTATTTGATACAAAGTGAGCAAACTTCTCTATATAAACAAATACATAAACACACAAAATTCAAGCTGCTAAGTAATCTAGACTGTATATAAGGAAAGAAACTAGCAATGAAATATTGATCAAGTTGACCATGTTAAACAAGACAGACAGATAGATAATAAAATGCCATAAGAGTTCACTTTATATATATAATTCTAAATCGCTTAGCAACTTGAATCTGGTTTTCCAGATTCAGTGCCAGTCAGCCCCTACAACAGTAAATAAAATATACACTTTCTGGTTGTGGTGAATGTCAGAACTTAGTGTCCTTGGTTTGCCTCTCAAACCAATGAATGCTGAAATGCCATCAACAGGAGTCTATACATACTTGTATTTCCATACCTGTTGCTCTAGTAGCTTTAATATCTCTGTGACATCATTATCTTCAAGATTATCTTGGGAGACTATTTCATAAAGTGGAGTTTCATCTGGATAATTCTGTCTGTATGTAAATTTAAGGGTTGTCTGGACAGCTAGGGTATATAAAAAGAAAGAGGCAATCTTAGCATAGACTACTTCAAACTTCATCAGTATTAATTTTTAAAGCTTAAATCTAGTGCATTAACCCACAATATAATTTAAAATACCAAAATTAATAACATAATGGAACTTTATAATGTAGGAGTCTTAACTTATGCCAAAGTAAGCGTCAGATGTCACATATAACACTTTGCATGTATTGGCTATTTATACTTGTTTTAAAAATATTCCAAGTTACTTTATCATTTTTATCTTCAAGGAACTTCTGAAGCAGTAAGCAGTCTGTGCAAAACTGCAATGAAATACTGAAATTGTGTAAGCAAAGCCACTTTTTAAAAACTGAGGGCATTATAATGTGGGGACAGATCCAATAGCATCTAAAAGCTGGACAACACAACACTTAATTTGTAGATGCCTGGTGCAGATACTCTCTATAAAATGTAGAACCAACAAATCAAATCCAGAAAAGTTGAGACACTGGGAGGAGAGCAAGCACACACAATCTAGAGCTAACCTACAAGGAAACCCCAAGGAGAAGGGTAAATTACTGTATTTACCTGAATTTAAGATAACCCCCCCACCCCCCTAAGATTAGATTATATGAATACATTTCCAACTATAGAATCTAATTATTGGAGGATCATCTTAAACTCGTCTCCCCCCACCCCCCACACAGTGGGGGGGACAAGCAATAAGCAGTAACGGGGCATGCAGTGAAAGGGTAATGAAGGAGGCAGCAAGGGGGAAAGTGGGGTGGGGGGGAGGCATAGAGCTTGCCCCCTGCCACCTGTCCCCCTCCCAATTACACCCCTTGTGTCTGCCCTCCCCAGCCTCAGTCCCCACCCTTTACCTGTTTTGTGCCTGCCTCCTTCCAATTCCCCACTCTGTGCTACTTCTGCCCCCCACAGCCTTATGTCTGCCTTCCCTATATTTTTGTCCCTAACACCAACTGCCCTTCCACTTCCTTCTTACCTCTGATCTGCCACTGGCAGGCTCCACCCATGCTGCAGCCCAGGGCACAGAGCACAGCTCTAGCATGGCACTGTAGCTACAGGGTCATGCTCCAGGCTGCAGCAGAGATGGAGCCTGCTAGCACAACAGCAAAGGTAAAGGAGAGTATAGCAGGCAGGGAGGGAAGTGGCGCATGGGTGAAATGGGGTACCTGAGGCCCGAGGCTGCAAGGGAGGCTTGGTAGTGGGCACAGAGATGGCAGGGGATGCAGGCAGTTGGGGTTGGGGCTGGAGCTGCAGCAGCTGCCTATCCTGTGCTGCCTCATATTCGATTGCAAGACAAAGAGCTTTTCCTCCCTATATTAAGCGGGGAAAAACCTCCTTTTTAATTGAATCAATATAGTAAATGCCAGGTCTCAAATGCTTTACTCAGGATGGTGGTGTCCATATACTCCGAGTCTTTAGCTCCAAAATGTCCTGAAGGTAAGTGCACAAGCATTTGCATACAAGTCCTTTTATTTTTTGCATGTGGCCCTAAAATGATTTGCCTAGGCTAAAAAGTGGGTCAACATAAAATATAAGGTTAGAAGCTAACTGCTGACCACAATAGAAAACCAAGAGTATTACTTGTGCCAATCTGTGACAAAGCCTATTTATACAAGTGTTTACTATGCAAATACCTTAGTCAGTACCAGCATGATAGTGAGGTACCAAGTGACTACAAACCTGTAATATGAAGAGTCTGAACAGTGCCCAGCTGATTAAACTCAGAAGCTTTTTGGAGTTGTGTGGATTTATGTCGGAGTAAGTTATTATGTTACACAGATTGTTGTTTAGTGATTAAAGGCCTACTCTTGCTCTTTTCGTCTTTAGTGAGAGCAGCATTATGCCTCAGAGTAGGGCTGTCCAAGCCTACGAGAGTTTAAAATGCAGCCTGTGAGGCTTATTGGCACAGCTCTGGAACCCAGGAACTAAATGCTGCCACTGCTTTTCTTCCTCCACGCTTGCTGTTGCTGCTGGCAACTCAAATCAGAAAAAGGGCAGGGGAGCAAGCAGATTCAAAGATTCATAGATGTAAAGGGCTGGAAGGGACCTCACGAGATCATCAGTCCAGCCTCCCTGCGTTTGGGGAGGAAAGACTGCTGGTGTCAGCTGACTTGAGCTAGGTGAGCACCCAGATATTTTTTAAAGATTTCCAGAATAGGTGATTGTACCATCTCTGGGGGAATCTGTTCCAGACTCTGGACACTCGAACCGTAAATAAGTTTTTACTTATGTCCATTTATCCCATGGGTTCTGGAGCTGTGCCAGTAAGCCACTGCCCAGTCACTGGAGATAGGTCATCCAAGAAGCCCCATGGTCCAGATCTGGTCTCCAGGGCTAAGTACAAACAAAAAGCTTGAGGCTGAATCAATTCAATCTTTGCAGGTTAATCTAAGCTGCATAGAGTGAATGGATAAGCAAGTAAACAGACATTTACTTTTGACACTGGAAATGCAACCACATGCCTGCGGTGGCCCAGGCCAGAAGCTGGGGGGTGCTAGAGCATGGCTCCCTGCTGGGCTGGAGCAGATCCGTTGCACCAAGGCTCGTCTGCCCACCCTGCACAGAGGAGTTTGCGGGGGAGGTACAAAGCATCCTGGGATGGTGGGGGACTGTGAGTTAACTTAAATCTGGAGGGGATCAGGCACAGAAGTTCAATAAACTGATTTAATCGAAATCAGTTAAGACTGATACTACACCCATCCAGATTTATCTTAAATCGGTTCTGGCCATTTTGAAAGCAGCTTATGTGCACTGAACTTTTGTTGTGTTACAGATTTGAATCACTTTCCAATCACTTATATCTGTTTGTATGTAATTTCTGTCCTTAGCCCTGGGCACAATAAATTGGACAGCCCTGCCCTAGTGAAAAAAATCCTATGCTTCTGATACGGACTATAAGTTATGCTCTTAAAATACCAATCACCAAGGAATTGCTCCAATTAAACAAACAGAACATACCAAGAGTCAGAACACCCAACTAACAGATGTAGAAAGAAAGAAATTGCAAACTCTCCCAGCTCCCTCACCCTCTTTTCATTCTGTCTGAGTTATCTGTACAAGTTTATTTGTTTTGAGGCTGCTACAACAGCTTTCATTTCTGATACCATGCTACCAATCGTATTCGCATTTCTGAAAGTTAGGCCTTATAACTGGCCTACAACCATATTCGCAAGTCAGCAACTGCATTTTTAATCTCAATATCCAAGTCAGAGGGACATAATGATTTTTCACAAATTACTGCAAAATATGCCCCAAAAGTTTCATAGTTGTAGGGTTGGAAGGGACCTGAGCAGATCATCAAGTCCGACCCCCTGCCATGGCAGGAAAGAATGCTGGGGTCAAACGACCCCAGCAAGGTGACTATTTAGCCTCCTTTTGAAGACCCCCATGGTAGAAGCAAGCACCACTTCCCTTGGAAGTTGGTTCCAGATCCTAGCCGCCCTGACTGTGAAGTAGTGCTTCCTGATATCTAGCCTGAATCTACTCTCAGTCAACTTATGACCATTATTCCTTGTTACTCCCAGTAGTGCTCGGGGGAACAGGGACTTTCCCATTGCCTGCTGGTCTCCCTTGGCCAGTTTATAGACAGCCACCAGACCCTCCCTGTCAGCCTTCTCTTGTGGAGGCTGAACAGGTTCAGGTCTCGTAGCCCCTCCTCGTAGGGTCTGCCCTGCTGACCCCTGATCATGCGAGCGGCCGTCCTCTGGACCTTTCTGAAGTTGTCCACATCCCTCCTGAAGTGTGAAGTTGTCCACATCCCTCCTTGAGGTATACCTTAGAAAACAGTGGACAGGTACAAGAGGGAGTACTTTGAAACAAAGTATGTAATTTTTAAAAAATTATACACTTACTTTCATCATTCTCTCCTGCTTCAGATGTCACAGTTATAGTGAAACACGTTGGGTTTTCTGATAACACTGTAAAAAAAAGTCAATGATACAGCTTAAGTCTGACACCTTCCCTTCACAATCATATCAATACTTTACTTCTATCATACTTTGCTTCATTCATTAGAACTACATTTCTAACTGTAAAAGGGGCTGAAGAAGCCCTTAATATAACGCACAGTCTTTTCCCCCACTGTTGCCCATACATTAAATATCTGGAGTGCTTTTCTAATACTAGTGTTACAAACATTACCATTCTAATGTAAAATTTCTGTCCACCAAAAGACAGCAAAAACACATTGCAGGTCTAATGATTAAGTTATTCTCTGTGAAGCAGATTTTTTTTTTTTTTTTTTTTTTTTTTTTAAGTAAAAAGTATATCAGGCTGCCAGCTTGTCTTAAATGCAAATATTTGTTTTAATTTTATGTAGGATTGCTGTGCATCGTTCTAAGAAAAAATAGATGTTGATTTCTACTTTAAGAAAGCTCCAAGAGTGAGAAGTGCTTTCCAAAACAAAGTGATTTCTACCTTGAACACTGTATTCCAACATGCGTGATATACATAATTTAATATATAAACTGGCTTAAAATTGCTTGAGGTGGTAAAGCGAGGCCCTTCCTACTACCTAAGTACTGAACAAGGGACACGTGTAGAGAAGAGGTAACACAAGGAGACTCTGTGACAACATTGTGTAGTCTGGCAAGGAGGCACACAATTTGCAAACCTAGTGCTGCCAGCTCTTTGCAAGGTGATTTCAGATGAGCTTTAATCCACAACTGGAAGTAATAGCCAAAGGAAGTCTCTGTTACAACTCTTAGTCAACATTAGCCAATTGCCCTCAAGAATGATGGATTTCAAAGGAGTGTTTGCATGGCTGGCTCGGAAGGGTGAGTGGGGGCCAGAGGAGGCAGCCATGTAAACACTCTCTCCACCAGCCTCCATCGTGGTGGCTCTCTCCCCCACCTGCTTCTTTCTCCTCCCCTGAGCAGTGGGGCTTTCGGCCCCCCCCCTACCCTCCCTTCTTCCCTGCCGCCTCCCCCTCCCTGCCAGCTGTTGGTAATAAAAATTGTAGGGTGCATGCATGCTTTGGAAACCCCAGCCCAACAGGCACAGGGGGTATCAGGGCCCGGTGGCGAACGGGGCACTGCCACCATGACCTCGCCCCCTTGCCTCCCTCGCCCCGTGCCCGCGTAGCCAATCACCGCCCTCTTGACAGTGCATGTGCAGTTGACAAAGAGTGTTACAGACAGACTGAGCTCCTTATATATATATATATATATATAAAATCTTTGTTGGATGGGTGGGGCAAATTTCAGCCAGTTATTCAGAGCTCAGATCCTGAATCTCTCTCTCTCTCATCGACTCTGAATATTTACTCTCATAGTCCTCTTTTTATGGGTTTGGGTGGATGGCAGTAGTGTCTCTAATAAGGTGGTGCAACACAAAGATGTGTTGGGCAGAATCATTACACTTAATGACTCAGCACCTTGTCTTAACTGATAATCAATGCATACCCCAACATCAAGCCAAAATAACCACAACAAGATTTTGGAAGATTAAAGCAAGCAGAGAGAAAGTTACCCACTGGGTTGTCTATATGGGATGGGTGACAGCACACACACTACTCCACAACTCCTGACACTCTTCAAAGGATCTGGCAGCACCCCAGGGTGTCCCAGCTCCCTGATGGAGAATCTTTGGCACGCAGCAAGTTTGAAGAAGAGTGACAAGACACCTGGAACTTCCTATGCAGTAAGAAGTCTATACCATCTACAAGATGATCCTGAGACTGCTGGATCCTGAGACACAAGCCCTAGCCATTTGTTTTGGCTAAGAGCAGACAATGGGCTTGGTTCATCTCATCTCTCACAAAACTTACAGACTGACAAGCCCACTGTCACACATTAAGGACCTGTGAATTATCCAAATTATTAACACTTTGCCTTGGAACATTAGTGGCTAATTTGACTTAATTGCCATTTAAGATTTATGTGCAACTTGCTGTCTCAGACTAGTATGCATGTGAATTACAGACCGAGACATCTTGCATGAAACGTCCGCTTTTAGCCTCATACCACACCCAGCCACCCAGCCACCCACCCACCCAGGTGCGCGCGCCTTGGTGCGCCCACCACTACTGTCACCAGGATATGACTTGTACCAACATAGGCACATCCCAGCCACTGACACCTCAGGCTTAAATACCAATGAAATCCAGTTAGATGCAACTGTTCCAACATGATGCCCTAATTCAAATAATTCACGGGGATCTCATGTGGGGCAATGGGCTCGTCCATCTGTAAACTCCATGTCAGGTACCAAACAAAACCTTCAAATATCCACTGAGCCAGTTTGTCTCTTTTTACCCAGAAACACTCCAGGGTCCAAGACCTGACAAACATCCCCCCATAATGGTAAGGATGAAAGATCTATAGCTTGGTGCAAGGCTGCATCTATGCCTCGCACCAACACAGATGCAACCCAGCCACTTACACACAAGCCTTGAAGACCAAAGTCAAATGAGCTGCAACTGAAACAAACTGAGCTAATACAAGATACATGTGCAAAGTAGGTATCACGTGATTAAAAACTCCAGCCAGCTATAAACTTAGAACACAAAAGTGTGTACTAACTGTACAGTTGGTTGCTATCAAACTCTAATCTGCATGTGTAGCAGGGTCTCCCCTATGGCCTGGGGCCCCAGGAGCAGACAGGGCTCCCAGCCACAGGGGTATACCACACCCAGCCTAAAACCCCAGAGTGAAACCCCTGGCAGATGTAATCCCTGGGGCTCAAAGGTTTCATGCACCCTTGAGGCTGGGAAATGGTGGCAGTTACATCTCCCAGCCCCAGGGATGTGTTGGGCTCCCCCATGGCTGGAAGCCCCTCAACTGTGTGGGTTCCAAGTTGCAGAACTTGCTCCTTGCTGGTGCAAGCATCTGCCCACCCTTGTACTGGCAATAAGACATGATTGGATCTAACGTACGATCCCACAATCGCACCTCTTGCAGTGCATGTGTAGCGCGGCAGGAAGCACAATGCATTCAATTCCACCACGTCTTTACCTGTACAGATAGAAGGGACCTCAGGCTAGAAATAGAGAAGGAAGCCTGGACCAGGTGACACTGGGCACTTCTGACTCATTTCCCTGGGCCAAGCACATGCGGCCCCCTGCCCTGCCCCGATGGCATGGCATTATTGAGGGAAGTAATTTTCCCCCTCTGTTCAGGACTGGTCAGGTCACACCTGAAGTAGTGTGTCCAATTTTGGACCCCCCACTACAGAACAGATGTGGACAAGTTGAAGAGAGTCCAGCAGAGGGCAACAAAAATGGTGAGAGGGCAGAGGGACATGACTTATGAGGAAAGACTGAAGGAACTGGGCTTATTCAGTCTGAAGAAGAGAAGATTGTGGAGGGGGGGATTTAATACTAAAAAGGTATTCTGAAAGGTGGTTTCAGAAAAGGATGGAGCTAGAACAGGGATGATCAATTATTTGGGCCTGAGGGCCACATAGGGAGCTTTGGTGACCTGGGTCACCACCCCTACATGCAACAACTCACCAAAACTCCGTATGGGGCTTGGTGGGTGGGAAGCAGTGTTCGAGAGGGGCAGGCATGATCCGCTCCCTGCACAATAGCTTCTGGTGGGGCTGTTCCCAGCAAAGCTGCAGCCACACTGCAGCTCACACTGGGCTCACACTGTCACCTGGAGGTGGAGGGAGCTCAGCAGCACTCAGCCAACTGTAGCCGCAACAGGAACAGCCCCACCAGAAGCTGCGCACTTATCAGGGCCCATGCCAGCAGGGCTGTTCTGCTCCCCTTGCCTCTAGCTGTGGCTGATGCTCCTGCCTTGGCCATACCGCTCCGAACAGAGGGGGCAGCTTCAGCCAAGCGGCTCTTACCCAGCGCATGGGACTTTGGCGCTAGCTCCCGGCTGCCTTCCACTCACCTGGCACAATGAGCAGCCACCTGAGGGTGGGCAGAGTAGGGGGATGGCGGCCTGGAGCCAGATCCACCCACCTGCCATATTTTGCCCACTGTTGAGCTAGTTCTCAGCAATGGCAGGTGACAGAAGGAGCAATGGTCTGCAGCATTGGAAATTTAGGTCCAATATTAGGGAAAAAAAACATCCTCAGCAGGAGGGTAGTAAAGCACTGACTGTCGCAGGTTCCCCAGAGAGGTGGTGCACTCTCCATCCTCAGAAGTTTTCAATATGCTGCTAGACAAAACCTTGCTGGGATGATCTAGTCCGGGCTGGTCCCGGTTCCAGCAGGGGGTTGGGCTAGATGACCTGGGGTCCCTTCCAACCCTCATTTTCTACGATTTTCTGAAAAAATTAATTGATTTCTAAAAGGTGACTAAAGCAGTTCCTTCCCTGGCAGGTGTAGCTGCATTGAGTCCGCCTCACCCTGTGGACTCCCGCTCTGACTTAGCGGCAGGGGTGGCACTCGGCAGCCTCCTGGGGTCCCGTCAACCCTCCTTGGCTCCGGCTGTACGAGGCCACGTCCGCGCGGGGCACGCTCCCCTCCCGCTTCCCGTCCATCCCCACTCTCTCCCCGCCCAGCCGGGACGCGGGGGCCAGGCCAGGCCAGGCCCGGGCCCCGGGGGGGGGGGGGGCGGGCGGGGGGGGGCGCCGGCCACAGGGTGGGCGAGGGGCTGCTCCCCCCTCCCCCGCCATCAGCTTTTCCCCAGGCCACCGTTCGCGCCGCGCCGCGCCGCGCCGCCGGGGCAACTGTCTCCGCCAACTGCCCCCCTCGGGGGGCGCGTGGGATGCCCGGCGCGCGCAGGCGCACAAGGCACTCCCCCCCTGGCCAGGCGCGGGATGATGGCGTAGCCGTTGGCCGGGGTTCGGCTCCAGGCCGGGCAGGCGCAGAATAATGACGTAACATTAGCCGGGGCTCTGCTCTGGGCCGGGCAGGCGCGGCGTGATGACGTAGCGAGCTTCCAGGCGCTGCTGCAGTCTTGGTCTCAGTAAGTTGTCGGGCTGCCCGCTGGGGGCTTGTTTCCAGCAGAGCTGCCAGGCGCGCGGTAATTACCGCATTTATACGATCTTTTCAGCCCTTGTAGGATGTAGCATCACTGGTAGTAAAAGTGTTCAAAACGTACAGTCCTTCTTGAGGCAGCCAATTGGTGCTGCATATGCAGAGCCCAGGTCACCCTCAGGGAGGGTTAACCGACTTCGGGGTTTGCCGTCAGTACTTCCTTATGGCCAGGGGTCCTGGTTTTCTCCAACTTGAATGCCCAATTTTCGCTTAAAAGAAAGTAACTCCACGTCCACATTTTCCCGTGATTAGAATGAAACACCACTACTGTATAGGTATAGATAAGAAGAAACACCACTAATACATAGGTATTTACAGTGGTGTTTCATTTTAATCACAGATTTGGGGGGTTGGCATTAGGTCAGAGACATTTTTCTTTAAGGAAAAAAAAATTGTGTGTGTTCCAAGCCAAATCAGTTCCAAATTCATGAATCATTCAAGAACTGTATGTGGCTGTACTAGCAAACATCTTCCACCTGGGACTTCAGATGTTTCCAAATCCTTTGGCAAGCATTGCAGGGCCAAGCCCAGAAGTTTAGGGTTCGGATGCCCCCAGGTTTTGTTTACCCTCAGCCATATGTCTGCAGGAGCAAGCTAGGGAGGAGTCTCCCAGTTCCATAAAGGTCTCAGAGCCAGCTTCCAGAACCTGGATGCCCCCTGGGTTTTGCTTGCCCTCAGCTTCATCCTATTTGATTCCCCGGAAGGGCAGCCAGAAAAGACCCAGCCTCAAAAGCCTTAAAATAATCATTGTGTAGATCCTATTGTTTTTTGATGGATTAAATGTTCTCAACACCCAGGCATCAATGACTAAGAAATCAGGCAGAGGTGATCCCCTACAGCAGCATTAAAAAGTGTGTCAAAACTTAGTATTGTACTTGGTATTTTTTAAATTAGTTTCTCTTAGACATACTGCGCAGTAGCATATGGCAGCACAAACTATACTAATATGCTACTGTATGGTATTATTAGGAGACTTTGCAGTAGCATCACTAAAAAAGCATTTGCTGCCGCTACTGTGCAGTAACTCTCATTACTGTATATTTATTTAGTACTTGATTATAGAAGTACTAAATTAAATGTGAAGTAACTAGCGCGCATTAATGAATGTGTAGACGCACCCACTATGATGTTAAAAACTCTTAATACGATTTGCCTATAGAAACAAAATATTTGAGTAGGCAAAATGGCTACACCAATGTATCTTTAAAATAGTTTAAAATTGATAACCTTTACAGACAATTCCACATGAAGGAGCAGAGTATTTGTTAGACTACTTGTCAAATGTGGGTGCAAACAAGTCTGGAGTCATGCAGATGTCAAAAGACAAGCCTCTGCAATATACAGGTCTGTGTCATTGTAGTGGTGAACATACATACACTTGACAAGTCAAATATAGAATATAATATCTGCAAATATACAAAATACATGTTTGCAGCATAATATTATAAATGTTATGCCATAATTATTCCTGAATCAGGAATTAATGAATTCATTCAAAGATGGAGGCAGGGGCAGAGGGAAGAAGGAAGAAAATTGTACATACAAACGAGGTTTGATAAAATAGCAAAACTCAAACACTTGTTTATTCATTGGTAATTTGGTTTGGCAGATATATGAATTCTACATCATAAACCCCAATGTAGAATTTCTTAAAAGTGGCTCCATTTTTTAATCAAAACAAACCATTACCAGGCCAACTTCCAAACTTTTATCAAACTCAATTCTATCACAAACTGATTCTACTATTAACACTATGGAAGGAAGTGCATTTAATTCTGCATGAGAGGGTGCAACTTTTGACAAGAACTATTAGAGAATATGGACAAATTATTGGGAGTGGGATGGACAACACTGATGTTCTGCATAGAATAACTTAAGGTAAGAAATGGCCCTGTACTATTAAAAGCAATTAGATAATTGGAACTGAAAGCTTTCAAAATCATTTTTGTTGGCTATATGAGAGTGATGCTGGGGTACATAATTGCAGAAAGCTAGCAAAATATCAATACAGCCCTCCAAGTTTTCTGCAAGACTTTTCATGTTCCTCATATGCCAATGTAATCTCTATGTTCTCTTATACCATTGTGCACATAAAGAAAAACAAAATATATATATATATATATTTAAATGTGGAGACCACCTCTCTCTCCTTTGGCTTATTCAACTTTCAGCTGACATAAGTCTTGGTTCTTTCATCAAAGCAATGATACTTAGAAGGACACCATCAATTTAAAAATAAAAGCAGTACTGCATCTCTCTTACTGCCAATATTTCCCACACTAAAGTTTTGTGGCAAACCACTACACTTACCTCAGTTTTAATTTTTCTTCTTCTTCCATTACTGTTTAAGAGGACAGCATGGAAACAATGAAAATGACAATAAACAAATTACTGTCAAAGGCACAAAACAAAGGAAGGTTTCCTTACTAATCTTCAGTTAAGAAATCCTAGATGTACTTGAGAAAAATTGTAAAGTAATTTCAAAAATAAATAAATTATTTCAATTTGGTATCCCTTTAACTGAGGCTTATGAAGAGATCTGCAAGCTTCAGGCAGCAGTACAATTACAAAAGTCTTATTTTTCTTATTAGTGGATTATTTGAGGCCTTCCATTAAGTAGAATTTCAATAGTATTGGTGGGGTGGAGGAAGTTGCTTAATTACAGGTGAAAGTTGTAATAGTAAGGCCCGCTTTTTGCATTTCTCAATGTATATTTTTTACCACTAGAGTCCATAGGTTTCTGACTGGTGCTTATATACACACACGTAGTAATTTAAACCTATGTACCAAACTCATGAATGAGAACATGAGTGTGAGGCCCTGCTCCCAAACAGATTTATGGCACATTTTCTTAATTAAAATAAATAGGAAGTCTTCTTGCTAATTAAAGCGCCCAGTGCCACATCCCAAAACACATGTAAAGATTCCCCTTGAGTGTTTTAAGTTAGCTTTAAACTTCTTTGCAGGATTCAGGTTAATTTCAAATTTTATTCAAAATTTAATTTAATTTATTTTAATTTAATTTAAAATTAAGTTAATTTAAAAAAGAATTCAATTAGGAACCATTTCTAAGGCTGCAGAGGCAATCTACCAAGCACAGAACAAGCAACTAGTTTTTTGGAGGTATTTAGGTGTTGCTGTGCTCAGTGTTACAATGATAAATCCCTAGGGAGCCTGTTACCTATTGGGACCTCTTCTAAAAGTAAGCATTGATACTCCACTTACAAGTGTATGGGGAGAATTAGGTATCTAAAGAGACTTGCATAAACCAGTCAATAAAGTGGGAAGCCACTTAAGATAGCCAGGCATTTCAGACAGGGTGCAGCAAGCACTACCACCCCTGAACTCTACATCAGTAGTTCTCACCTTTTTGCACTCAAGGCACCCCTCCATAACTTGTGAGTTGAGTGCCATCCAGTTTCACAAATGAACACATATATATTACAGTGCTTACCTCCTTGCGGAGGGCCCAGGCAGTGGGGGAAATCGAGCAGGGATAAGCCTGAGCTTGTGCTTTTACGCTCATTGTCTCACACCTTAAGGCATCTTTCAAAAGATCTTACAGCACCCTAAGATGCCACAGCACCCTGGCTGAGATTCACTGCTTTATACATACCACAGTGGCTGAACAATGCTTTTATCTGGAGAGAGAGCAGCCATTAGGACAGGCCTTTGGTAGCAGGCAGACAGCAGTTTCACGTTCGAGCTAACACTCTTCAAACAAAAACTTTATAGGGGCTAAGATGGTATCAGACCCCAGTCATAGGACCTCCTCTTTAGAAGTTATCCTAAAGGCACAAAGGGCACATCCAGACAAACATGGATGTGATGTCTTCAGTGCCTCAGAGCTATTCGAGACAATGCAAAATGTACGTGGTGTATGTGCAACCATTCGCTGCACTGCTAATTTACAGCACAGCACCAAAATTTGACACCAGGAGATTGTCAAGAAAAATACTGCAAAAAAGAAGCGCCGTGCATGCAGCAGCAAGGCTTGCCACTAGAAACAGAGCCTGACCATCCAGAGCCATGCTCTAGGTGCTAGCAAGACTCCATGCAACCAGATCAGCACCAGTGCTACCCCAGGTCCCTAGGACCCCAGGTAAGGCTGCTGGGACAGCACAGTTGCTGGCCCCAACCAGCCTACTGCACCAGGATAATTTGGCATGCACTGGAACATGCTTGCAGGGGCATACCCTGGGCAACAAAGCAGAGGCACAGATCTATATTATTTGTGCCGTGGTAAACATATGCCCCTGCATTTGGGGATATGCCCAGTGAGGAAGATTTAAGAGGTCCCTTCCAGTCACATGCAACTACAAACACAAGTCCCATCTTCATACTAGTTAGGAGTTTAGGGGCAAAATAACCATGTCAGGAGGTTGTTCCAGAACTTTGCTCTTCTGTGATGGCTAGAAAATGGTATTTTGGGGGGGGGGGGGTTGTTTTTTTTGTTTTGTTTTTTTAAGTAAAGTAGATATGCATTGGCTTGTAGGTAAAGTAGATATGCATTAGAATAATGGTCCAAGGCAACACCAAGGGTTAATTGATTTCTAAAAGCCTGGTTGTCTCACAGTTTCAAAGTCTTTGAGGCAGACAGGGATAGACACACAGGCTGGGAAACTGTAGGCATGTGCCACGCTGTTCCATAACATGAGATAGGGTGGCTCCAGCTCTCAGTGCCCAGGCGCAGAGCCCTTGAGATCTCCGGTTCTGAGAACAGACCATATTAGGAGATGACCAGGAAAGCCCAAATTAGGATGCGTGTATGCGATGGGCTTCTGAAATAAAAGGAATATGCTGACAGAAGAGAAGTGGACAGTATGACAACTACAGAAAGACCAATCAACAATGTCCATGGATGAAGAATCATCAGGATGGAGAAAGAATACAAAAGGGATTTCAGAGCCATAAAGGGTCCCCGAGAGAGGAACCTAAGGCACTGTGGACAGAGGGCATACCGCCAGCCTGTCATCCACCCCACTGGGGAGCAGGAGAGGGGAGAAGAGGGGCTCAGTTCCTGACTGCTGACATCTGACATTCAAGAGAGAACCTCTGAGTGAAGCTCATGTCCTGGCCAGACATACCGTGACTCTCGCAGCCCTAGGACTGGTAGATATAGAATTGCTTGTATTATTCTTACCTGCTATCACTTTGTATCAATAAAATTTACCTATTATCAAATGGAGAGGTCATGGTCAGTCTGAAGGTTTGGGTCTGCCTGGAACAAGGTATCTGGGTCATAAATCCAGTGTCAAATTCTGATGGTTGGAAGGCAAAAAGAAAACACAAACCAAAAAAAACCCTCCACAATCTTTCAATTTAAAATGTATCTACAGCCAGGTTATACTTAGTTGTCCTTGTGCTAGAATTTCCTCTTAAATAATTCTTCCTCCTCCCTAGGTTTACTCTCCAGTGTTTGTAAAA
This sequence comes from Alligator sinensis, assembly GCF_000455745.1. NCBI lineage: Eukaryota > Metazoa > Chordata > Crocodylia > Alligatoridae > Alligator > Alligator sinensis. The sequence continues at coordinate 908,365 of NW_005842179.1, forward strand.
ACAGCAAATCTTATCCTTTATCAGCTGATGTTTTGCCCAGGCAAGGCTGCAATTAAGGGAAGAGGAAGGGAGGAAAATATTGAACTATCACACAAAATGTTACAGGAATCTGAATGCCAGTCTCAGAGCCACCCTAGAACACTTTTCCCCACAGCACGCAAAATAGGCTCTCACCTTTAAATTGGTCCAAAATAAGGCAGTATTCAGATTCAGTTAATCATTTACACTCCCACCCCATGAGAATGGATAATTATTTAAAATGAAGCACCGTCATGAAACTACTTTTAAATACAAAAAGGACTACCCTCTCTGTTGTCGTGAACATCATTAGGAACATCATGAATAGGCATTTCACCAAAACATTGTGTGATCTGGGGATTGCTTTTTATTCATTCCAATTGAACATACTATATTTTCCTTAAAAAGCAGTATTTTGGGGAAACAGGTTTCACAGCTGATTACCCAAAATAATGCATGATTTGGAGTGGGCAGGGGTCTTATTACCAGATAGCAGCTCCTATCAATTGCTGAGCCAGAGCTCTTCAGGGAGGAAAAGGGGGGTGGGACGACCCGAGCAGAGGATTTGCCACACACAAAACAGACTAGCCCTGGGAGATGAATTGATGTCTGTGATGAGCTGAGCCAAGACCAAAATATAGAGCATCAACTGTGAATTACCTGGTTTAAGGCAAACCACGATTAAAATTTTAGAATTGTGGGAACAAGTCAGAGATGAGATAGTATACCTAGAATGGTTTTAGAATAAGCCATTTTGCTAGGATTAGGGTCAGCACAGCTACCTCTGCCTGTTTTACCAGCCATTAGCAATAGCTGCTTTTAGAATAGAAGTAAAATGGACTATTTGAGCTCCAAAGTGAGCAAGCTAGAAGCATAAATTGATTTTGGAGGAGATGACTCAGGGTTCAGACAACATGGTTATTTCACTCAGTGCCAACTTATTGATTTCCTATAGTCACAATTTCTTTTGAAAGCTGTGCCGCATTCTGTGCTAGTCTTAATATACTTAGAGAGACAAACTACAATATTTCAAACCAGCTAATTTCTTTTTTTGCTAGCTATGGCATGCTGTCTTGAGATACAAGCCTCTAGGTTTCACATCACAAGTTACACAATATCCTTTATATAGTAGTCATTATTATTTATAAGCAAATTCCCAATTCCAGAAATATCAAGTTGCATTGAAAGCAAATCTTCAAAAAGGTTTTTACTTTATGTTTAGGAGGGAAGAGTGCTTTCAGGGAGGCAGTTTGATTTAGGGTATATAAACATCAAATTTTAAGATGCAAGAATCATGAATTTAAAATTTTATATATATATATATATAATTAAAACCATCACATCCAAAGCTTTCTTTTAAGTACTTAAGTTTATCATTTGAAAATAAAATGCATGGGAGAAATGAAGTTGAAACCCATCAGCTTTTATTGTCCAAGCTCATTTAAAATGGAAAAACAAAGAATTGCACTTTAAAAGTTAAACAAAATTTAAACAAGTCTCTTCTAGATTGGTCAAGGTAACTTTTCCTAATATAGTGTGGGACAGTGATTCGCAAATTCACGGAAATTGACACATGCATTTATACTACTAAATTCTTGGAGATGGAAAAAATAAAACTAAAAGAAACACACCTCTTCATCCAGATTTGAAAAAAGTGTTATCTTGAAAGTGCTGCTTTCTTTTTCATTACATTTGATGCACAAAATCTTACTGCACAGCCACCTCCTTTTGGTTACTTACAGAATAAAAGCAAACAAGTCTCCCCCACAACCAGGCATGCTCCACTTTCCTCTTAAAGCATGTCTCTTACTTACCAATGCTGCACTAATTCCTCACCCTAAGCAGTAGCAGTGCACAGGATGCCACTGGTTGTGAAGCACCAATGATACCAACAGCTATTTTTGCAATCCTCCTCCACCAAGTCAGCACCAAGGCCTGCTGTGCAGGTCACCGCTGTCCTCCCTCAGTTCTACTTCTGGTATGTGTCAAGTGTCAAGAGCAAGCTATCTTTCAAAAGGGACTAGTCCTTCAAGATAAGAATTTACAGATAAGTTAATACAAAGTGGTTGGTGAACAATTCATAACAAAGCTTACTACACATTAAACTACCCCATCTATAACAAGTTCTGTGCATCAACAAGTAGCATCCTTCTTTCATTGCATCCAGTAAGAGTAAATGTTATGACATGAAAGACAAATTTCAAGTAATCAGTCCCTTTTTTGTTTTTATTAGTACAAAACCACTGGGGAAACAACACAAAACCAACTGTCACAGAAAGGGGGAAGAGAGGAACATACATAAAATACAGTATTTAGGAAAAGTTTCTCCTTATTTCATTATTCAGTGAGTTAACACATGTGGAAGTGAGAAGCATAGAAGTGTGCATAAAAGGATAAAGCTGAACTATTCATTTTTGATCAGAGACAACACTTTAATTCAGATGTAAAGTGTTAATGCAGTGGGTTAGTAAAGTATATGGCCCCCTCTCCTATTCAGTCCAGTTTTAGCAGTCTCCATTTAGTATAAATGAAAAAGTCTTTAGTCAGTAGTATAAGATTTCAGTCTGTGACCAACAAGCTTTCTGTAAAAGTCTCCAGTAACAATATCCATAGCTGCACATTATTATACACTTAAGCTTGTACTTAACATTGTGTTGTATTTTATGAATGACATGCAATGTAGATGAGGAAAGAATATTTGCCATTTTGAGTCACTGGTATAGGACAGTTCGCTATCTCTCTCCTTTTTTTATGGGAGGAAGGAGAAGAGATGGATCCTGTTTAGTTAGTCATCACTAGTACGATGATAGATCAGGATTAAAAGTAAACACATTTAAAAAAAGAAATAGTGAGAAAGTGGTGGAATATACTGCTTTTCAGTTTGCATTTTCCACTGCCCTTGGCTTCTTTTACAGTATCGAGTGAGATCACCGAAGCCTTTCAAATCTCAAGTGTATAGTATCATGCCTCATCACGAGGGTGTCCTCAAGAGGGCAAGTATATGAAAGAGCACTCTTAAAAGCAGACCATGTAGTCAAGATTCAACAGTGAATGCACCTGCATGTGCTACTGTAAAGAGCAAGATGAGGAAACTAGGAACTCCCCTGCTTTGAGATGACCTGGAGTTCATGTAAAATTAAAAAGACATTAATATTTTCTTTAAGTTGATGGTGGAGGCTCAGAGTTCTTAGAGCTAGATTCTTCAATCTTAAAATATTTTCCATTTGTGGAGCTGTTGACTGCCCAGTCGTGAAGGAGGCTGTAGTCATAATGTTCTTCATCTACAATTCTTAGGACAGCAACACCTGAAATGGATCGCCAGTCTTTACAGGAAGGGATACGGATTTCCCTCAAATCCTTGCTCCCTGGGACCAAACCAAAGAACTTCTTGATGTGTTGTGTGGCATAGAGCCTTGAGTGCAGGTCTGCTGCTTCTTCAAAGAGTTTTTGCTCATTACGGACGTAACTAGCCCAGTACTTGAGGTGCAAGAAGCTGAGTGGAGAGAGACATCTTGCCAGACAATAGGACAGGAAGACAGTAATGGCTACCCCTGCAATCAGGAACCAGCCAGCCACCTGAGAAAGAGAAGTTTGATAGTAACTAGTGAAGCAAGGGTGTCTTACTAACCCCTTGACTCTGAATGGGGATTTCCTGGAGCTAAAATTACTCAGGGACACATTCTGTTAGATAAGGGCTAGATCCAAAAGATGTGGATGCTTCAACACTCGACTAAAGCGAAAGCTTGCTTAATAACTATTCTCCAACCATTTGGGTTGGTCTAATAAAAGATATCAAATTCACCCAAGGAACCTTGTCTGCCTATATCCTTAGACCAACACGGCTACAACCTAAACCCCTGCAACATGGAAGATATCGAATTCAGCCGTCTGAAATGGAAACTGTACAACATGAAAAAGAAAGAGGCCGGACTCAACAGCGACATATATTTTCTAAGCCTTTGCAAGAAACACAACTTCATTCCCCGAGGACTAAACATCTACAATCCCCTGACTACTACACACAACTCCAAATATGCTGCACAGCTATGCAGAAGAACTTCAGAGAAAATTAGAAATCATCTACTTCACCTACTCTACTCCAAAAGAGACCAACTCAGGAAGGAAATCGTCATACACTACAACAACCTAAAAGATAGAAATCCATGCATGTTCCCTGACAATATACAGCGGATACAAAGAGACTACGAAAAACTTTCTACAGCATTCATCCTACATAAAAAGAAGAAATGGAACAAATTACTCCAAGAACAAGCTCCCCAGACGTGAAAATAAGGACTATGCATATTATAATCATCACTGGCATAAAAACTGCATACTGTATATTTTAGCACAGACCCTTTGCAAACTTAAATTTCTACCAGTACTGCCAAGCTATACAGTATGCCAGATCCATTCAGACATATTCAGATCCCTGAAGGACATTGAAAGAAACACTACATACTCTGACCTCTGACTCATAACAACCTCTCTCTACCAGAGAAAAAGGCCATAGAATCTCTAAGATCTAACCACCAAATAGTAATAAAACCAGCAGATAAAGGAGGAGCCATAGTCATCCTAAACCGTGAGGATTACATAAAGGAAGCCAACAGACAGCTCTCTGACACCACCTACTACAAAGAACTACAAGAAGATCCTACTCCCCTTTTCACCAAAAAACTCAACAATACCATCAAATCATTTCCACCAAGATTACAAGAAAAACTACAGACCTTGATCCCCCCGCTACCTAACCCAGGGACTTTTTACATGCTCCCTAAAATCCACAAACAAGGGAACCCTGGCAGACCTATCATATCCAACCATGGGACCCTAACTGAGGAAATATCAGGTTTTGTTGAATCCATCCTAAAACCGCTTGTCACCCACAGAGCAAGTTTTGTCCAAGACACCACAGACTTGCTACGGAAACTTAAAAACATAGACCACCTTCCCAGGAACACACTCCTAGCCACCATGGACGTTACCAGCCTATACACCAACATCCCACACCAGGATGGCATCCATGCCTGCCTTACATATCTACAGGAACAAGATTACAACCCAGAATACAGACCCAAAGATATCACTGAGCTTATACACTTCATCCTCACACACAACAATTTCACTTTTAATAATCAACACTTCCTCCAGATGATGGGAACAGCTATGGGCACTAAAATGGCCCCACAGTATGCCAACCTTTTTATGAGCCACCTGGAAGAAGACTTCCTCAAGAACTGCACCATCAAACCCTTGCTGTACTTACGATATATCGATGACATCTTCATCATTTGGAGTGAGAACCTGGAATCTCTACTTGAGTTCCACCAGAAATTCAACAGTCACCATCCCTCCATCCGACTTTCTTTAGAATACTCCAACACCAACATCCCCTTTTTAGACACAAGGATCAGTATCCAGAAGGGTAAAATACAGACCACAGTATACAAGAAACCCACAGACCAACATACATATCTGCACAGAACCAGCAATCACCCGAAACACACCAAAAAAGCAGTGATATACAGCCAAGCCCTCAGATACCACTGCATCTGTACTGAAGAGAACACCCGGGATTGCCACCTCACCAATCTTAAAAAGGCTTTCACCCAGCAAGGACACTCCTCCAGAGAGGTAGATCGCACGTTTGAAAGAGCCACCTGGATACCACGTGAAGAACTGCTGCAGTACAGAAGAAAAACACCCACAAATCGCACACCGCTGGTTATGACCTATCACCCATCCCTTGAACCTGTACGGAAAATCCTCAAAAAATTGCAACCCATATTAGAAAAAGACCCTATTCTTAAAAAGATCTTCCCAGAGCCACCCATCCTAGCCTTCAGACAAGCACCGAACCTCGCCAACCTCATCACCAGAAGCAAACTTCCTCAAGCCCAGAACACACCAAAAGGATCCAGACCGTGCCATGACAAGAAATGCAAAACCTGCCCCCACATCTCCACCACCCCCACTATTACTACACCCCACAACAGAGCCATCACCATCCCAGGATCTTACAGCTGCACCTCCAGGAATGTAGTATACCTCATCCAATGCACCAAATGCCCTGATGGAAGATATGTAGGAGAGACCAGACAACAACTGCGCACCAGAATGAATGCACACCGGAAATCCATCAAAGACAGAAACACCCAATTACCGGTGGGGGCACATTTCTCACAGGATGGCCACTCTCTCTCCAATCTCTCAGTCCTGATCCTCAAGGGAAATTTACACAACACATCCCAGAGACGAGCCTATGAGCTCCATTTCATCATCCTGCTGGATACTAGAGATCAGGGACTAAACATAGACATTGGATTTTTGATACATTATAATCTGCCTGGCAACTGACTCCCCCGCCCAGCCCAGCCCCTGGCTTCTTTACTTTTCATTCCATCCAGGAAGAGCACACACCAACTGCTGCAGCTTCCTGAGCCTGACGAAGGGTTTTTGAACCCGAAAGCTTGCTTAATAACTATTCTCCAACCATTTGGGTTGGTCTAATAAAAGATATCAAATTCACCCAAGGAACCTTGTCTGCCTATATTCTTAGACCAACACGGCTACAACCTAAACCCCTGGTCCCTAGAGTGGAATCTATACACATTATACTAAACAGTGATAGAAAGACGGGGGGAAAAATACTGGATCTGCATTGTTTATGATGTATGTGTAATGACACAGTAATTATTCAAGTCGGTTTCATTTTTCTCAGAGTAGCCAACTCAGTTTTTCAGTCATGTTTCTCCCACCAGGGCTTGGTCCTGGAACATGCAAAGGATGCAAACTCAATCCAATAAAGCATTAAGCATGTGTATAGTCCCACTGAAGCAAATAAAATCCTGCACCTACTTAAACCACACACTTACTATGGTGTTTTGCTGGATATCAGCACCTCGCAGGACTGAATCTAGCCTTCAGTAAGAAGCTTGCTTAACAAATAGCCTTATAAAGTTGTGAATGATAGGATCAGAGAAACAATTTTGTAACCATTTTTCTATAGGGTTCCAATAAAGAACAGAGGATTTAGAACATCCTCCCTGTTTTTCAAGCAGTTCTACTTTTTCTTCCGCATCAAATGAAAATTTTAAGACTGTGGAGAACTGTGACAGAACACCCATCAAGCATGACAGAGCATTATCAAAAGTTCTCATATTTAAGATGGTGCCAACGTATTTATAAGAATAACATCTTTAAAAGTCTTGTTGCTAATATGCACCATGCTATCTTTGTTTTGACCATCTCAATTGTCCTTTGCAAGCACTGAACCTTACATTATTCCCCATAAGTTGGGTAGCCATCATCCCCATTTTGCAGATAAGAAAATGGAGATACAGAGAGAGGGGAAATGGTGCAGGGCAGGGAATGATAATGTTCTGCATCAGAAATGGTATCCAAGTGCTTTACATGCCAAAGGGCACTATGAGATTCAAACATTCTATCTAGCTCATATTTTGAGACTGCTCATAAGCAAGTAAGGCCTACAAAACAGATCAATTCATACAATAAATGCTTTGTTCTGTCACAAGGAAGTAGACATCCACATACATTAAAAAACCTAACTGTAAATTCAATTAGTATATTTTTTCCTAGTATTTCATCTATTAAATAAAATTTAATCTGCACCATTATAGTTGTACATGACAGTTTCAATGACAAAAGAATGTTGGTTGCTCACCTGCGACTGGTACTTAAGAAGAAGAATCGCTTCATCTTTTGCCCGGCTCAGCTCTGGAGGAACTAAGTGGCTACATGGAAAGGCAGCCAGGATCTTCTTGTGTTCCTTAGTAGTGATATTGATGAAAGCTTTGTAATGATTCACTGAGACAAACTCACTCATTGCACAAACATAATAGGACCCATTCAGCAGGGTGACCGCTAGCCATGTTACTGGAGCAACTAGTGCTCTCCCCGTGACATTACAGAGGACAAGACAGATAAGCTTGCATTGCAATAAGCTGTTACGTGCACTCAGTTCTTGATAGGAAGAGCGTTTGCCTGTAACTAGCCTCCAAGTCTGATTATTCAACGCATATCCAACAATCAGAAGAATCAGTGCAGGGACTCCTAGGAAAGCTAAACCATAAATGAGATTCTGCCCAACATGACAGGGGCAGCTAAATGTAAAAAAGGAGAAGAGTTGCTGCCCACCAATTGTCAAGATGGCTATGACTGCATTTGCAACAATCACTTCTTTCCCTTTCAGAAAGGTTAATACATAGGTAAGATAACTCATTTTAGTTCTCATTCATTACCAACTCTTTCTAGCTTCTGTCTTAATACAATATTAGTACTTGGCTAGATTTAATTAGCATCAGTTTCTGCAATGTAGACAACCCCAGCAAACAGTAAAAAAAAAATTCAAAACAAATAAACAAATGCCCTCTACGTTATCTAAACTATTCCTGTCTCTCTAAAGCAAATTCTGATTTTACTCCACAAAAGCAAGCTGGCTGCTTAGTATCTTATTGTATCTGTTCACAGATACCCAATCATGTGTTTTAACTAACTCATCAAATAAACTCACTTGTCCTGGAACAAATATTTAGCTTTTAAACAATTACTAAGTCAGGAGATTTGTCTGTCCCTTGTTAATTAACAGAATTTGTTAATAGATTCTATCTGCCTTTTGCAGGACATGAAATGCTGTCAAAATATTGACTTCCTTATTACAATTAATTGGTCATCTATGTTTTCCAATTGATGGGAGAAAAGGAAGCACTGGTTATCACAGCACAGCAGCTGATGCCTAATGAAGAGCTTAGATTGTAACAAAATAAAATTAAATAGTGAGGCCTGCTTACTCCTAAGCCTCTTTTAAATTACAGAAAGGGCTGGTAAGGTGAATTACCAATATTATATGAAAATACCTTAAAATAACATTTTAATTCAGCTAAAAGACATGAAATAACAGTAACAACAAGCTTTGGAACTCTAAAATGAAAATTCTATTTAATATCAGCTCTGGTGCCTAAATAAAGTATGAAGGAAATTCTGGTGATAGAGATGCAAGTATTCTTATGATGATATCTTTTATTGGACCAGCTGTATAGCTGGGATGTCATTTTGGTAAGGATGCTACTTGAGTTGTAACTAAGGTACAGAAAGTGAAAGAAGGAGGGTGCCCAGAATTTTTTATCAAGGTTTTATGTAGTTAGGAATGGACACATTTGGTTCTCAGGAAGTGTCAAATGCTGACTTTGCCTTCTTTTTAAGAGAGATTTTAAAGGGCTTTATTTTTTTTTTGTATGTCTGATTCATTTTCATGACAAGCCTGGTTCATTCTAATGATAATTAACATATGTTCCAAACTTTTAATCTATTGTTTTTCAACTAGTACCACTTTATAGATGGAAAATAAGAGTCAGGGCATTTGGAGTTAATCTTTCCAAAAGTTAGGAAAGGTTCTAACTTTTGTATACCTAACTTCAACTATCCACAACCATTTTTCAAGAGGAAAAGTTCCCATTGACTCTAGCAGATGTTGGTGCTCAGTACTTCTGTCAATTAGAGCTAATCAGGGGCTGCTTTTCAAAATTTCAGTCCAAGAGATTTTATTAAGGCACACTGAGTGGTATAGATTCTGATAAAACTAGGTATTCCTGCCTCCCACTCCAGTACCCTGTCCACTATGTTGCAGGCCCCGCTTAGGGAGATTTTGCTGCTGATCTTGCAAATACTTGTTCACACATTTCATTTTAGACATATGGCCAGCCCTGCTGACCAACATGTGTGAGTCTTTTCAGGACTGGGGCTTTAGATTGCATACTTGGAAGATGAGTGTAGGAGATAACTTGCAGCTGAAAGAAGCAGCCATAATTGTAGTGCCTAGATATAGTGTAGATCTTCCAATCAAGATAGTGGCCTTCATCTACCCTTTAAAGTAGCTGCCCTACAAATGTACAAGGATATGGGTCCTACCTTGAAATGCTTATCATTCTAAGCCTCATTTCTACAATGCATTGAGTATAGGTGGACCCCAGAATATCTTATTCTAGGATCAGAGCCTAAGAATGTGTCCTAGCCATTTGGATCCAAAAACAACAGCAATGCAATTGCATTGATGACAGTTACTGGTGGTACAAAAAGACACTGAAATATTTCAGAGCACTTTCCTGTTGCTAGTCCCTGTTGTAAATACTAAGACTGTCATATACTCAGAACAGCACTAGCCAATACACAAATACAGCTTTAAAGCCATTTACAAAACATGCTAGTAGTGTTTTTTGAAGTATTATTTTCACCCAATACCACAATATTTTTTCCTTTTTCTAAAGTAAAGCACAATTGATCTAGTAATTGCATTACATTTCTACAGGGCTTTTCTACCCTTCTGACTAAAAAGAAGATTGAATCTCTCTGGCTTCTGTATTGTTTTTCCAAGAGCTCTATTGAGCTCTTGAAAATTACTGTTTTCCATTAAGCTGTCCACTTTAAAACCTTTGGTTGATTCCAGCTCATTTCTTGTTGTACATGTGCTTTTTTCTTTGTTTGTCTTCTGTCTTAGGCAAGGCAGACTTACCCAAGTCTTTGTTCTTTTACTCAAAAATTCATTAGATGTGAAAGTGAAGAGGCATGCATCACTGACTTATTGATAGAAAGCCTAGGACTGTTGAACGATGCAATTTGTACAATCAATAAAATGACTTTGCACTACAAGTTTTTACGTTGGTTTTTTAAATGTCCTTTCATGCTTTTCTGTAAATAATGCTGCTGGATTATCTTATTCTGGAGTGATTTATAGAGCAAAATCCAATAAAGGTCTTAGACACCACAGAACCAGGCTTCTGGAGTGGAATCCAGAACCCAGTATGTTCCCTACATTGAATATGGGCAGGGGGTGGGTTCAGAATGACGTTCTCGGTAGCAGTATCAGGAAAGGAAAGGATCAGCAGAGAGACTCCTAGCTAACTAACAGGAAAGTTGAAGACAAACTCAAGTCTTAGATTCCACTTTTCAGGGTTGTAGGGTGGTGCCTGCACCCCAGTAGAATCCACTGGTTGCAATTCTCCTCTGAAGATAAGTATCTATGATCTTTCTTTCAAAAAACTGAACAGGATTCACTAGGATGGAAAAGTGGTGCCTGTGCCTTTTGTATAAAAGTCTAGTGGTTAGAGCATTCATCGGGAAAACTGGAGGCATGGGTTCTTTTATCTGAAAGAACTCCAATCCATTTTTCCCAACTCCCAGAAGAATGATTTATTTGCCGGGGAATTAGCTAGTCTCATTATGTGTGTATGTAGTATCCTCTGCTACTGTAAAGAAAATAATTCAAAATCCTATAAGCCAGAAAGACAGCACAAGAGCATCCATCTCAGTGAGGGTACCAAGCTAGGAGTGGGAAAATCTGGAGTGCAGTTCCTGGTCTCTGGCTTGCTCCTCCATTTTATCCAGGGACTGTATCACATAAAATAAAAAGTAAAATTCAAAAGAGGGAAATAAACCTTCACCATCATGGATGAGTGCGCTACCCACCAGGCTGTTTCCTTAACAGGTACTGCATTTTGTGAGGAATGCAATCTTATTAGTCTGTGTACTGGCAAGCACTGAGGTGGCAAACTGAACTGCTTCCTAGGTTAACAGGCAGCTGAGGATCATAATTTTGGACTGACTTAATTGCCTAAGTGTCACACGATTCCCACTTTAGATACCACAATTCTGCTATATGGTAGTTAATATATTGTGTCTATGCCAACTTACTCACTGCAGGTCCAAATTGCTCAATCCTGGTGTAGGGAAACCACATGCAAGGTATACACCATCCTCTCTACAGAGTCAGCAACAGTAATGGAGCAATTACAGAAGCAATTTTCATTCACTTGTTTCCTAAGAACTGCCAGCTTATTTCAGACAGATCATTAACAACATAAGCTGGATACAAACTTGCTGTCTGGATGTGAAAGGCTCTATTTATCTATTACCATCACCTGAGTTCTTTCATTCTTAGCCTATTGACATTTCCACTTTGTTTGTTTTATCTCTTGCTACGTTTTGGAGATCATTCATAAACAGAATTCACTACTGCATAATCTATTTTCAATATATTTTGAAACTTGATTATATTTTTCAAACAAATTAGAGATACTCTTGCATTATTACTCAGGTTTCCTTTTTTTCTCTTGCCTAGTTGCAGGATAAGCAATGTAGACTGAAGTTGTTAGTCCTTTAATTTATATCCAGACATTTACAATCATGTTCATTCATGAGAGCCTTAAGTGTTGTATCCTAATTTCATTTCAGCCTAAACTATCCTGAGGATCATTTTTAAGATTAGCTTTTAAAATAAAAATCAATCTTTTTGAGATTTGTTGTCTTGTAATGGAAGTGTTCATTTGACCTTTGACCAATAATAAGAGGAAAAAACTGAGGAAAATTCCATTCAAAAGTAGGATGGGCTTCTACTTTTGAAAAAGAAATAATTTTCTGAACAGTTTTTATGTATGAATGGATATTTATCTGATATATACTTGGCAACCATGTACTCATCTGCAGTGTTTCTATTTACATTAGTTCTAAAAGGAAATTGTGATGAAAAACCACGAACCAATCATACATGCTTTTGGTGATGGCAATAAGCATCATATGCTCTCCAGCACCAGGTAATGATTTTGTGCCATATGCAAGCTGGTAAGGTGACTTCTGTTTTGCATAGTCTAGTTCTATACTTTCTGCTAACAAGTAAATGCTGATTTCTATGTTTTGATTACTTCTATCATTACTTTCACCTGTTTCTTCTGTAAATAGATTCTTTCCTACCCTCGATAAATCACAAATATATTTCTCCTTCATAGGATAAAAACAAAATGCTTTCAGAAAAAAGTAGGTATAATGCTATTTTAAGATGGAATCCAGTGATGAGTTAAAATTGAATAGCAGATCTGGTATAAGTGTCAAAAAACACTGGCAGGATCGGACCTTAGTAATCCTCCTCTTGCTGCTTCATGTCTCAGTCGCAGCATCAAGATCAGCCAAGTCATCCCAAAACCACTATGCCTGTAGTGGTAAAGGGCCTGTATATCCTTTGTTTCTGTGGTTCATCTGTTCTATCATTGTCAGCAGCTGCAGTCTCTTGATACAAGAATCACAGTTTTCTGGTAAATAGGGAAGTCATCAATGAGTCCAGAGATGACTTAAGAGGCCAACCTGAGGTCTGCATGTTCAACTGTAGACATGGTAAACAGTTCTAGGAGGAAAGAGC
>NW_005842179.1:921620-931965 GCF_000455745.1 Alligator sinensis
GATCTGGGTGATGTTAGGTCACAAGTCTTTCTCTTTGTTTTTCTCATCTGTTGGCCTCCAGAGTGAAGCAATATGCTCAACATGATCAATTCCTTGATGTACATGGCACCCTTGGAATCATTCAGTTCTTGAGTCTCACAGGTATAGATATTGATATTGGATTTCTTTAGCTTGGCCTTCAAAGTGTCCTTTAATCTCTCTTTTTTTCACCTTTAGACTGGTGACCATTGGCAAGTGGGGAGTATAGGACCTGTTTCAGGAGATGGCTGTCAGGGATCTTTATGATTTGTCCTATCCAATGGAACTGGTGTTGCATAAATGGATTTGATGCTGGTGGTGTCTACTTGAGCCAGAATGCTGGCATTTGTTATTCTGTCCTTCCAACTGATATGAAGGATTTTCTGAAGACATTGCCAATGATAACATTATGAGGCTTTCAGGTGTTTCTGATATATACAAGTATGCAATGAGTTCTTAAGGCAATGACCATGAACACCTGTGGTCATAACAATAAGATCAGTCTTGGGCTTGGGCAGCCTTCCTTTTATAAAAGATGATAAAACGGTGGCAAGTGCTGAGTAGCTCCCAGGGGGTGTCATGACCGCCTCCAGGATGAGCACTTGTTACAGGGAATGAGTCTATTGAGGAGAATGTGGGTGAGGATCTTCCCTAGTAATTGTTGCTCTCCTATTTATTGTTGTGTGTATGTGTACACAGAGATTATTGTCATTACAATTTTACACTATAGTTCAACATTCTGAACATTTAGGTGTAGTACTATAACAGACTTACAAGATGCTAAAGTGTGTGTGTGTTTATAATATTAAATGTGTACAATATATTAAATGCAGGTTTTGCAGCAGATACAGAGAACACAGATTTTTCATAGAGAAGTAAGGCTGGATCACTTCTAGTCCAACCAGGGATTGAATGACCTAGGTGTTAGTAACACCATGCTCTAACTAACTAAACAATTAACTAACTAAATTAATCAAACATATGAGTTTGAATATTGGCATTTTGTATACACATCCTTAGTAGTAGTATCGTACCTTGTCCATAGTTCCTAAAAATAATTCAGAATATTGCCGTCCAGATAAGGAACTTGCTGTCCAGAATCTGCTTTGCGGCTAAACATTTTAGATGTTGTTTTTGCTTAATGCTGTCTATCCATTGTAATCAACCAACAGTCTGCATAAAAGATGAGGGGACAAGAGGAAACTTGAAATGCATAAAATGAATGTGGTTCTTTTAACACATTGTTAACTTTGCTGAGTTTAAATAAAATTGAATGTTTTTCTTTAAAAAATTAAACCTCAATCTAGTAAACCATACAAGCCTATCCTTTATTTTAAGGACATGAGTAGACCCACTAAATGCAGTCATACTCAAACTTAAAAATGGGCTTAAGTATTCCAGCTATTGGGGCTTTCCTTGCTCAAGCCTGTTAGATGAACCAAATAAATTCATGCTGTATTGTTTGTATAGCCTAAACTGGAGAAAGAACCATGGCAAAATAATGCAGGAAAGAGTAGATGTTCGCTACTCTGATACTCCTAAAATTCCTATAGCAGTATGCAGGAATTAAACATGGTTAAACCTATATCAAATAAAAATACATGTGAAATAACCTTTTATTTATTAAAAAAATATATTTTTTCTCCCACAAAAGGAGTTAGACCCCCTAGCCACTTTTGAAAATGCAATAAAAGTCTATTTGAAGATAGGTCCTACACAGTCTAATTTCTGTGAAATGTTAGGAGTGAAATGTTATCTGAGGTATCTAGCTTCCATATAGAGTACATGGGAATAACTGGCTGTTTCACAATGAGATCCAAAACAGGAAGCACACTTAGCAAAGATTAAGGTCAGCAGATTCAGGGTATGATGCCTAGAACAAGGCTAGAGACATAGAACTTTTCCTCTGCTCTTGCTGTACTTGTGCCATTATGCAGACAAGTATTCAAGATTAATTGAGAGGTGGAGGGTTGAGAGAGTACACTCCATTTTTGGTGTGTGACCTCTGTGGCCTAGTAGTTAGGGCCTGGGACTGAGCCTATACTAAGTTGACAGAGTGGGTTAAATCCACCTCTATTGGAGTAGAAAAGCACCCACTACTATGTTGACAAGCCTTAGGATGAAGTTGAATGTGGCGCTGTGTGGGGTGTTCTAGTTGCACTATTGTGCTCTGCCCAGGGGTTCTGTTAGGAAATGGAGGATGTAAGTTATACTGCTAGTGTCAAGGGAAGACCATCAGCAGAAGTTGTGTTGAAGGTGCATTCAACTAGTTCATCCTGTGGGAGTCTTGGGCAGAGTTGCCCATTCTGAGAGCTGTACAGCTGGCATTGAGGTTTCAGAGAAACCATAAGTTTACACAACTTGCACTCCTGCATCTCCTCTCTGCTTAGACATTCTGTACCAGCAGAAGCTACCATAATCTGCATCTCCTTACCTTTAACATGCAAAAGAATAAAAATGAATGAATGATCACCTTGTTCATCATGCCTTGTATTTGTGTGTCTATTCTTTGCCGTGTTGACCTTTGTTTATTTCCATAAGCAAAAAACCTGGCATGAACAACAGAATGACTCTGTTTTCTCTTAAATCATAAGAACTTCAAATTTCCTGCTATTACTTGGCCTGATTTCACCCGGTGACGTTCTTCTGTTTGTAACATCTTTGATTCCATCTGTAAGAATAGATTGCAACGCCTATTTAGGTGGCTGTGCTCAGAGGCAGATTTGTTGCCAGTAAGATTTCTCCTGAAAGGTTTAATGCACGTAGAGAATAGGAGGGGCATTAGCAGCATCACAGAGAACAGTAAACAGATCTAATGCAAAGGAGAGAACAGAGAAGAAGAGACAACTTTAGGGAGAATGAAGAAAGAAATACAGAGATAGAAGGAGAAAAAATGGTGCTGAAAGCAAAAAAGATATAAATTGATGATCAGACGCTTTATCATTGTTCAAGCAAAATGTCGCGGCCAGGGAACAGAAGACAAGATAATCACAAAATAGTAAGGCTTATTTGAATATGTAGCTAATATTGTTCCTGGGGTTATAACTAGTTTATTTTATTATTTTACTGATGTGTTGTATTGTTTTTTATAGTTGTAGTTTTTCAGTATGAAAACCAAATTTGGTGAGAACCAAATTTCAGTAAAACAATATACCTGGGGATGAATGTTTCACTGATGGGACTTCTGTGGCTTCAATGAAAATATTAGCCCTCCTAAAATGTACTAATGCTGTGACTTAAATGTTTGCTTTTCTTCTTTTTTTTTCAAGTTGCTTACCAAATGTGCTTCACATTGCTTGCTATAGAAACATTCTATTTTTTTTTTCTGTGATATGAGTTAATTTTTGTCCAGTCCTGGTCCAGAACATGAATCCTCAAGGTGAGACTCTACTCTCATTTCAGGGAAGACAAAACAGTTTTGGCTATGAATCTAGTTATTCTGTGGGACATACGGTTTTGGTCAGACTGATATACTAGAGACCAGCTGAGGAGCCAACCATACTTCCTTGATGGTGGACTGTACCCCCCTGGGGATATGGTGAATAGGTCAGCAGAGACCAACCCTCCTCCCTAGTTCTAAGGAAAAATCTTAAATTGCTACTTCCATAGGTTGAAATGGGAAAAGCCCCATTTTTTCTGTTCCCTGGAACTTCTCAGGATAGCCAATGGTCCTTTGAGCCAGAGTGTTTTCTCATTAAAACAATTTAAAACTCAAATACACATCATTGAGACACCAGTGGGACCAAGACTTGTCCAGTGCAGAGAAGCAGTTGATCAAATAATACATGATATCTAGTGGGAGTTCCATGGGCCAAAATGGTCTTTCTACTGTTTATTCTACTCTTCACCATTTTGATGACGTTATTACTCATACTGAAGTTCCAATCTCCATTTTAAATGCTTGTCTTGTGAAATTATCCCTAAAGCATTCCTTAAAATGCACGATCATAAAAAAAAATATATATATATATATTCTGTTCTATTAAAGGTCAGGAAAACCAAAGTAATCAATTATTCAGTAGTTCTCTGACTGTGGAGTATAAGGAATTAAAATCCAAATATCAGAAACTTGCTCTAATACTCTAGCCTTTAATTCAGGAGCTTGTCAGTCAATGGTTCTTTATACAAGGATGTTTATTCTTAGATCACATCCTTGAACAACTTTTTTCCAGAAATACAGATTAAATATTTAATTGTTCTGTGAGAAACTGAAATCAAACTGTCTGCTTTCTTATGGATGTTTTTGATATGATGCAGCTCTTCCCAGTACTTAACTGTCCACAGTTTTGCTCAGTGAGCACTAGGCAGCATAATGTCTTGGGACACTTGTCTTTTACTACTCAAAAAAAAAACAACCTCTGGTCATCAGTGAACTTGAGTTTTTCAGACTTGATCTAGTACATCATCAAAAAGTGAATAGCAAAACCAGCAGCCAGTTTGATCTGTCCCACTTGTAGCCACTACTTAAAACTGAAAGAAAGTTGTTTCAAAGGAGTGGTACTGCTTGGAACTTCATGTT
Source organism: Alligator sinensis (assembly GCF_000455745.1). NCBI lineage: Eukaryota > Metazoa > Chordata > Crocodylia > Alligatoridae > Alligator > Alligator sinensis. Next base: position 926,158 of record NW_005842179.1, read on the forward strand.
GTTTACAGCAGAGATCCTGAGCCCTTTAGCTTATCTATGATCCCTCTCTATGTGAATAATAAAGAAAATAAATGAGTGAGTAACATTCCCAAATAAAGGAATCTTGGATCAAGAGACTGATTCTGCAAACTTACAGGTTGGCTGTCATACCCATTAAAATCAATGTACTCCTTTACAATCTATGCACTGAGGGATTCCTCTCGCACAGAACTCCATGCAGGATCAGGCTTTTGTGTTAATAAGAAGTGGGTAAATTTACTCGACTGATTGCTACTACTGCAGTACTTAACTCTTCATGTATAACATGACTCTTGCAAGGCAGAGTGGGACAGTGGGGTGGACACTGGGGTGCGAATCAGAAAAGCTGGCTTTTAAGTCCTGGCTCAGCCACTGACCTGCTCTGTAAGCTTGGGCAAGTTTTTCTTTTGCCTATTTAGAGTGCAAGCTTGCTGAGGTAGGGGTGATATGCAGGAGTGTGCAATTATTTCAGGCAGAGGGCCGCTTACTGAGTTTTGGCAAACCATTAATGGGCGCATGACAGGCAGCCAGGGGCAGATAAATATTAATTTTCTAAATTTTTTTTTTAGGGGCCGCACGGGCCAGATAGAATGGTGTGGCAGGCCACATCTGGCCTGTGGGCCACATTTTGCCCACCCCTGTATCAGAGTGTCTATTGTCTGGGAGCAGCTGGGCACTGCTGAGTGAGACAGGTTTGTTTGTGTCTTCATGTTGAACCTAAAACTAGGACCCTTGAATCTTGGGTCAGTCCTGGTGACCCAGTCAAATCCCTCTCCAGTAGCAAGGGAAAGGAAATAAGCAGTGAAGTCTTCCATATAAGCCAGTTGTTAAGGTAGCAATGATGTATTTGGAGAGAGAACAGGAGAGGGTTACTGGAATGGCCAACAATGGAACACAGTTGTGGTCTACACTTGGGCTAGGGACAGAAATTGCACATAAATTGATATAAGTGATCAGAAAGTGGTTCAAATCTGTAACACAACAAAGTTCAGTGCACATAAACTGCTTTCAAAATGGCTGAAACCGGTTTAGGATAAACCTGGAGGGATGTAGTATCAGACTTAACCATTTTAGTTTAAATTGATTTATTGAACTTCTGTTCTAGATCCCCTCCAAATACAAGTTAACTCTCAGTCCCCCAGTATCCCAGGATGCTTTGCACCTCCTCCGCAAACCTCGCCTCACAGGGTGGCTGGGCTAGCTTTGGCCCAAGCTGTCTGCTCCAGCTGAGCAGGCAGGTGTGCTCTAGCACCCTCTGGCTTCTGGCCTGAGCCACTGCAGGCATGTGGCTGCATTTCCAAAATCAACAGTGAATGTTTGTTCACTTGTTTTTCAGTTCAGTCTATGCAGCTTAAACTAACCTGTGAAGATGGAATCAATTCAGCCATGGGATTTTTTACTGTCTGTACTTAGCCTTGGTGTTTTCTTTCTTGACTGAAGCCAGAAGATAACTTCTTGTATATGACATATGGAATGATAGGTGTGCTGGAAGAAAATATCTTTGAACTGTAAAGACAAGTACAGACACTTTGGAGCACAGAGAGACTGAGAGCTTAGAGATCCTGTTTCTGAACTGAAGGCCCTACCATTAGGCTACAAAGTCCAGCTCCCTCTTACTTGCTCCTTGGACTGTTTATGAATTTTGCATTATATAGACATTTGATAACTATCATGGGGAGTGCGGACCTCACTAAGCCAGAGTCACACAGCCTCTTATTTGTTCTCCTTCTAAGCCCGGACTCTCTTCTGCTTCACTGTCCAGTGGCTCAGCTTCAACCAGAAAAGTGAAGGATGCCCTCAACTGTAGTCAGCTCAGGGTGCAACAATTTAGTTATTCTCCTGAAGTAGGAGATGTGACTTAAAACACTGTAGACTGAGGTGAGGTAAGGTCAAAAACTTAAGTTTCCTGCTCCTTGGGAAAGTGTCTGAACCACAAGACTTTGGGACTCGCTATTAAGTATGCTAGCTGGGTGCATGGGATCCTAAATGAGCACTTTTCCACTTCATAAGTTGGAGCAGGGAGGACTACTATCTGATGAAGGCATGTTACACAGCTCATAGTGCTATAATGGGAGAGGTTTGGGAGTAGAAAGATGCATGTACTCCCTGCCTGGAACTGAATCAGCATGCAGAAATGGATTGTCCTCTGGAAGTCATTAAGCTGTTTCCTTCCTGTTTGCAAATGGGGTCACTCTAGGCACCTCTGCCAAGGATTAGATAGGATTGGATATGGAAAGCTTTGACACAATAGGGAATGAATTTCTAAATATTAAAATATCAACAGTTCTAAATATTAAAAAATACAATTTTCTGACTAAAAAATGTTCCCTCTAACACTAGAGACACCTATATTAGACCTCACCTCAACACGTAAAGAGGAAATAATCACAGAATTACAGTAATAGCTTAGGTACAAGTAAGTATCACTTGCTTGCATTTGTTATGTACTACCACAATAAAGTCTAAAGCAATAATATATATACTTGGTGCCTTAAAAGACCCTTTTACAAATCTGATATGAGTCATATTGATTGCAAGAGAGGTTTTAAACAAAAATATGAGTGATATTTGGGAACTGTTTAAGAACATTTTAATAGATGCTCAAAAAGTCACAGTCCCACAATTGAGGAAGAAGGCCACACTGCTGAAAAGAACAATACAGTTTAGAAGGGAAATATAAGCTATCAAAAATAAAATACAGTAAAAGCTCTGTTATCTGGCATCCTCCGGGAATGGGGGATACCAGATAACAAAATATGCCGGTTAATTGAGCGGCCCCCAGCTGCTGCTTTTCCCACTGCGTCTGGGGCATCCCTCCTCCCCACCCATGGCATCGCCACCCCTCCCACAGCATTGCCACCACTCCTGCGGGCCCCGTGGGACAGGAAGGTGGGCCCTGCACAGACCCACACAGCCTGTTATGCCCCCAGGCTGTGGGGGCTTGGCAGTGCAGGCTGCTTTGCCCCAGGCCATGAGGGCTCGGAGAAACCAGAAGTGCCACAGTGGGCACTTCCAGTTCCATTTCATCTTACAAGGCAGCATGTCAGTTAGTAGAACATGCCAGCTTGTAAGATGCCAGCTAACAGAACTTTTACTGTATATGGAATAGAATGGAAGTTGATAGTAATGGGTATAAATCAAAAGTAATTGTAGATAAACTGATAAGGCAAGCAAAAGAACACAAAGAAATATCTAAATCAAGCAGAATTAAAGATAAGTAGGAAAATTTTAAAATATATTTGAGACAAAAAGAATATAAAAATGAGAATTAAGTGGTAAAGCTGTCAACATTAAGGATGGAAAGGTGGATGTGTTCAATAATTTGTTTTTGCTCTATATTTGGAATAATTCGAGTGATGTATAATTGTATTATATGCTGATAATAAAATACTTTCCTGATCAAGAGCAACTCAGAAAGATGTTAAACAGCAGGAACTAAAGTTAGACATTTTAAATCTGTAGATAAATAAATAAAGATTTAGCAAGATTGGGCAGAAAATTGAAGCTAAAAAAGCTCAAATGCTAAATAAAGCTCCAACTTGGAACAGTAATAATTAACCACACAAACAATTTACCTAGGGCTGTGGTGGTTTCTTCATCACTGAAAATACTTTAATCAAGGTAGCATATTTTTCAAAAAGTTAAGTTGTAGTTAAAGTAGCACTGTCCCTGATTCAATTCGGCCAAAATCTGAATCTGAAGATTCAATGCTGATTCGGAGGATCAGTGATTTGGAAACAGGCACAGCTTTAAAAGCTTTTTCTACATACCTTGAAGTAGAAGGCGCAGCTTGTGATCGCTGCAATGCTGGGGTGCATGAAGCATCCCACAGGAGTGCAGTGGGGGCCTCCATGTGCTCGGCAGTGATCCAAGCTGGGGAGCGTGCTGGAGGGGCCCCCCATGCTCCTGTGGGGCGCTCCATGCACCCCAGCATCGCAGCATTCACTAGCCACCTGCTACCTAGAGGTATGTAGAAAAAACATTTAAAGCTGTATCTATGTCCAAATCTCCAAGTCTCTCTGAATCAATTCAGAGGGTTTCAATTTGATTTGGAGAGATTAAAGGGTCCTCTGATTTGATTCAGATTCAGGGATTCAGCCACTAATCAGGCTGATTCTCTGCTGAGTCGAATCGGGGACCAAAACTTCGCACAGTTGTAGTAATCAGGTCTGTTACCTCATCTCTCATTTCCATATACTGCTGTTAACAAAATCAGGCTGATTCTCTGCTGAGTCGAATCGGGGACCAAAACTTCGCACAGTTGTAGTAATCAGGTCTGTTACCTCATCTCTCATTTCCATATACTGCTGTTAACAAGGATGTTATCTCTGGAGACACAAATCCACAGTTTGAGAACTGAAACTAAGCATCACAGAGATGCTTAATGGGATAGTTTTGTAGTTTCATAGTTGGTAGGGTCGGAAGGGACCTGAGCAGATCATCAAATCCGACCCCCTGCCATGGGCAGGAATTCAGGAAAGAATGCTGGGGTCAAACGACCCCAGCTAGGTGTTCATTTAGCCTCCTTTTGAAGACCCCCAGGGTAGGAGCAAGCACCACTTCCCTTGGAAGTTGGTTCCAGATCCTAGCTGCCCTGACTGTGAAGTAGTGCCTCCTGATGTCTAGCCTGAACCTACTCACGATCAATTTATGGCCGTTATTCCTAGTTACTCTGGGTAGTGCTCAGGGGAACAGAGCTTCTCCCATAGCCTGCTGGATCTTCTAGACTGGGCACTGAATCCCATTGAGTAGAGTGGTTTTCTTTAATCTTTAATAACCTATAGAAGAGCTTCTGGGAACCCCATAAGATTGGGCCCCTAATATAGTCCATGGCCTGTGTGACCTATTTATAAAACTTTTCTAAAAACATTACATGAATGTATCATCTCAAATAGGACATAATTAGAGGTTATAATCCCTATTCCATTATGATATCGTTGAGCTTTAACATATCTTAAATTAAAATAATCTTTATATAGGTTTATTTTTTTTAAAAAGCATCCCAACCAAAAATAAATAAATAAAAAATACAATTACATAAAACAAATCTGATTTTTCTCCATCCTGAATCCGTCCTTCACTGACTAAATGGAAAACTTCCATGACTGGGCTTTATATTTCCTGTAGGTCATGCACTGGTCCCAGTGTCTGGTCCAAATGGGCTATTGTTTAGGATGATGCATAGGTGTTCTTGGGAAGCGGACAACATATACTAACCTTTCCTCCAGACTGGAATGCAATCTAAGAAGTCCAAATCAGTGCCCATAGCAGAGGGAGCCTTATAGAGGTGGATCCACTGGCCTGTTCCTCTGCCTGGTATGTTCGATTGCACTATGAGAAGCTGCTAGAATCTTGTTCAATCCCCTCCATCCTGATCATACAGGGGGCGGCTCTATCGTGTCTACTGGTGCCAGGGACCTCAAACACTTGCCTCTTTTTGAAGTCAGTGACTAATGTTGTCTTAAAAGTTCCACACCATAACAGAATTATAAAAAGTAGTGTTGGAAAGGGACCTCAGGAGATCATTTGGGATGGTTACTGCTTACACAAGTTACATTTTTTGCACAGTAGAGCCCCTGAAAGCACTTTACAGCTGTGCCATGCTGTGGCACGTGTGCAGAGCTACAGACTGCTCTTAAAGTAGCTGACTGCATGACAAATTAACCCACCTCAAATTAGGTATTAGGTGAAGGCGCTTCACTTTAGAGCTCCTTGGGGAGCTTATGTTCTCTATGGTTATTTTTGTGTGTATTGGGGGCTGGGCTGATGCAGCCCAGTCTCTTTCTTTTG
>NW_005842179.1:931975-966224 GCF_000455745.1 Alligator sinensis
GAGAAGTGAGCAGCATTGAACTTTGCCTGGCCTGAGCTGGTGAGAGATGGGTGGATTGGAACTGCCCCCCCACCTCATGGGCCCAGCCCAGCTCTCCCCAGTACCTCAGCCCGGGTACTGGGGGGATCCTGAGGCAGGGGGCTCCAATCCTCACACCACCTCCAGCTCAGGCCAGGCAAAGGCCTGCTTGCTTCCCCCTCTTCCTTCTTCCCCTCCCTCCCTGCTGTCAGCCCTGGAGCTGGGACAAAGAGGGTGGGGTTGGGGACAGGGACAGTTCAGCCACCTCCTCAGAGGCTGCTGGAGTGTCCCCATCTTCTTGCCAGGAGGGCCAGTACAGGCAGGCTTGATTCCCTCCACCCCGCAACCCAACAGTTGCAGGGAGGGGGGGAATAGCGTCCAACTCTAACTTTTTTGTAAAGCACCGTGAGTTACAGTGGGGGCCTGAACATCTATCTACACCCCTAATTCAATTTTCTACTGAATGCAGGATCATTCCTATCTAAACTAACCTAGATAAGTGTTTATCTAATTGATCCTTATAAACTTAAGGAACAACCCTCATATACAACTGCCAGCCATAATGCCTGAAACATCCAAAAAATCCTTTAACTTGCCACAGGTAAAGCATAGATATGAGAGTCCTGTTGCTACAAGGGCAGGAAATCATTTGTTAAAATACACTCAAGAGATCCAAGGAAGATAATCACATTTTCTTAAAATAATGATAATGATAAATGATAAAATGATAATGATAAAATAATGATAATGATAATGATGAGGAAAACCTAAAAATCAGACTAGGAAAAACATGGTGCTACATTACATTTTGAGATTATACTATTGAGAATACTTTGGAACATCATTTTACCCATACAAAAAAAAAATGAATAATTATTTTTATTTATAGTGGCAGTACCTAGTAACCGTAGCTTCACAGTGGCTTTTTTTTTTTGCTGAGGCTCATTCCTGCTACTGTGATTTAACTTTCTCTTGTAATTGCCTCTACTCCCCATTTAATCACATTTTGTTTCTTTCATTTAGCTCTTCATCAAATGCAACATAAAGAATTTCTATGAATGCTTGTCATTTTTTCATTGCTTCTCTTTATGTTGTAGGATTGGCAATTGCCCACCATTTCATCCTCTGCATCAGCTCATCATATGGTATGCAGCAAATCTATGCTCCTGCATTTCCTGGGGTTTATCTGGATTTCTCAGTAATTCATATGCAAGCTGTTTCAGAAATACACATTTTCATTAAAAAAAACAAAACAAAAGAAACCCCACTCAGTGGACACTTTCCTCCAGAGCAAAATATTTTTTTCTTCTAACAGATGTTTTAAGATATTACATTTGTCACAATATCCCCTACCAACTCACCATTTTTGTATAGGATCAGATTGTGCCTTTTGTCTTACTAAGCTAAACAGGAGAGCTTTTCTTGCTCACCTGTGGATTGCAAACAGGCGCTCACTTTTAGCGGTGAAAATTTCTGAGAAGAGAAGGGAGCATGGGTGACTGGTGCTGCCTTAGTTGGGGGGGGGGCACACGCCCCCCCTATGACTAGTCTCACTGGTCCCCCGTGGCCAATCTCACTGCCCGGGTGGAGGGGGAGAAGTCCCTCTGCAGCTGATCTTGCTGCCGGGGTGGGGAGGTTGCCGCGGCAGATCTCGATGCCTGGAGGGAGTTCTGCCATGGCCAATTGCTGCAACTGATCACTACAGCCACTTCTGGGAGTGGTTGCGGCCACTTCTGGGAGCAGCTGCAGTGATCAGCTGCTGCTTGTAGGGGGGCACCAGTGCTCCTGCCTGCCCCCCCTGCCCATCACCTAAGTGGCGAGCGTGGCCAATCAGGGAGTGCACCAGTGCTCTCAGGGGGTGCATGTGCACCCCCATGTACTGCCTATGTGTTGCCACTGGGAGGGAGTACTATAAGTGCTTATTCAGCCTGCTATAACCCACTCTCTCCTACTGCTGGGACTCCTTCCCAAGGCCAGGGTGATCCTGCTGTGGGGAACGTGTGGGGAGCAGTGGCTGCTCTATTTCTCCTATTCCCACAGCTTTCAGAGGTTCAGCAATTAATGCTGCCACTGCCCACCTGCCACCACATTTTTGAAACTCTGGAGAGCCCTGGGGGCTGGATGACACAACCCCATACGTTAGATTATTTTAGCATGCCGGGTCACCCGACAGCCAGGTTGCACCCGTGGACTGACTTCATGTGCCAAATCCAGCCACTGTATCCAGTCCATAGACTAACCCCGTTGGCAAGAGCCAGCCAGCAGACCCACCCTGTATCACTGTTCTGGCCCCTGAGGCCAGAATGTTGAGTACCACTGATTTAGCGGGCCAGGGTCCCCTTTTCTAATGTAGACAGATCCTCCAGGTTTAATCTGCTATTCCTGAATACACTTAATGATTTATTCTTGGCTAGTGCATGCAATATTTTATGTACCTGTTGATTGGACTGAAGTCATTTTTAGAAGGAAGTGGAATTAGTGGCAGGACAGAGCTTTGCTTAAAATTGGAAATAAAAATTTACTTAATTATGTGGCAGAAATAAAGTAAGGATACACAAATACACTAGATCCTTTTCATGAATTGATAAGCAAGACTAATGCCAAGCATTCAGGTTTGGCATTAGTAACTGAGGCAGTGAAACAACTGAGGTCTTTACAACAGTGGCCCCATGTTTTCATGAATCTGGTGGCACAGTACACTAGGAATGGAATATTAATTAAAAAAAGTAAAAATAAGGCTTCTTATTAGACTGTTGGAAGGAAAGGAAAGGAAAGGAATATGGGACTTATTCTGTGCCTTGCTGATGTGTGGTCATTTACACCCATGTAAAGCATGGCAAAACATTCTGAACCTATAGTTTTTTACATCCACTTTGCACAGATTTTAAATGTAAAGAACTAGATCCAATGTGCCTTTATTAATGCAATTTAATTTAACCATTTACATTGGTGCCCCTGATGTAATAGACCTGAATTGTTTCACTGCCTCAATTACTATTCACAACCAGAATGCTTGGCATTAGTCTTGCATGTACTTTTTTGTTTTATAATTCTTCTTCATTCTGGGATTCACATGTGCTTCTATTGGCATAAGAAACAGGGGTGGAGGGTGTGGATCAGTCCTGTTCCTGATATTTCTATCAGTCAACAATATTTGTATGTAAAGTTCCTTTGTGAGACTGAGGTATAAGTGAGGGATATCAGTAAAGTAAATCTATATCAGACCCTGGCTCTCTCTGTCCATAGACAAAAAGATCTTAGAAATATAAAAGTTGGGTTTCATTAGAATATACCACCATAGCTTAAAAATTGATATATATGTTTGAACGTAGTTTGTGCCTTTCCATGCCACATTTTTCCCTTCATTTGGCAGAGCAGAGAACTCTTTGTGCTCACCTATGGGGCTTTGGTAGCCCAACTGTGTAAAGACTATGAGAAGGATGAAGATGTGAACAAATATTTAGACAGAATGTAAGTATCAAGTTTATTCTGCTTATATTTTCAGCCTAACAAAAAGTGACATCCATGTAACTGCATATACTTCTCCAACCTTATATTCTATTTATCTTGTGTGTACCAGCACTGTGTTTAAGATCAAGTGAAGTACAAAACAGGGCAATCTTTAAACTTTAAGGAGCTTACAATATAAATATTATCACAACTGCCAGGAGAGCTCAACAGAAGAACTCTTTGTCCACGGGAAGGTTCCTAGAACATGTCTTCCTCTTAACTGAATCCCTTCAGTGATTAGTTTCATGGACATCCTAGCAAATCAGCCAAATGTCAGGGCTTTCCACCAAAGCAATGAATTTTAAACAGGTGAGCTCTTTGCAGTAAGGACAGTCTGGCCCATGACTGAGGCTCCTGGACATTACTACAAAAGAATTAATAAAAAGTAACATTATAGAAGATAAGCAGGAAACATATTTTGAATAGGTTAAGAGTATTTGCACAGCACCAGATGCTAAGGGCTTAACTACACATGTTCTATGACCAGTCTGTGACCTCCACTGAGAAACACGCTTTTCCCACTTGCTCCTACTCAGTGTGCACTGCATCCTGGAAATGAGTCAGTGTAGTTCTGAGCAAGATCTGTTCCTCAGACACACTGCTCTAAGACGGCTTTTTTGCTTTGTGTCTGCAATTTGGGGCATCCCTATGGGAGTGAATAGGCGAGGTGGAACTCTCAGCCATGTTCCTAGCACTAAAGAGATGGTGTAGACAAGTCTTTAGAGTGAAATGTATCCATCCAGAAAAAAGAAGGAACACGCCGTATGGCCTACATGTCTAATCAAAGCATCTCACATTCTGAATCAAATAAGCTGCTGAACAAATTACAGAAAAGTGCCTGTTCACAGAAACTATTCAAGTGTTCATCAGTTTGAGAAAAATCATGATCTACTCACAAGGAGAAAAGAGACAGAAGAACACCTGGAATGAGGTTTTTTTGTTTTGTTTTGTTTTTGCCAAATCACACATTTTGGAACATTCTGTACATGTTCCTTTCAGGTTCTATGGCAAAAATTGGGAAATGCTCCACTTGTAAGGTAAGGAGTAGTATATTGCTCCTCTCCCACTATATAAGCTGTCTGTAAGGTTTTTTCTTTTTTCCCCCATTTGATGAACACAGTGCCATATTCTTCCCTGCTAATATACCATTGGCTGGTTTAATGTTACACAGCTTAGCCACCTGAGCTATTCTCATTTACTTCTTTGTTTATGCAAGACTATAGTAAAAGGAAGAGATGTTCTAAGTTCAGTACAGTACCTAGGTATAGCTATTATAAGGCTGTCAGGTTTCCACTATAGCAGCTTGTCACTTCAGTTTACCTAATGGTTAAAAATAAAAATAAACTGAGCACTCTCTCGTGTTGGTCACATACATATTTTAATAAAAGCTAATGAAATATTTATCAGTGAAGCTAATGTTGAAACTTAGGCAATAAATAAATATTTCATGGTTTGCTGGTGAATCATACAGTGTTATTTTGAACTTCAGTCTTTCAAAAAGCAGCTCTGGAATACATTGTTGGCTTCTTGTCATAAGCCTTAATATGAAATCAGTAACTTCGGTGGACCAGGTAGAGCCTGTAATGAACAGTAAAAATTTCTGAAACAATTAGTGTTTACAATTAGTGTAAATGGAAAAAAAATCATTTCTGAATTTGACCTAGTTGCTAATATTTACATGCATGTCAGCATCATAAACTTTTCATCTTCCAAAGTCTAAAAATCATTTACCATGACACAAGAATTTTTATGGAACATCTCAGTATTTAAAAGCCAATTCCATCTTCCTAGTGCTAGCAGTGGATGCTTAGGGACCTAATATACACCACTTCTCATTCCAGAGTTAGCATGAGCAGAGTGCGACCTGGGTCTGTCTAGACCTGCCCTCAAAGACATAGTGGTTGCATCTACACATGCAATTAGCATGTAGCAATGAACTCTGGTGCAGTTTGCCCAAGAGTTTATTGCTCCCAGGCGCAGCGTTTACACGTGTGCCTGGAACTGCAGCATGTTGAACCAGGGTGAAGCAGCCCTGCCTGGGAAGAGGTCCAGGGGGGCAGCCTGCCAGCCCGGGGCTGATCTGCCCCATCTCAACATGTTGTGGAGGGGCTAGCTGGGGCACAGGGTGCTACAGTGTGGGGGCTAGCTGGCACTGTAGCACCCTCGTGCCCAGCCAGCCCTGGTTACCATCTACATGTGCGTTTTGGCACACATAATTACTCTGCTGTAGGATAGTACCTATCCCAGACAGCACTATCCTACAGTGGAGTTAATTAATTTACTGAACCCTAATACAGACACACATGTAGATGGTGATATTTCACTGAAGAGGTAATTAGTCAGCTCCACAGTAAAGTACATGTGTAGATGCACCCAGTTTTATGCAGAAGCTATGTGCCAACGATGATTAGCATCCTTTTTGTGGGGTGGTAGGTAAAAGAGAAGCAGTGTGCTAGGAAAAGAAAAAAGAAAGAAGGAACTAAAGAGGAGAAAGCAGGACAAAAGAGAGAGAGCTGCAGAGGAGGGGGAGAGGTACACGTTGGTGAAGAGGAGCAAATGCTGGAATGGGGGGACTCGCTCACCTCATGTTTGAGGTTATTTCAGAGAGATTGCAGGGGGCAAGATCTCTGCAACTTGAGATTTCGATGTCAGGTAGGTGAGCCACGTTTCCCATGCTAAGATGGATTCCAGAACCACCTATAGATCAACCTAAAGAATAAGTTATGTGACCTAGTAGGGAAGTCTCTTTTTTTCTTCCCTGACAGAGGCCTTACCAGAGATGAATTTATAATTGTATAAGGCTGTTATTAAAGATATTAAGGCATTGGTACCACAGAAAGTAAAGCTTCTGAGAGCTCCAAAGGGATGGACTGTGTGCAGTGGGCTAGAACAGCACTGTACTTGTAACAAATGATTGTAATAAATAGTAGCGTATTGCTACAGCTCAAACAAAACACAACACTTCTCTCTGAAAAACAAAGTGCAAATGTCTCCTAAAAACTTCCAAAGTATGTAGGCTGGGCTCAGTGAGTCACAGAAGCAAAAGACATAGCATGTGAAACTAGTATATCCCTATGAGGGGCCCATCATAAAAACCTAAATAGAGGCAATCAAAATGTAACTCCACTTGAGAAATTGTCCAGGAAAAAATGCAAGCATGAATCACTGTAAAACACTGCCAACTGAGCACAGGGAGAGGGGTGTTGGTATTTATTTTCTATTTTTCTTTTTAAAAAATGCTTATCAAAATCTAAAATAAGCCAAATTCATCCCAAATAAATGTCGTAGGTAAAATATGGATCAGTATAGAGACTATCCATTGCTTTGCCAAATATTGATGGCAATTACGTCATTACATTCTCAGTCAGCTAAAGTGCTTATTTAGTTTTTGCACATAATTTTCTTTTCTTTGCCTCAGGGGATATGGCATTGGCATAAGACTCATTGAAGACTTTTTAGCTCGTTCAGCTGTGAGGAAGTGCCATAGCTATTCGGAAATTGCAGACATGATTGCACAGGTAAGTAAGAGTAAAATCAAATAGACTTGGTATCCCTTCATGTTCTTATTGTCTGGCCTTTTCTCCTCTCCTACCTTTTTTCATCTCTAAGGCTGCATCTACATAAGACACTTACTGTGCAGTCGCTCGTTATTACTGCATAGTAGCTCGTTACTACTGTGCAATAGTGTTGCCAGGCATGAGCCGTGATGCGATGCTACTGCATAGTAGTAATGAGCTATTGCACAGTAGTAGCCAGCTACTGTGCAGTAAGCATCACTAGGCAACCATGCCAGAACGCTACTGTGCATTAACACCTGTTACTGCGCGATCATTTAGTACTTGGTTATGCAAGTACTAAATGACTGCGCAGCAACAACTGCACAGTTAGCATCTCGTGTAGACGTGGTCCAAGAGAGGTTCATTTATCAGCTGCTTAACTCTCCTGTCACACGTGAAGCTGCTATAAAGCAGAAGGACAAGAGAACATGTCATCTTCCACATTAACAAACGCTCCATGTGGCAGGCAAATATTTTATTTTAGAGCTTACTCTCATCTAACAGCACTCAAACTTAAGCCTGCTCCCAACTACAGGAGACTGTTCTTTGCCTTACTGAGCATTCAGAGCCCTTCAGTGGTATATGTATGGTTTCAAACCGTATGTGACACTATACTTCTGCTGCACATCAAGAGAATAATACAGTTCTATACCAGTAGTCAGCAACGTTTTTGTGGTAATGGACCAGCATGACGTACCTGGCTCAGGTCTGAGGTGGGCTGGCTTTAGAACCTGGCTGCTGCCATGGCTGCTACTGCCACTGCTTTTTCCTGCTGCCCAACAGAGGCATGCTTGAAACTCTCCACTGCCCAGCTAAGGCATGGCACAACACCCTGCCACTAAATGCTGCCAAAACCCCCACAGGTCTACAGGCTGGATCTGGCCTGTAGGCCATAGGTTGCAGACCCCTGTTCTTGAATACATCTAGCCATTTAACTTTCAGAAGGAATCTTCCTATGCAGCCCATGTTTTGTATACCTTCTGATGACTAACAAATTAGTAAGGGCCTAGATATACTTTCACTGACCTTATACTGGTATAAGGCTGGGCACATAACATAACCTTATACCAGTGTAACTTGCTGGAAACTGATATAAGTTTATCCTGGGAAAAATAAAAGTAAAACAACACTTGTATAAGTTATACTGGCATAGCTGCCATCTGCCTGCTTCAGTCTCAAAGTTTCCACACCACCTAGTAGCACAATGCTATAATGGTACCTACTGCAGAAGCAACCTTCAGAAAGTTGGTTTTATGTCCTCTGTAGAGACCTCTGCAACTTATACTGCTGTACAAAACCAGTGCAAGTTATACCAGTGTTAATGTGATGTTTGTCCAGATCCTGAGGTTAAGATGCTAGAGGAGTCACAACAGCAGAGTTATTTTATTTCAAGCCAGACTCTTGAAGGCCAAAAATAAAATAAAGGCACTATTCAGTCAACATTATTGCATCCAGATCATTAAGTTAAAATCATAATAGTAAAATTAAGACAAAGGACTCATCATTAACCATAATAGTGGTTCAGATAGACACACAGTTGAAATGTCTACGTGAAGTGGGAAGATCATCAGATAAGGCTTATGCAAGTACAGCAAGCTGCACATAGTTCTATGAACACACTGCTTTTTATACTCCATCTGGCTGAGATGGGCAAGAAGCCTAACCACTTGGCCAACAGCATAAAAGGTGGGAAGATCATTCTGCATTTTTCTGGGATGCTTCCAAGGGCAGATTAGGATCTCAACAGAGCATAAATGAAGGCAGATGCCCTAGTGAATCCCTTCTGAGTATGGTTAGAAAACCAAAATATTAAAGTGGGTATGGCCAACCTTGGTACGTGTGACACAAGTGGCATGGTTAGGCTTTCTATGTGGCAAGTGGCAGCTTGGGGCACATGACAGATAGGGCAGAAAGCAGGGCAGCAGATTGGCAGGGAAAAGAGATTGGAGTGGCAGTCAGGAAAGGTGCAAGGATAATTTATGATGCCTGTCAGAAAGTTGGCCCCCAGTGACGTAAGGAATCTAAATGTCCAATAGGTTGTTGGCTTTCCTCCAGGTGGATTAGGATTGCATGTAGAGATTTATGGGCCAAAAAAGCTGTATATGTGCCCTTTGGCAGCAGATACAGATGTGACCTAAAGAACATTTTAGTAATTACAGATCTGTACTACATATTTTACTGACATGCTGGGATGTACAGCGCAGGCATCTATAGAACTTCATTGACTTCTCCTCCAAGACAATAAGATGTTAACAAGTCCTCATCTGTCTTCTGAAAGAACAATGTGAATAAATGGCCACATATGTGCTGCTTTGTGGTAACATTATTTAAAATGAACCTGGTGATAGTAACTAATAATTCCTAGTAATGAGTAATTCCTACTTTTGCTGTTCTATTTTTGAAATAATTGGATGCATGGGGTGGGAGTGAGGGGGTGGGGGAGAGAGAAAAGACAATGTTTGACAGCTTTTATCTGCTTTTCTAAGGTGGTGTGGACTGAAACCTCTGAACTGAAAACTAGTCTTTCCCAAATTAGTTAATTCAAGTTTTTTTATTTCTATTTTATTATTTGTGGAAGTAGATGTGTATGCTTGGCACCGTTATGACTGCTTTTAATCACAGTAGTTAAACAATGTACATTTAAGAACTGGGAAAAGAACTCATTCGCCTGGGATAAGCTCCCAGGCTACAGTGACTTACCTTTCCTTCTTTATCTGCTGCCCAGCCATCCAAAAGACCCATTTTTAAAAAATCCAGTAAAGGGCAATATACACAAACTGCACAAGTTAGTACATTGAGTGCACATCTACATGTGCAATTAATGTGACGCAATAAACTCCAGAGTTTATTGCCATTTGCATGTGTGCCCAGGATCGCAGCACAATGAGCTGGATTGGAGCAGCCCCAGCTGGCAGGGGGTCCCAGGGCATCAGCCTAACAGTCCAGGTCTGTTCCTCCCCTTTGATGATTTTTAGTTGTGCTAGATGTTTGAAGTCACCAACAGTCCTCACTATTTAAAAGGGCCTAACTTATTCTCTCCCTGTTTTGTTCTGCAGTGCAGTTGATTTGAACACAAATAATAGCAGAGAAAGGCTACCTTTGGGAACAAGACCCCCCCCCCCCCCCCCCAATTTTCCTCTTGTTACTATTGTCAGCAAGCTAGAAAGTCTTTTAGTGAAAGCATCCTTAGTTGTATTACCTTTATGGGACAAAAATATGATTCAGTAGCTGGAAGCTATTTCTGAATCTTTGACAAAACAAATTAGCTTTCTGAAATTTAACCATCAAATTTCCTAGACTGGGAATTCTTCAGAGAAACAGAACTAAGGATTTTTGCAGAATGCACGCGAAAAATAAATGGAAATAAAAGAAATAATCTAAGATAAACACAGGCAGGTTTAAGCTTCTGGCATTACCTATTTATATAAATTAATTTCTGATCTGGTTAGCGGACTGACTGGTACTTGAGAGATTATTAAATACTTTGGGCACTTACACACATGCAAGGAGGCTGCTCCGATACACTGTAAATCCAGCGCATTGGAGTGGACTCGATTAATCAAGTCTGCTGGTGTGGGGAAATTAACCCACTGAAGCATCACATGTATCAGCATCCCCACACTGAAAAATGGCAGCAGGGTGCTTTGAACTAAAGCTTGGCGAACGAACTTTAGTTCAAAGCACCCTGCCACCAGTGTTTCATCATGGGGACGCATGATGCTTGGGCCCTTTTAATTAGCGCAGCTTGCTAATTAAAGCATCCACCTCCCTGCCTCTTGGAGCACGTCTATAAATGCCCTTAGTTTCCCTTTTTTACCTCATTGGTCATAAAACTAAATTAGGATAATGATTATGATGCTTAAATCATGGACAAAAATGTAATGGGGTGGAAGACTGGTGTTTTTGCATCTCTTCAACATTGTTCACTTATCACCATTTTCAGGTGTGATTCTCTTGGCTTGTGGGTTAAAATGAGCAGCTATATTGAGAAAACATTTTGTAACTCTATGGTTCTGATTCTGTGGTCCTTTGGAAAGCAGAATGGAGGCCTGCAGGTGCATGTTACACTTGTTCAATGCAGAAGTTATGTGTAACATTGCCATGAAACCAGTCTAGTCATTCAGAAACTCAGGTTCTGAGAATTTAGACACTAATGCAGTGGGGCCAAAGTAAAGCAATGATCAGCCAAAGTAAACACTTCTTCAATTTGTTCCCATACTGTTAAGTAAATCCCCACATTGCAGGTCCTGTGATTTGCAGTGGAATACGGAAGAAAGAGGTAATAACCCTGATTAAAACCACTCACTTTTCTAAAAATCCAATGGATGTTCCATTCACTAACTGGTCAGAAAGAGAGTGGGGAAAAAGCTGCAGAAACATATTGAAAACAGGGATGAGCTGAGGAGGTAATGTTGAAGTCTGGATCCAGGTCCATATTAGGTTTAGATGAGGCTTAGAATTTTAGTCTACGGATTAATTAGGACTCATTCTGAAATGCAGCAAGCTCTCTATGGGAGATTTTGCTCTATATTCTCCAAGATCACCAATCCACTAAAATTTCCAGTATCATGGGCCATATGCAGGCCAATTCCAAAAAAACTCCATCTAATTTTAGTTTCAGCACAGACCAACGCTCTTACCAGTCCCTTGAAAAGCAGAGATTATTTTGCTAACTCAGGGATCACCAGCCATTCTGGCCACCTTCCTTCCTCCTCTTGATGTGACCCCTAAATTGCAAGTTGAAAGGGAGTGGATTGAACTGTGATCAGTTCTTCTACCAAAAGTCCTATGCTGAAAGATAAACACTTGAAATCCCAGTGGTAGCCTTCTGTAAGCCTATCAATGCTCGGAAATATTCATTTTCAGACCCCAGGGGAATGGAAAAAGAGTGCATGAAAGGTTGCTGTGCTTAGTAGTGGGCAGTAAATTGAAAAGTAAAGTGCTGTACTGCAAGCAGAAATGAGATCTCTGTAAATCTATGAAATCAGTGGTGACTTGCCAAGGCCTTTAGAGTATCACATTATAGCCAAACAGTGTTTATGGAAAAGTGCTTTGGAAGAATAAAAGTATGCTAGGAAAAAATGCTATTTTTGGCCAGCATGGTTGCTAGTGGAATAGGAAAAATACTTCTTAGCAGTTTAATTTTTGGGTACTGAGAATTGTATTATCCGATCAAAATTTTTATTTCAATGTCTGAGTGTTTTATCTCACCCATCCTTTAATTCGGATCCATCACTTATATGTGCAATGCATTGTGTGGTGTTAGGAAAAAAAGTGCCAGTTAACTTATAATGGGAATGCTGTTAAATATTAAAGAAAGCTAGTGGCCCTATTAGTATTTTATCTGCGTACATGTCTAAGATACTCAGCACAGTTGTATCCAAGCACCTTATAAATGCTAATTAATTTAGTTTTGCTGTATGACATTTATTGGCCTTCGGTTGGCTTCCACACAAGGATAATAATATATGTTCCTTCATGGGAACAGCACTGTTAAATCCATCAATATTTGGAAGGTGCTACAGCAAGTTGGGGGCACGTATAAGTGCCTCAATAGATACTGGTATTACCTACCTGTTTCATATATATGGGAATAGGATAAAGAGGTTAAGGACCAGCTTTTCAAAACACTCCATTCAGTTTACTTCCCTTTAGGTACAGGTGCCAAAACCTACTCCTCATGAAGGAGGTCTGGATAAAGAGCTATGCCTCTTTCCTCAGGCGACCTCATTTTACCCTCAGAGGAGCTAGATTAGAAAGGTTCAAGAACCGTGTGGCCAGTCATAATTTGCAATGACAATAAAGTCCTTTTCTTAGCTGTTGTTTGGATTTCTTTAAATATATTTTCTTATTCGAAGCTTCACATCTAATATAGTTAACCTGAAGGGTTAGACCTTTTCAATTTTCAATTTATATTCTTGCAGTTTTACCTTAAATGATTTTGCACTCCTTTGAACTATTAACAGTCACGATTTTGTATAGTTTCCATGTGAGTTCTGCCTTGCACAGGAAATTTTAACAATAGACTTTGGAAAGCAATAGACCTAATAGTCTAATGTGAAGCACAGCTGAAACTAAATGGAAAGCATATGAGCACTTAGCACATTTAACTACTTACTTTCCTCAGTGACAGAAATCTTGATAATGCAGGGTGGGTTATACATTGGGGAAAGAGCATAGTAAAATTCTCATATCTAAATGAAAAAAAGATGTTCTTATTAGAGAGAGAGAATTCATTAGAAAACTAAAGGATGCAGCAAGTAGTAGGAGTCTTAGGTGGGAATTCTTTTTATTTTTTTTTCTTCTTTTGGAAATTATGATTAATGCAGATTCTAAATTTTCCATAAGAAAATTTGTAAGATCAAAGTTTTATTTTGGTTTTGAATATGGTCAGCATCAACAATCTCTGCATTCACTTCAGCTAGAACAATACCTTATGGGTGCTGTAATTTGTTTGCCTTATGACCCTCTTGTCCTACTGGGCTAAGTTCCCCAGATAGTCTATCTTTCACAATGGACAGTGGTCTCTCGTGCTTTGCTTGAACCACTGACGTACATCATGGGAGTCCTATGACCACAATGCATTGTGGTAGACGTAGTTTTATGGGGACATCAGCCCATAGGGATTGATAGGAGGATAAACTGTGTTAATTGTAACTCACATGGCAGGGTGGCCCCATACACTAACTCATTCAGAAAAGCCTTCCTAGGCGACAACTTGCTTCATCAGATGCTAGAGCAAATCTGACCTGTAGAGCTACGTCATCTGGCCCATAGGGCTGCCCACTAGTTGGAAATTTGGTTTTGGGAGGAACGGCAATGACCAGAAACTGTGGCTACTAACACTGCCACCACCAAATTGTGAGCCCCACAGGCTAGATGACACAGCTCTGTGCTATGGATCCAGCCCACACACTGGCTCCATGCACCAGAACTGGCCCTTCACAACTTCTCCAGCCTGCAGGGCCAGATGAGTTTGGCACCTTTGCCATAGACTGTCCCAGAAAGATGTTTGTCTTGCTTGTTCTTAAAAACTCCATTGAAAGATGGAGGACCCACTAAGAAAGTGGCTCCCATGCTTAGCTATCCTTTTAATTAAGATTTTCCTTACATTTAATCTAAATCATCTATGCTATGACTTAAGCAAGTTATCCCCACTCAGTCCAGAAAAAAAAAAAATCACTATCAGCGATCTAGGGCAGGGTGAGCAAGCCCTGGCCACTGTTTTAGAACAGCATCCCAGGATGCTCCACGTCCCTGCTCTCTGGTATTCAGAATCTCCTCCCTGCCAGCTCTTTGGCCCATCTCTGCCCAGGGAACTGAAACTGCTAGTTACACATCTGATTACTATCCCCTTTTATAACAATCATTTATGTGTTGGAAGACTGTTACCAATATCCCTTCTCAAGGTATGTCTATATAGCTTAACAGTATAGTGTGCAGATATTTGAGCTACCTGAGCCAGCTTAGGTACTAGAAGCAGTATAGCCGTATTGGTGCAGTGGTTTTCCCAAGGTAATTAGACATAATGAAATATAGTAATGTCATGTTGTTGCAGCTATACGATTTCCACAATTTGAACTAGCTCATTCAGAGTAAGTTGGTATCTCTTCACATCACTGCATTGTGCAGTGCAGGCTACCTTCAGTTTTCTCATGGGATATGCTTTCAGACAGCCTTGTTGCTTTCCTCTGAACTCTATCCAATTTATTTTTTGCATTTTTGAGTGCACTGCCCCAAAGTGGACCCCATCCTCCATTTGAGGCCTCACCCACACAGTTGCAAAACATTGCAATTGAAAAATTTAGCTTAGAGACAACATTAATAAAAGCAGAGTCTGCGGTATCTGTTGGAAGGAATCTTTACAGGATGCATGCCAGAGAAATTTTAATTGAAAACATAAGGTCAAACTGAGAGGCACTCAACTGATTTTCTATAAAATGCTCCAAACATCCATATGACAATTTAAATTAAACTAAAGATGCTTTGGAAGAAAAGTATAGGAAAAGCTGTACAGATCCTTGGACTACAACTAATAAGGGATGTAGGCACTGACAAATTAAGCACCTCAATGCCTGACTTTTAGGCATCTGGCCCCTAACATGGAATCTGGAACCCCATGTAGGGTACTTTGGCTTCCTAAGGAGTGCATCTGAGAATGGGATCCCAAAGAGGGAGCTTGCTGTAGCCAATAGGAAACAATGTACATAAGTAATGCATGCCTATCCACCTGCAGAGCTTAGGTCACTGAGTCAGATCTCCATGAAGGTGCCTTCATCCAGCTGGGATCCAAAGCCTAGAATCCTCTTCTGAGAGCAGGCATCTATATATCTGCAATTTGAAAGTGTGCCTGGAGCGGGCACTAGTGGAAGTGACCATCTTTTGTATAAAGTCTGGCCTGGTCTCTTTTGACCTTAAATTCTGTGAATCTATGAAGCCATCTGGAATAAGGATACTTGAATGAGGGCCAGTACTGATTTGTTTAGTGTATACCTGCATATCTGTCTTATTCCACATTGTCCACGTATATGGGGGGTATGGACTATTCAGTACTCAACTTACAGAGCATCCAGAAGACAAAAGCTGCTAAAATTTGAACAAAGATTTGTTTTACCTTGGGTTTCTAATCTGAGTATGACCATTAGGTCTGTAGCCTGTTGTATTTACTAGTGCAAAACTCCCATCAGTAAAAATGGGTATTTTGCTTGATGGAAGATTGAATAGAACCAAGTCAACTGTTTTCAGCAAATAATCCATTAAATGAATGTATGCCTCTTTTTCCTCATCAGGAATTATTCACCAAAAAATGAAAATGAAAAAACCCACAGAGAGAAAGAGAGAGAGAGGAAAAAAACCCCTCTTTCAAGTATATCTATAAAGAGTAATCACATCCTTCTGAACCTTTGTTTTACTAAGCTAAACAGCTCAGGCTCCAATAGTCACCTATCAAAATATAGTTTCCTGTAGTCATCCTAATAATCCTTTTCTTTCAGGTGTTCCATTTTAACTTCCTCTTTTTTTGGTACATAGATGACAAGCACACAATATGCTAAATGGGGTCTTACAATGTCTTGTACGATAGCACTAACCCTTTCCTATTTCTATTAAAAATACCCAGAAAAATAGGTATACTTTTGGCATATGCTTCCATACAGGTGTCTCAACATTTCTCTTTCAATGAGTATTTTGGCCCGTAAACATGATTGCATGAATGTTTATGGAAAATAAATAAAACACAAGTATCAACATGAATTTTTAGTTGTATGAATGAGTGTTTCTTCATTCATAATTTTCTACAGTATTCATTTGACTCTACGCCTGAGAAAGGCTAAAAGACCATGATGTACAGTAATTGTTTTGCATATTTTGCTAGGACTATAGTATCTACACTGTAATTCATTGAAGATTGCATCCCTTTAACAACATTCTTTATACCCATAGAATTTAGTCCTGAACAATGAACAATAAGGAGCATGGCCTAAATGTGCATGCGAGCTCTACTTCAGCTGAGTGTCTAATATGCTTGGGCACGTGGCTTTGCTTCCTGGGTGATGTTGCATCCTTAGCTTTTCCCACTGTTGGTGGTACCAGTGAATATTGCCAGTAAAGGACGGGCACATAATGGGTCTTCACACAAGGTGAGAATAATCAATTTCAGTTCTGCCCCAAAATTGAAAAACTCATGTGCTCATGTGAAAGATTATTAACCCAACAAGTACTCTAAGATTCTAATTTCTACTCTACAATTTTAAACAAAAATCCTAAATTGATCCCAAATAGAGTTCATGCATGTATACACTCCTGGATATAACAGCAGAGGAAATAAAACAAACAAATAATAGGCATCTTTTTTGCAATGAGCACAGTGAATATATTTGCTGTAAATAGATTAAAAGGATATAGGACATTGGCTCATTGTTAAAATAATTTGATTTAATAACTTTTGATCTGTGTAGATATACAGTCAGGCAGATTCATGGTAAAAAGCTATGGAGAAGTCTGCCAGTTACCCAAAGGATTTACCCCAAAGAAGCTTAGCAGCTCCCTTTACCATTTTTTAATGTCTTAAAAACCTGGAGCTACAAAACTTTGTGGTGGCATGCATGGGATGAATCGCACAGGTTTGTGATAAATTATAGGGTCATGTGATAAAATACATTTTTCATAGATCTTGGTTCTATGGTCATGTCACCTGCACTCTGCCTGCAAATTCATCTCTGCCCAGGCTGATTCTAAAAATTGTGAGCTGCTTGCTAGACACTAGAATAACTTAAACAAATTACCCCAATACAAAAGCATTTCCTTTTTTCTCTCAAAATATGGTATTTCCTTTCAGATTGTTGGTCGTACGCTGGCTGAAGTCCCAGACAAACCACATGTTGCAGTCTTAGAGCAGCAACAGATTTAATTCCTAGCATCTGAGAATCAGACATGGCTACAAATGGGAACCCTCATACCATTGCAAAGGGAGGCTTCCCAGATTTCCAGTGGGAAACAACGCACTATTAAAATACATGTTATAACAATAACATTATTAAAATATATGACCTTACAGTAATCCCTTTATTTGTGTGATACCTATATGCTATATATTTTACACAGAAAATTGTCCTGTTTGTCTCTGTTGCACAAGCTAGCTCATGGAAATCTTTGCTGAGTCCTTTATGTTTTTACTACCTGATGAAAAACCCATTAAAGTTAATGGAATTATTGTCACTGACACCAGTGAGTTTTGTATTAGGACTCTGAAGCACAGAAATTATATTTTTCTGTATTTCTTAAACTGGCATATAATTAGGAAGAGGAATTGGGGAAAAAGAAAATAACTGCACAGGAATAGATCCCAATATTAACAAAATAGAAGTATTAAAACAGATAAAAATATGCAACGTTGGCAAGCTATTAAAAAGGCTAAAAACAGCCATCAACTATGGGATTTCTCGTCCATCTACAAAATCCAGCATGGTCTCGCTTTCCTCTCTGATATCTTTTTGGCCATCTTCAACCAGTCTATGAATGGTGCTGTAATGCTGTTCACTACTGTTAAAAGAATAGAGCTGGGAAGCATCTTCCCATGCCTGGAACGTTGGCATAGGAAAGGCTTCTAGTTCTTTGTTCTCAAAAAAACTCTTCAGGTTTCGTTCACTGAGCTTGGCGGCATAGAGCTGAAAAATTTGCTCCAATTGCTCTTTCTCCTTCTCTATGTAGATCCTCCAGAACTTGATTTGGAGGTGGCTGATTTTGGACTGGCAACTGGCACAGCATGTAGTTAACAGAGATAAAAGAGCCATGGCGACTATCACAAACCACCCCAGAATCTGGAAAAGAAAAGAAAGAGGATCCAAGCTGAAAAATCAAAATTTCACTTAGATTTGGAATGTTCGACTGTTGTGCTTATGGACAAGAGAAATAGCAGCAGCCAGAAGAATTTAATACTTTAGGCTAAACCAGTCAGGACACTTGCATAACAACTCCAGTTGGTGACCAGACACAGCTCAAAGTCTTTCAGAGAAACATACCTATGAATATTCTGTAATGGCCACCATTCTAGCTTCACATTAGGGTACAACAGTGAGCCCTGATGCCTTCCAGGGTTAGCACTACAACACCACAATGAAGGAATCCACAGTTCTTGGGGCCAGATTCTATTCCACCTATTCTGAACCTGTTAGCCTTTAAAATGCCACCCTGCTCTACCTTTTGCTTTATTGGGCATAAGTGAACTTAGATACTTAAGTTTGATTCTATCCCCCACTGTTGAAGTTTTGAAAATCCATTCATGTATCTACTTATGTAGCACATGGTCATCTCAGCTGTAAGACTGAGTGACAAAAAAGTAATGAGGAGGAGGAAGAAAATGCACACGCTTTTTTGCATTAACTGTCTTCAAGGGACTCAAGCAGCAGAGTAGAATAGAATTGCAGTCAGGCGCTTACGTTCACTTGCATGCTTAATAGTTAGAAAAACACTAGTGCAGTGTTTTTGACTCAGCTACCATGTAGCTGTAAAAATGTGTTTAATTTAAAGTGGCTCTGATTGTCCCAGGTCATGACTCAGATCAAAATGGGAGCAGCACAGCCTTTTACAGAGGTAGCCTTTCCAAGCTGTATTGCTGCTCCTCTGCTAATAGGTGGCCAGGGAGAGCACACAGCTTGACAGGTGTGTTTCTGGAATGGATTGCAGTTAAGACACCCAGGAAAAACTGTTAGCATATTTTATCTGGTATACGTCATATGTACTGGAAATGGGACAATGGGTGTGAACACCTGTAGGACTCTGGCATAAAAGGCTCTCTCCCAGAGAAGTGCAATATCTGTTTACAGCACACTGTGAACCGCTTTTATCCAAAACACAGATCAATGAAGTATATCTTTTTTCATTCATATGGTACCCCAAGTCCTACTGAGGTTGATGGAAATTCAAACAAACAAAGAATATGCAGTATGTGGAGATCAAGAATTTTGAATTCCTTATAGATTGTATTTTGTTTTAGATGTTGTAGATTGATTGGTTATTGTTATTACAGTAGTGCACAGAAATGCTCTCGGAGGTAAAGTGTTTGGTACCATCTATAAAGCAAAGGTTATAATTGAAATAGACAAAGCAGGCAAAGAGCAATTAGAAATTATATTACCTCATTTTAAAGGGGGAGAACCCAGGCATGAAGAGATTCTGTGAGTTGTCCCATGTAACTTTTGACATCAGGGCACGTCCAGACAAGCGCGGTCTTGCGGTATGTGGCGCCGCAAACACGTTTGCAGTGCCACATATCGCACAGTCCGGGGTTCTCCGCACTGCAAGAGCATGCTGCCTGAGCATGTGCTGCGCTGGTTTATTTTTTATTGTGGGTATCCAGGGGTCAAAAAAAACTGCAGGAAAAAGAAAATGGCACAGTGCACACATAGACAGCAGGCGCTGCTGGAAAAAAGAGCTGGGCCACTTGGAGCTGTGCTGCAGCTGCCAGCCAGGCTCCGCATGGCAGAATCACTATGGCTGCAGCCCCGGGAGGCCCCCAGGACCCCAGGTAAGGCTGCTTGGGCTAGCACTGTGCTGTTCACAGCATCCCCTGCCCCACCCACCAGGGTAACTTGCCACATGCCAAATTGTGCATGGCACAGCCATTCCCCAGGGACAAGTAGCTGTAGCGCAAGGTGTGCCACTGCTACTTGGCCCCAGGGAACCAAGCATCTATGCACGTCTGGATGTGCCTTCAGTGGCAGTGTCATGAACTAAATGCAAAACATTCTGTCCCCTTTGCATAATTTAACTTGCAAGTTGAAATTTTAAATCAAAATGAGCAAACAAAACATTGTCAAAGTATATAGTATTTGTTTGCAAATGAAATGACCCCTGCAGTCTTATTTCTATCAAACCATCTCTTTCAATAGGTTAGAGAGACTTGGCAAGGCTTAAGCTGAGGATATTTTTTCATAAAAATATGAAGGAACAGTGCATAATATATTTGAAATTTCTTATTACATTTCTTACTTCTACTTTCTTTCTTTCTTATTATTACACCAAAGAGAAGTATATCAGAGGTGGGTAGGAAATAATTTTCCAATTCCCTGAAAATGTTATCTATCCTAAATTGAGATGAAAAGTTGAAATAGCAAAATACCGTCTCACAATAATCACCCAGAAAAAAATTTTGTCCCAGGCCAATTGAATAATTTAATTCTGACAACTTTTAATTATTGTCAGAACTCAATGTTTAATGTTTTATTATAATTTAACTACAATTTAAAAGTAAAATGAAAAGCAATTAAGTGGATTTTTTTCCCCCAAAATGTTTTGAATCAGAAGATTCAAATCAGTAGATCTCAAGTGGTCTATTCCCACAAACTTTTCTGGTCTTTATGAATCAATGGTCTTTCAGAAAATTCCTGACCAGATCTTTTTATTACCTCCAGCACTTCTAGTCCTTGTGTTAGGGTGGTGGCAGAAGTGCTATCAGGCAGTTCCTTGAAGACATTTGGACCAGAGACCAGAATCAAACCCAGTTCTGTTCACTTGGGCTACGTATAGATGCTCAAAAAGCCCAAAGCTGAATCAGTTCAATCTTCACAGGCTAGTCTAAGCTGCACAGATCAAACCATAAGCAAGTGAACAGACATTTGCTTTTTATTCCAGAAATGCAGCCACATGCTGGCAGTGGCCCAGGTCAGAAGCCAGGGGTCAGTAGGGCATGCCTCCTGTCTGCTGGAGCAAACAGCTTGGGCCAAGGCTAGCCCACCCACCCTGCAAAGCATCCTGGGATGCTGGGGGACTGTGAGTTAACTTGGATCTGGAGGGGATCCTGGGACAGAAGTTTAATAAACCAATTTAACCTAAATGAATTAAGTCTGATACTACATCCATCCAGGTTTATCTTAAACCAGTTTTGGCTATTTTGAAAGTGGTTTATGTGCACTGAATTTCTGTTCTGTTACAAATTAGAACTGATTTCCAATCATTTATACTGGTTTTTGTGTAATTTCTGACCCTTGCCTTAGAACTGGCCAGAACATTTTCAGAAACATTTCATTTTACAGACCTAGTTTTTGAAGTGAATGTTTTGCAGTAACCTGTCAGTTGCAAAAGTTTGTCAAGCATGTTCTGAGAAAGATTTACTTTGGTGTTTACGATATTGGCTGTTGTGGGTTCAGACCCTGCTCGACCTTATTTGAATTGATTTGGGATGAAAAACTGTACTCTGATTTAAGCAAAGCAGGATTTGAACATGGTTCCTCTATGTACCAAGCCAGTGTTCTAACCAGCTATATGCAACCAAATGAGTCAGCTGACACAATTTCTTTTTGCAAAAATCCTTTGCTTTTATTTCATAGTGGAAAGAACCTAAATTTCACATATTCAGTAACTTCTGGAATTGAATGTTTGTCCTCTGCACAGCACTAATAGAACTGATAGGAAGAACTATAGCCTGTCATGTATGAACTTCTGCACTGGTATTCAAAAATTAACACATAACATCTGTATCTACTACAGAGTTTCCGTATAGAAGTAAGAGAATCAAAGAACAAATTTTGACTTGTCTGGAAAACTTTAGAGAGTGGCATTGAAGAATAGTGTCATTTTGATTAGTTTCTCAGCAGGCTTATACACCAGCTGTTAGCATTCCACGCCTAATTTTTTCTGTATTAACCATCCTTTTCATATCTCAGTGCTTCCTTCTCTCAGTAGGAGTGCTGCACTTCTGTGATTTATGTGCTCACACACTACTAGACTTGAGTTTGCCTAGCTGATTTTTATTATTTCCCACAAATACTCAAGTATTTTTTTAAACAAGAAGTCATTCCTGTGCAACCCAAACATGCAGTGCACTAGGACCTGAAAAAAACAAACAAACCAAAAACTGATTCTAGGACATGAAACAGTTATATCCAAATACAATTGCTGCATGATAATCATTTGTTGACTCTGCAGGGTCATGCAGTATCCTGACTGTCATCTTTCTCCAATTTCCTGTGGACTGCTTTGCTATCTCTTTAGTTTACTTTGATTCCTTTTCTCTCAGTTTTCTGACATCACTAAGCAACACAGAAATGTAAAATATGGTTGAGAGACGTGAATATTATTATATCTTTGCAGGTTTTTGTTATTTCATTATAGGTCTAGTTTCCTTCCTACTATACAAACATTTTAGGAAGCAGTCAAACTAAATAGACTTTTTTCATTACTTGAGAGGAAGGAAATGCAAAAAATAGACAAGTGATATAAACAGTGCACAGGAAATTAGATGCTTAAAAATTGTTTCGGTATTAGGCAGATGGTATTAGGCAGACCACACAGCCTGTTTGGAAAAATTGTACCTCACTTTTAGTATTAATATACAAGTTGTTTTTGTAACATGGATAAGACTACTTCTGTCTTCACTATCAAAATCTGTTCTTCTCACAAGAATTACCCTCTCTCACTAGGATCTGAGAGTTTTACTCACTCTGACATTAGTGAGACTGGTGTGGAAGTAGGCAACAACTCAGTATCAGTCAGAAGATCAGAGCCTTCCCCTCACTTATTCCACTTTCTTTTGTTTTGGTCTACCAGCATTCTGGTCACCATCTTGTGCAGATAAACGAGACAATTAATACAAAGCACAGAGAAAAAAGTTATTACTTTATTTTCCTTACCTGAGACTGTGCTTGAAGTGTCAGTTTTAGTTCCTCACTCTCTGCAAAGGACATGGTGGTCTTGCCACAGACTACTTTGTACAGCTCTTCCCAGCACTCGACAGATTTATTCTTGCAAAGCACATTTAAGTACCCAGGATTTTGTAAGCCACTCATGGCACATTCATAAAAAGTCCCGTTGAGCAAAGCCACAGAAAGCCACATCACTGGGGCTATCAGGGCATGTAAGGTGATTTGTCCAAAGACATAAAAGAAACGGCAGCTGTTCCCTTTGGGGAATATTTTCCTGGGGTTCAAAAAGCAACCTGTGAAGAGTTTCCAGGTCCTGCTATTCAGGAAATACCCAATGACTAGCAACACCAAGGCTGGGGCGAAGAGAAATACCAAGCCATACGTGAAGTTTTCGCTGCTGCAGGGGCACTTGAAAGCAACAACAGAAAATAAGCGTTCACTTCCCACTGTCAGTAGAGCCATAAAACTGTAGCCAATGGCAGTTTTCTGGTTAATAAGGAATTTCAGAACTGTTTGTATACCATCCATGTTTGCTGGCCACTAAAGATGAAAAAAATTAAAACAAAAAAAAAAAACAAAAAAGGAAATGAGCCTTTGTCTGTTGTGCAGCAATTTGTAGCCGTGTTTTAGGGAGGAGCTCTTCAGAAGAAAAATATGCTGCTAGTCTGTCTGGCTTAGTGCAGTCTCAATGAAGTGATGATGTCACTGTAAATCTTTCCTCGTGAAACAACACCCACATGAGAGTACCCACTGGCTAAGTAGATGCTAGATAGCTACAAGGATTATTATATTTTTATAGTGATCTGCATTATAAGCTGTGATGAAAACAATGCCTC
The DNA here is from genome assembly GCF_000455745.1 of Alligator sinensis. NCBI lineage: Eukaryota > Metazoa > Chordata > Crocodylia > Alligatoridae > Alligator > Alligator sinensis. Next base: position 956,036 of record NW_005842179.1, read on the forward strand.
CCTCTCAAATAAGCTGTCAGTCTCCGTTATTAGCCCTGTTGTTTGACTGCAGCTTCAAATCAGAAAACAGCAGACACCCACATTTATTTGCCCCAGTTCTTGAGCTATGATCTTCAGCAATTGCAGAAATATATTTGCCCCAGTTATATTCCAGGGCTTGTCTCTACCATATCAGTGCTGCATTTAGACAAAAGGTGAATTAACATGCACTGTTCATGCCATGCCCACCCAAATCTTATAGGTACACTCCAGACCTGGAAGTTCACCAGTGGTGATAATCCAGGTTCATTAACTGTGCTCAGTTTACTATGGTGCTTTTATACCAAAAAACAACTGAGTAGAACCACCGAAGGTGGGGGGGGAATCTATACCACTCTAATGCATTATCTTGGGATCCAGAGAAGCCTAGATTGTATGCTGTATGCATTTTATGCTGGACACAGCATAAATTGAGGTGTTCAATGAGCCCCGATTTTCTTTAATAAACAGAACAATGGAATGTGGTGTCTAAAAGCCTCTTTGCAACAGAAAAACGGCTCTATTATTTTTCTGTAGTAAAAACAAGAAAAAACTCCTAGCATGACTTTAAAAATGTGAGCTGCGAGTCTCTCTAGGGGTGCCTTATGTCTAAAAAGATTAAAAACTACTACTCTATCCTGTTTTATTTATAAGATGTTTATGTACCCATTTTTTTGTTTTTTCCAGGTTGCCTTCAAGATGTACCTCGGGATTACTCCTAGCGTGACCTGCATCAATAAAAGGGGGAATAAATTCTCCTTAATTCTGAACAAGAATCCTTTAGTGGACTTTGTTGAAGAACTTCCAGCAGGGCGGTCTTCACTTTGCTACTGTAACCTCCTATGTGGTGTTATTAGAGGAGCCTTGGAAATGGTAAAAAACTTTGCCATTCATTTTTTTTTCTATCTGTGTTATGTATAGACAGAAAATAGAACGGCTAAATAAACAATAGCATCTACTACCATTTAAACTCTGTAGCAGGCTAAACAGTATCCACTCCCTCACCCCCTCACACCAAATACACCAAGCCAAATCTGCTCCCATTTGACACAAGGTGTATTTTCAGAAATATACCTTCCAAATAAATGGAGTTGACTCCCATTTTATTCTGGAGAATAGAATGTCTGTGAATAATGGGATTAAGTCATCATGGTGCATCAGAGAGCATTACATATTTATTTTTAAATATAAAGCCTTAACAAGGGAATAACATAGATAAATTGTTACTTAAATCACTATGTCACCTTAAAAATCTATTGCGTCTCTGCTGAAGATGATACAGCTATATCACAGATGAATTTGCACCACTTTTTTCCTGCATGAAAAATCCAATTTGCTTTTTTTAAATTTTAGTTACTGTACAACAAAATTAGCATTGTATAAAGTATCATATACAGGGCTGTAAATCAATCTTAAATTCAGATACCTTTTAATAAGGTAATTAACACATTGATAACTGTTATAGACTGTATGGGAAAATGTAAGATTATAAACTGAAACTCATCAAATTTAAGTTTCAAATCCTCATAAGAAACCAAATGACCATGCTGACATTGGGTGCATCTACATGAGACACTAAATGTGCAGTAGTCTAATAATACTGTGCAGTACTGTGTCACAGCACAAAGAGTGCTAATACACTACTGCGCAGTATTATTAGGCTACCGTGCAGTAGCGTTATTAAAAAGGTGTTTGCCAGCGCTACTGGGCAGTACCTCGGGTTACTGCTCATTTATTTAGTACTTGATTATACAGGTACTAAATTTTAAATGCACAGTAACCACTGTGCATTAATTAACGTGTAGATGCATCCACTAGGTACTACTATCAAAATATTGACATTGTGTTAGTATAGTGAAAAATGTAAATAAGTTTAAATGAATATGGAGACATATTTTTAGATTTTATACTATGTTCAGTCCTCAAATATCTCTATAGTATTCCTTTGTAATAAAAGCTTAGAAAGGGGAGGCCTCTTGTGGTGGAAAAAAATAAAATAAAATGATGAGAAAAGGAACAAACTTTTCTTTTTAATTAACTGACTGGGCCTTTTTCTTTCCAGATTAATTTAGCTGCAGAAGTTACTTTCATTCAAGACAGATTAAAGGGTGATGATGTGACAGAAATAGGAATTACATTTTTAAGGAAGCTGGAAGACAAAAAGTGCAAAAAGAAGTAAGTGGAGATAATAAGAGAAGGAATTTTCATAAACTAATATTTAGACCACTTGGTCTCAGAAGAAAATATTTATCATGGCAGTGGTGACCTTCAGATGCAGCTCCTCACATCTTAGAAAGCTGAAGACAGGCAAATAGCAAACACCAAAATGTACAGAAGATTTTACACTCCATGTCGCAGAGTTCAACATAAATGACTGAAAAGGTTTGATCCTTTCCTTCCATCGCCAGGCAGCAATGCCAGTGATTTCAATGGAAATTTTGTTTAAGTAACAAATCTCTTCTAGACCTCAAATCTCCACTTGGACTCCTATTGTTCTTCATTATAAACGTGATTCTCTTTACCGGTTGCTCATGAGTGATATTTCAAAGACTTCAAAATATTAAGTTGTTATAAAAATATACTATATATATTCCAGGAATAAGGATTAATTTGCTGTAAATACTTTGTGCAGTTTCCAATTCTGCCCTTGTTTCACATTTGCTCCTACTGAACTCAGGCCAGGATGAAATTTCATTGGGAATAGGAGCAGATTCTTAGTAAGGAAACCTAATAACTATGAAGTCCAGTGCTTGTCCGTTTGCATGTAGGAGACCTATAGGATTTTGCTAAATAATGCAGTGCTAGTGCTGCTTGAGATTTAGCAGATGCATCTACACATGCAATTAATATGACTGAATAAACTCCGGTGCAACTTGAGGTGGAGGAAACTAAGCCCAATGTCACCGTTTACACATGCATTTAAGCACAGTAATTTACTCTGCCATCAGATGCTACCCGTGTCTGATGGAATTATTCAATGCCAGAGTAAATTAATCTACTGTGCCCTAATTGCGGCACACGTGTAGACGATGATGTTTTACTGTGCAGTAAATTAGTCTACTGTGCAGTAAAGCACATGTGTAGACGTGCCCAGCATCTTACACAGCTTTAATATGAGAGTGATCTTGAGATGGTTTAGCTCATTAGCAGGTTTGAACATTATGGTGCATTATAGTTCATGGTAGCTTTAAATTTGAGCATCACCGAGAAAAGTATAATAAAACATGTAAACATCACTGTGTCACCAGTTCTTCTTTACTTGGCCATGTAAGAACCTGGCTCTTATTATTACTGAATATTTTTCCTCACAATCATAAATGGATATTTTACATCAGCAAATTAAATGTTTTGCTAACTGGAACACAGGAAGTCCTGGAAGAGCAGACAACTGAACCCAGGGTTGCCAGCCCAAGGATTTTTTTTTTTAAACTGACAATCTTCAGTTTTACTGACAGCTAAACTTTTTTACTGATGCATGTTTTTACTGATATGTTTTAAGTAATGTAAATATAACTCTTATTCCAGGACCCAATTAGAAGGGATGCAGTCTGGCCAGGCAGATGGAGTTCAGGAGGCAGGTGTGCTTTGGAGGCAGCCCTGGGATGATGCGTGGCAGCCTAGCAGGTGGTTGCTGCATGTGGGGAAGTCAGAAGGGCCAGATGGTTGTGGGTCAGCCAGTGGTCGGTGTTGGGGGGCCAGCACAGTGGCCAGCAGGAGCCCATGGCCCTGGTTATTGCTGCCCAGGGCAGGGGCAGGAGCAGGAGCAGGAGCAGTCATGGTGCGAAGAGGTGGCAGAGAGGAGAGAGCCGCCATGTGCTGCCCCTGCACTGTTCATGCTGCTCCTAGCCAGGGAAGGGGCTAGCCAGGGAACAATGAGTAAGGCTGCCTTTTCAGAAGGGCTTCCAGCTGCTGGCAGCTTCAGCCAAAGCCTGGAACTCCTCCCAGTGGCAGCAGAGGCCCATTGCAGGGCATCAGGAAGCAGGAGCAGCTTGCTGCCATTGGCAGCAAATCTGCTCCCACTCCCCTGCACGTGTAGACGCCTGCCTGAGACTGTTTACTCGCAAGTAAACTGGTCCCACATCAGATGCATGTGTAGACACACCCACTGGCATGAGTAGTAAACTACTCACAAGTAAATAGTCCTGGGCAGGCATCTACATATGAAAGAATGTGAGAACAGATTTTCTGCTCCCAGCAGAAAACTGCTCCTTCATCTTGCAACCCTTCAATGGGCCCCCATTGCCACTGGGTTGAACTCAGGGCTCCAGCTGCAGCTGCCAGCAGCTGGTAGCTCACTTGAAAAGCCAGCCCCTCTCTCTGCTCCATGGCCAGCCACTTCCCTGGCCAGGAGCAGCACGTGTAGCACAGGAGCAGCACATGGCAGCACTCTCCTCATCGCCTGTGCCTCCCTGTGCCATGGCTGTTCTAGCCCCTGCCCCTGGCAGTGACAGTGCCTCAGGATCTTGCTGGTCTCTGCACTGGCCCTGCTCACCCACCACGCCAATCGCAGGCTGGCCCATGGCTGTCTGGCCCATCCTGGCTCCCTTATGCACAACAACTGCCTGCCCACCGTGCCCCATCCCAGGGCTGCCGTCACTGTGCACCTGCCACCTGGATGCCATCTGCCTGGCTGAGCCCTGTCAGGGTTGCCAATGACAGGCTCCAGGATGCCACCACCAGGGTCACCATTGCTCTCCTGGGCCTCTAGCCATCTCTGGGCCAGTCAGGACTGGTGGTTGCATGTTGTCCAGCACACTTGCAATGATGAGCAGTGACTGGAGGTGTTCAGGATGAGCCGGGCCACCTTCTAGGACCTCCTGGAGCAGCTCTAACCACACCTGGAGTGGCAGGACACCAGCATGTGGCCACCCCTCTCCCTGGACACCAAGCTAGCTCTTGCAGTACATCAGCCACCTCTTTGGCATGGGCAAGGCCACCACTGGGGAGACTGTTCTGTATGCCCCATGGAGACCAGCCCTAGCCTCTCCAAAGTTTCAGCCATGGTGCTGCTGCAGCAGGAAGCCTGTCCAGCAGCTGAAGTGTGGCTCTGGCCAGCCAGGCTCCAATTTTGGGTGGTGCCATGTGCACCACCCAACTTTGCTTTTGTGCAGTCGACCCTCCTCCCCCACCCCCACATGCTGCGAAGTAGCAGTGCTGAGAACTCCTGCGCGTGTACTGTGTGGCACCACAGATGAATCTACAGTGCGACATACCACATGTCCATACTCATCTGGATGTGCCCTCGATGGTGCTGCTGTGTTCTGTCTGCAAGAGCTTTGATAAAGTTGTGACTACTTAGTGTCTTTAGTGGTAGCTAAATATTTTATAGACTTTACTGATAGCCACTTTTATCCTGATTCTTTACTGACAGGGCACATCTACATGTGCAATTAAAGCACACTAATAAAGTCTGGAGCGTATTGCTCCAGAGTTTTTGGCTCCTGGGTGCACTGTTTGACCATGCAGCCTAGAGCAAAAGTCTCTGGAGTTTATTTGTACACAGTATATTGAGCCTGGTTGGAGCAGCCCCAACTGGCAGCAGCCAAGGGCTGCTCCTACCAGGCTCAATGTGCTGCAGAGAGACTGGCTGGGACACAAGGGTGCTTCATTGTGGGGCTAGCTGGCAGGCAGCCCCTGCACTAAAGCATCCTTGTGCCCCAAACAGCCAGGCAGCATCTACACATGCAGTGCTGTGCATGAAAGACCTCCAGAGCAGACTACTTCTTGTATTTACAATAGGGAATATTCACTCCCACAGGGAGGGGACAAAAGGGTGTTATAGCAGGCAGAGGACTGGATAGGGATTCAAGACCTGGGTTCAGTCAGTGTTGCCAACGTTCAGAATATTAACCAATGTTGGGAATGTCTACATAAGATGGTTACTGTGGAACTGCCTACTTAGGTCTGCAGTAAACGTCTCTACATCTACACATGTACCCCTATTAGGATGCACAAAATGAATTAACTCTGGAACAGGCTAGCACTTGTATTTACAATTTAAATGCAAGTACTAGCCTGCTCTGGAGTTTATTCCTTGTATGCCAACACTGTTAATAAAGACAGTTGGCTGATTCTCATAGATCCTGGATGCAAAGTAAAGAGGTACCTAGACCAAGCTAATAGAATTAAACTATTCTCATTCTATCTGGATTCATCTACATGTGAACATGTTCCAGGGTGGGTTTACTCTAGAGTAAACTACTCCAGAGTAAAATACCCACCCTGGGCAGCCATCTACACATGCAGGGAAGTGGGAGCAGATTTACTGCTCATGGCAGTAGTCTGCTCCCACCCCTGCCAGTCCTGCACCAGCCTCCTGCAGCAGCCAGGAGGCTGGTTAACAAGGATGCAGCCCTTGTTAACCCAAGGGCTAGCAGGGAGCACAGGGTCTGAAGACAGCTGCCTGCTGCAGTGGTGGGCTCTGTCACTGGAGTCTGGGTAGGGACAATATCTCCCTGCCCAAGCAGCAGGGAGCTCCAGCTTCAGTTCCACATTCTCAGAGCTAAGGCTGGGAGACTCTTGTCAAGGTCACAGAGCCGAGGCTAGGAGATAAGATCTCCCAGCCCTGGCTCCGCCTATGTGGAACCGAGGCTGGGGCTGAGAGCTCCCTGCTGCTGGGGCAGGAAGACATTGTCCCTACCCGGGCTCTGGTGGTGGAGTCCACCCCAGCAGCAGGCAGCTTCCAGGGGCAGGGAGCAATTTCCTGTCCCCTGCTGCCCAGCAGCACATCTGTTCCCAGTTGGCGGTCTACGGATATTGTACTGTGCAGTAATTGTTTCCTTGTAAATTTGCTACTTGTATTTACAGATAGCAAATTTACTCAAGATTGGAGCAATTTATTACAAAGTAGGGACATCTACATGAAACACTTACTGTACAGTAGCACTAGCACATCGTTTTTCGTGACTGTTACTGCACGGTAGCCTAGTAATACTGCGCAGTAGCTTATTAGCACAGTTTTTTTTACCAGCACGCTGCTGTGCAATGTTATTAAGCTACTGCGCAGTAGCATGCTGGTAAAAAACTGTGCTAATAAGCTACTGCTCAGTATTACTAGGCTACTGTGTAATAACTGTCATGAAAAAAACCATGCGCTGGTGCTACTGTACAGTAACTGTAGTTTCTGCACATTTAGTTAGTACTTCATTAAGCAAGTACTAAACTAAATGCACAGTAAGTACTGCACATTAATGAACGTGTGGATACTCCTAATAAGCAGTTTGCATGTGTAGACAGAGACACTTACTGCACTGTAATTATCTCTAATCTTGAGTAAAGCATCATCTTGTATAGATTCATCCTCTGATCCTGAGTCCTATTAGGTACATGGCAAAACTTTGTAATATTGCAGGATCAAGCCCTGTGTCCACCAGTCTATGCTTACAGGTATTTAGTTTTCTTCAAATGCTATGGAGATACATAAAAGGGTAGTTAACTAGTGCAGTACTTTCAAGTTAATAAGCTTGGGTATCAAACTGTTAAATTTTTTTTATTTATAACTTAAATAAAACTTTTGCTGACTGCTTCCTCAGAAACATGAATGCTACAGGTTCCTGCTACAGACTCAGTTACTAACTGCTACTTATCAGTATTTTCTTTTTTGTTCATTCTACTGTTCAAAAACAAGGAGTTTTGTATATGAGAAGCTATGGTAGTTTCCTAGGTTTCATTCTCTATGTTCTGCTATTAAATACAAATCCAACAAATAGTAATAACACCAAAGCAGATACAGATACACCAGCTCATATGCAATTTTATATTGCTGCCAGGATAAGTACAAAAAGTGGCAAAAATAATCATTCACTTCTTGCTGTGAGCAATACCCTCAAACTATAAATAAAAGTCCTTTATTTTGGCTATTGAGGAATTTCAAAACTGTTTGGAACTAATGAATTCCACAAGGCAAAAAGTGAGATCTCAGTGGTGGGGCAGGTGTAGTATTCTATTACAGCAAAGCTCTTCATTAAAAGGAAAGCAAGACTTAGAGTAGCTAAGCAGAAGTGAATAGTTATTCACTGGTAATGAGCCCCTCTTTGAAAGAGCGTTCATCCTATGCTCGTGGGCAAGTCTCCTCCTAGGGTCAGTTTTTGTTTTCTGCAATTTGTAGTTGTCAATGAGCTCTGGTTACTGATCCTGCTTAGGAAATAAAGTGTGGCTTATGCTATACTGTACAATTTGCTTATTCAAGGCTTTGAGACCTCTTTGAGGATTTGTTTGTCTTTTAAAATTGCTCATATGAAATAATAGAAAATAAGTTAAAGAAAACGTTATACAGAAGAGTTTCAATACCCTCCTCCCCAAATTGTCCTGAATATCTGAGCATTCTATGCCTTGATAGGCACAGGACAAGCCTGGAGTAACCAGCTCGTGAATGTAGGAAGGCCAGATGTGCTCAGACCTTCCCGGGACCGGCTGTTGCAGTGGTATAGATAAACCCTCATCTGAGTGTCAGTGGCAGGTGCAAGAATGGAAGCTAAGTGTCTTAATGTAGTAGTAGTAGTAGTAAAACCTAGACATCTCAGTCAAGGACCAGGGGTCCCATTGTGCTAGGCACTACGCACTAACATAAAACCAATGAGTTCATCATTTTCCCCAAAGCTTACAATTTAAGAATTAAAAGGGGAATCTAAATAAGATGAGAAGATTTTCCAGAGTCTTCTGTTCCAACCAGTCTATTCCTCAGAAATACAGAGGAAAAATACTGTGCCACAGTGCAAGAGATGAACTTTATTAAAATTTAAAAGGGGGAGTAATCTGTGAAATAGGATTACAGTGCAATGTCTGATGGAATACTTTTTACTAACTAATTTCCTTTTATATTCAGGGCATATGGCACTTATATTGTCTGGCTATGGTCACAAACTTGTTCTTCATGCAATGTGTGATATACAGAAACACAAAGTTGTTTAAATTATGAAACAGCATAGTCCTGTTGATGTAACAAATGCCTCATTTACAGACTCGTCCTAGCCTGCTTGATGTTTTAACTGCGAGCCAGAAACCTCACTACCTCACATCTCCAGTGTGCTGTTTTGCTTTCCCAACTGGAAAGATAGAGGAAGCTGAGACACTTTTCCCAGCTAGACCTGTCCTAAGTGCTGCTTGTGTTAATATCCTCTTTGGGATGTTTTTCTGAGTAGTAGGGCCTGGAATGTCACATGGTTCACAGCGAAAAACTTCTCTGCATCCAAAAGGGACATAACCAATTGCACCTGGTGTGGAAATTGTTTCTGGTTGTGCACATACCTTTCTTATCAGCGTGTCACTTTAATGGCAACAGCGGTACATTTTTATACTTCATGACTGGGTCTCAATCAAGACAGAAAAAATAATTGCCAGGTTGGTCAATATTATTTATTTCCATTGATTTTAGTTAAGAATTATTTCCCCTTCTTTGTTGCCCCTGCCAAATCAGTCACAGTAAATGCCACTGAGAGATACAGGATACTGGGTTAGATGGACCCTTGATCTGATCCTGTGTAGCACTTTTTATGTTTTATAAGGATGCTCCTATGAAAGTAAGCATAATGCCTAGGGCACCTTCTGCTTTCACTGATAGGGGAAAAAGCAATGTACAGTCAGGCCTCAGTTTATATGGTGATGTCATGTCCTTGGAAAAAAAACTGTGCAAATAGAAGTCACATAAAAAGATACCAAGAGTCCAAGGGAAATAAGGGTTTAGGTTCTAGATGCAGCCAATAATTTGGCCGATAAATGCCTGTGCATGCAGCCACAGCGCAGCATGCAGGCAGCAAGAAGCAGAGCCTGTCATCTTGGAGAGATGTGTGCAGCTGCTAAGTCTGGTGTGGTGGAAGGGGAGTGGGAAAGGAAAGGGCATGGGGGACAGATCAATGCCCCCTGCGGTGAGGAAGTAGTGGGGCAGGGGCAGGGGCAGACACTGCCCAGCCGGGACAGAGAAGGCACAGGGCAGAGCCGCAGCTCATCTGGGGAGCATGGGGGAGGGCGGCTCCCACTTCTGCATGCACCCTGGGAGGGTACAGGGGTGGCATGTGTCCCTGGATCTGTGTGGGTGGGGCGGGTGGGCTGCAGCTCCGGGTTGGAGCCAGAGCTGCGCTGGGCTTTTTTCCTCAGTGGGGGCTGGGCTTGGGGCAGGCAATGACAGTGCTGGAAGGGGCTATGGGGAGGGGGCTGCAGCCACCCCAAATTTTGC
>NW_005842179.1:966395-980036 GCF_000455745.1 Alligator sinensis
CCCCCCCCACACCTCCTGGACAAGCTGCAGCTCTGTCCCCCCCGCCCCAGCCTGCCACTGGGCAGCGCCTGCCCCACTCTCTCTCTCACCGCCGCAGGAGTTGATCTGCCCCTCACCATGCCCCTTCCCTCTTCACTCTCCTTCTACCACAACACAACACGCTTACCAGCTACATTGAGAGCAGTGTGGAGGAGATGGAGTGGGAAGCGACCAGCTGATTCTAGACACATCTGCGTATCTTGGCGAGCATGCTGCACTGTGTAAAAGTGAATCCATACTGTGTACAAAAATAAAGGGTCACAATTAATTGACCGTGCATAACTGAAACCATTAAAAAAAAATACTGTGTAAATTGAGGCCTGACTAATGTGATAATCTTACTGACAACTAAAGGCCAGATTGTCATATAGTTTCAGACTGTCATAGCATAGCATCATATACATCACCTCAGGAACTGATCTTAAGTATATTATGCAGGATTTAAATGAAGTCTCTAAGTAAGTCAAAACAGATATAAACAGTGTTTCTTTGTATTTAATGTCTTTTTCAGTTTACAAATAAAATCTTTGCAGGGTCTAAATCACATTCTGAATAGCAATAAGCAGTTTTCCTATCCTTTGAAATCTTTCAAGAATTTAGTAATGTTCCTACTCCCCAGCAGGACACCATTAGTATGAAAACCGAGAGACAAATCAGTACAGATTACTTAATATACACTAAATTGGGAGCCCTAAATTCAGATTCCTGATGTGATTGGGGCACAGAAAGAAGTCATACCTGTTTCTCCCATGTAATAGGAAAGCTATTTGCTGCCCACTTCTACTGCCCTAATTATGCACTCAGTATGCGCTACTGTCCAGATTCTGTTTCACTTATTAGATGTCTAAGGGTAGAAACAAGCATTGTATTTGTGACAAGAGCAGCTTCCAGGCCTGGTACTAGTATGGCCCCGCCCTGTTTCCGGGCACACCGCTCGCCTTGTTCACCTGCCTGCCTCGTTGGTAAATGGCTATGATGTAAAATAGGCAGGAGGCTGCCCTTTGTGCACCCAAATGACCATGGGTGATATAGGCAGACCAGGTTCCTTGGGTGAATTTGATATCTTTTATTTGCTCCACCCATCCCTATACATGTCCCATGCCTCACTGATGTCCCCCTGTGTGATAATACTCTGGCTTAAGGCCAGGCCAAACTAGGTACACAGTTGTATCTTTTGCATACTGCCCCCTTCTGGGCCACACACCACTCCCTTCTCACCAGGGTCTCTTGCACTCCAACGGCTCTTACCCGGTCTCTTGCACACGGCTTATCCAGGCCACATTCCCACCACCCTACTCAGAGATCCTTGGGCTTTTCTCTCCACCCCTTGGTTAGCCTTGGCATGGTCTTTTGGGCCTCTTCCATGACCCTTACCCAAACAGGACTGAGCAATTGCTCAACTCTGTGCCTACTTTGCCCCTGACCAGACCACTATACCCCTCTCTCAGGCCACAACCCCACCCCTTACACTAGGGCCTGGGGTCTTCCACCCCAACCACCTCCAGGGTCCAAAACCCTATGGGACTCAGGCACTTCTTCTAAGCTTACCTTGCCCCCTAACTCTCCTAGTAACCCACCCAAAGGTGGGATCAGGGGTTTAGGCACCCCAACCTCCCTTACACCAGGGAGGTGATCAGTCCTGGTATTTAAGTGGGGCTGCCATGCCACCAGCAGTCCCACCAGGCCTCCCTATCCTGGCAGGGTGCAGTTTTAGGTCATGTTGCAAACCAGGAGCCTCCATGCCAACCCCCTAGCTTCTGCCCTTACCAGGATATTCCAGGAGCAGGAACTCCACCAAGCAATGTTGCTCCCCAGGCAGCTACACACCAGCTGCTCTGCTTTTATAACAGAGCTCCCCAAAATGGCCACCTTCATCAGCCAGCTGGCAGCTCCCTTCTCCAGCCCTTAAAGTGATAGACAGCCAAAAGCCTGTTATGTCACAACATTCATTGCCTTTGCGAGGCCATACAAATTTTGGTGTGATGGATGTGCCTACACAACTGATCTGCTTCATTTGGCAATGTCTGTTTTTAGCCTAAGTGAACTTAGGTGCCTAAGTGTAATCCTGCTCTACTATGCTGAAGTTCCTGAAAAGTGTAACACACCAGCATCTTAGCCTTAAACTGAAGTCACAAAAAGCAGGTAGAAGATCACATCCATATTCTTCATTAATTACTTTTCTGGGACATGCACAGGGTGGAATAGGATCACACTTAGGTCCATCTAGGTGTCTAATAGATGGAATCGAATCTGGCTTTAATAGTTTTTACTCTAACAAGGTAAGTGCCATTCAAAGTCACTTTTCAGAGGAGGATTGCAATTCAAGGGCACTCATGTTCAACTTGTATCCTCAATTATGTAACATCATAATAAGTGCCCTTCTGGGTCAGATCAAAGGTCCATCTAGCCCAGTGGCCTGTCTCCATCAGTGACAATTAGAAAATACTTTAAAGGGAGAGTATATGAACAGGATACGAGGAGAGTAATCCATCTCTTGTCATAAACTTACTGCATCAACCATCCTTGATTTAGGGATGTCAAAAAATATATTCCTAATTGCTCTCTTTAATAGCTCCCAATGGACCTGTCCTCTATGACTTTTTCTAACCCCTTTTTGAATCTGGTTACTAATAAATTCTTACAGTATTTTAGACTTTTTAAGATATAACCTCCTTGACAGCCATTATTGTTTAGAGATTCTTTCTTAATAATATCATTAAGTATATTTATTTGCTAGAAATATTCATACTGGTAATGTGAAAAACCTTTCTTCATACAATAAAAAAGAACAGTGCTTTCCCAATACTCACTTTATTTTGCTTCCATACAGAAGGCAAAATAAAGCAAGTATTGGAAATGCACTGCTCTTTTTTACCCTGATTGTAGATTTGAAGTGTGCTGTTGCTGATTCAGTGGCCTTTTGGTCTCATGCTTTTAGCAAAGGAACCAGTATAAAATGTGTGTTGCAATTCACAGCCAATCTCAGACCACAGTAAAGAAAATGGAAATTCCCAGGAGGGGAGTTTTTAGTTTCATTATAATGGTACAAATTTCCCAGCATATATGGAAATAGGAATGCTTTATCTTAGTAAAATTCTGTACGAACACTTCATTACATTCACAGAGTCATTACTTACTGAGTGCTGAGAATGTAGCTGGTATTACAAAAAAGATCATCATGTTTATTTCTGGTAGCATCCACAAAATGCTTTCTGTTAACATGCTTACAAAGGGAATATTTCTGGCCTGGGGAACTCACAGACAAAAAAAACACAAAGGGGTCCACAATTTAATTACCCTTTCAGACATATTTTCATGTCAAATCAATACTAATATGCTAGGATACATTCTGATTTGTGTTCTTAAACTTTTCCCTTGTTCCTTCACTTCAGTGCTACCAGCAAATTCCTCAGTACGAATTCATTAGAGTGTTCCCTGCTCAGTGGTACAAGGTACACATAACACCCTCCTCCACTACTGTTAGTCAAAACCTATGCTGCTGCTCCTTCCTTTTTCAAAACATATTTTTCATGTAAAATGGGTATCTAAATTGCCATATACCCTGAGCTCTGAAACTAGCCAATGCAAGACTTTTTTGCCATTTTTTATAATATCTTATAGCACCAAAAAAAACATTGCTGATGAGATTAGGCTATGTAACAAGCCTAACCTGGAAAACTTAGAGAAAAAAATATTTTAAAATGGCCATCCAGAAATCTACATTTTATTAAAGACATTTAAAAAAAATATTTTTAAAAAATTGCCAAAAAGTTTCATAGTATCCTATTACTTAGGGTTGGAAGGGACCTAACAGATCATCAGGTCCGACCCCCTGCCCTGGGCAGAAACGGGTTTATTAGCATCTGTGATACCCATACCTACAGTTTTGCTGACAGTACAGAAACAAGGTACAAACTTGACAAAAGAGAAACCCAAGTGTTCTGACTGCACAGTTGCTACTGAGCCACCAAGACAGGGAAACATGTGGTTTCACAACATTGTCAAAGCAATGAAACACCTGTCCTGACAAACCATGAAGAAACAACTCAGCGACGGCGAGGCCTCTTAGAGTATACTCTTCCAGGAGTTTTGTTTTGTTTTTTTTTCTTTTTTTTTCTTTCCTCTCTCTTTCCTTCCTCCATATCAACTGCTTGAGAGGGCCAGAAAATCAGCTTCTTAAGGTCAGAGGTGAAAAAGGTATCTCACCACAATGAGGTACAAAATGAAGCTAACAACTCACCATGCTAACCACAAAATGTTCTAACAATTAGCCAGTCACAGTAAAGGTTAATCCAAATTTGGTCCTAAATTCCGCTTAGATGCGAATAAATTTGACCCCAAATTTAAGCAAAGTGTGCAGATCTTAGGGTTCTCATAGAAGCGTACTGCTGGGGGAACAGATAATTGAGAAGCTTTGCGGGTAGTGCACGACCGACAGCTTAGCTGATCTGCTCCAGGCATCATCTTTAAGGGTGTATTTAGAAATTGCGCATAAGAAGTAACAAGGCTTGAGCATGCTGTATTGGATTTTGTGAGTATACTCTGTTTCTTCTTCTTCTTTTTAATAAACAAAAGCTTGCTTCAAAGATCTGCGTGTCTATCCTAAAATAAGTTATACCACTCGACCCCTTACGGGTACGACAGCATCTTCTGTGGTCCACTGGGATGGAACAAGACCACATTTTAATACCTCTAAGTAGAATAGAATTTGTTCAGGTCATTATGGAACCTGTGTTTCAGCCTCATCCACAAACCCAAGAATGGGAGGGAACATGTCTCCTTCAGCCGATCTGATGCTCTCATCTCTCTTTGAGCTAATGTACTTGTGTATCATGCTGTAATACTGTTCTTTAGTATTAAAGGCATACAAAGATGAGATCTGCCACCAGGCTTTGTTGCTTGGAGTGTAAAATGGTTCTAGCTCAGTAGAGTCAAAGTAGCAGCTCACAATTCTTTCCGCCATCTTGGCTGCGTGCTCTTTGGCCTTGTTATCAAAAAACTCCTGTTCTTTTTTCAAGTATATTTTCCAGAATTTGAGCTGAAGAAAACTGATTGGAGAACGACAGCGATTGATGCATGTGGAAATCAGTACTAAAGTCATGAAACCAGCTATCAGAATCCATCCTAGAACCTTCAGGGAACAAACAAATGAGTTAATGAAGTTTTCAGATGGTTAGCAACATCCAAAGCATATACAAGTTAACATTGTTTTAGACAGGAGATCCATATTTGGGCACTGCTTGAAAAGCCTGTTCTCCATCCTATTTTATCTCTACAAAATAGAAGCAGTACCTAAGTAACTTCTAAGTGGGGGCATCGACATGTGCAATTAGTGCCATATGGGTTTACTCCACAGTAATTTGCTGCAGAGCAAACCAGCCTTGGACAGGCGCCTACATGTGCAGCCGTTTGGAAGCAGATTTGCTGCTCCTGGAAGTAGCTTGCTCCTGGACTCTTCCAGCCCTGCACCACCCCCCTGCAGCAGCCAGAGGGAGCCGGAAGCTATGGCCCCAGCTCCCTGCACCCAGGGGTGATCTTCAAAAGCCAGCCCCATGTGCTGCTCTCTGGCCACCTGCCTTTCAACCCCAGTTGCACTACACACCTCCAGCATCATGCTCAATGTGGACAGTTTTCAGAAAAACACTTTATTCCCCTCCACACAGACCCCATCCCTCTCCCTTCCCAGCAACAGAGCCCCTCACTCCCCAAAAACAGAGACCTTCCCCCATCCCTTTCCCACAGCAGGCCCCATCTCTCCTGAACCACAAAGCCCCTCCAACCATCCCATGAAGACTATGTACATTGTGCTCAGTGTGCCCTCCCAGGGTGGAGGGTAGTGGGGTGGGAGTTCCTAGGGGGCAGAGTCCAGGAACAGGTGCCCAGCACCCTGGCCTCTGAACACACCACCATGGATGCACATGCCACAGTGAGGCCAGTGAGCAGGGGGCTAACCCAGGGATGAGGGTAGCCACTGCTCTGCCAGTGCAGCCAGCTTCCCCTCCTGCACTCAGCAGTTTGGGCCAGCAGGGTCTGCACATGGTGCTGGCCCTACTGCAGGCAGATCCTGCTCCAGGGCCACATGGAACTAGGATGAGCAGCGGGGCAGGGCCCAGGTAGGGGGCTGGGTGGCAGGGGGGCTTGCAGCTGGGTGGTGGGAAGCTGTCAGGGGGCAGGAAGGGCTGCAGCTTGGGGCTGAGCAGTGGGTGGCACAAAGGCAACCAGCAGGGCCAGGATGGTGTCCAGCACCCAACAGTTCTCTTCTGTGGCCTCCACTACCCTGGACACCCTGGCAGCCTGTCACTCCTGGGCCTCCATATGCCTCTCCCCAAGGGCCAGGAGCCTGTCCCAGAACACCTGGTCTGCCCAGTCCCTCTCCCAGTCCCTTTCCCAATCGTGCATGATGTTCTCTACTCGCCAGGCCTGCGAGTTCAGAACACTCCTCCACCATGGTGACCAGCCAGTCCAGCAGCCAGATCCAGTCTTGGGTCTGCTGCTGCCGCAGCTGACACATAGGAAGGGCCTCGGCTGAAACTGACAGTGACCCTGAAGGCATGTCCCCATGTGCAGCCAGTGCCTCTCCCCTGCATGCAGCTGCAGGACCTGCAGAGCCAGGAGAAAGAGGCTGTTTGTGAGAGTTTGCAACATTTCTGAGATAACATGCACTATACCAGGGGGTTGTGTTCTGCCCAGCCTCAGATTGGGTGTTCTGTGTGCATAGGTGTCCAGGGATCATGGTAAGTCAGCCAGGGACCCCTGGCACAGGCAGGCACCAGCTGAGCCTGCCATCCCCGCTCACTCCACGGGGGCAGTCTGCCTTCTCCACCCCCTTCCCAGGCTGGAACAGGCCTGGCTCCTGGCAGCACCTACTGCCATGGCTCCAAACTCACTCTTCCCTCCCCACCACCACTCCTCCTGCAGGCCAGACTGTCTCCTCCATTGCTGCCAAGCCCACAGTGCCCAGGCTCACAGGGCCAGAGGCTCCCAGGCAACTGGGACATGGAGCTGGTGACATCCCCAGCCTTCGCCTCAGGAAGCATCTCTGGAGAGGCACCCTGTGGCTGCCCCCCCGGCCCCACACTTGCTTTGCACCCCAAGCATGACCCTGCTGAGTGTCCCAGACACACCATGAAGAGCTTTTTGCATAGACAAAGGGGTGCCTGATCCACTACACACTGCTGTTGCTGATCAACATGGTGCCCCAGGCACACCTGAGAACAGGGCATGGGACCCTGAGTTTCAATGGTGTGGCAGGAAAGCCCACACTGCTCCACAATGTTCACCACCACCTGGAGGGGTACCTGTGCCTATGCTACAAATCCCTGCACCCCACAACCAAGGACAACATCACCACAGGCATCAACACATTTCTCTGTATGTGAGAGGCCTGTGCCAGCCTAGTGAGTGGGCACAAGCTGCCCACAAAGTGTTGTACTGCCTTCCACCTCCTTGTGTTCTGTGGAGGAGAACTCCAGGGGCCAGGGGAAGCACAGCTAGGCCAGGAGGGGAGCGGGGCAGGGACAGGGGCAGAGGCAGGGACAGGGGTGGGGAGGAAAGGGGAAGGCCCTTCTCCCAGTGCAGAGCTTACCAGCTAGGCATGGTAGGTGTGCCTGTTGGCTTGAGTCTGTCCCTGCTTGCAGTGACAATGTGTGGCTCCCAACAGTGTCCTGGCATGCAGGGGTGCAGTGCCTGGCTCTCTGGGCAGGGACCCCTCCTGGGACAAGCTGGAGCTGCTGAGGGCTGGTGGTACCATAGCCAAACTGTCCTTCTAGGTTGGCCTGTGCACCCAGAGCTGGTGGGACAGGCACTCGCCCAGGCTGCTGGAGCTGCTGGATGATGCTGGGGCAGGGACCGTGGCGGGATGGTCTCCTAGTGCCCCAAGGGGCCCTCCCTTGATGATGTCTCATCGCGGCTGCCAGGCCACAGCAGAGGTTTGGGCAGGCCACCCATGCTGGAATATATGCTGTAGCTCTGGCTAGGGTCCTGGGATGTGAGGATCTAGTCCAGCTGCCACATAGAGGGCTTGGACTTGCAGGCAGCCCCCAAATAGAGGTTGTAGTTGCTGATGCTAACCCACTGTGTCCACAAGGCTTTGATCTTTATGCAACACTAGTACGCCAACCAGTCATGCCCATGCTCCTACATGCAACCTGACAAGCCTTCACAGATATGAGTGTTGGAGTACTCACTCCAGGCAAATTGGCTTAGGAGCACAACCTCACCCCACAGCACCATGAGGTCTGTGGTCCCTCCTGAGGACAGTTCTGTCCCCAGCAGGCAGTGTGTGTCATTGGGGATGATACCAGTGTGGCTTCCTCACTGGCCTTCAGGGGCTCCGTGTGATAGTCTAGGTGCTGGCAGGCCTGGGCAGGTGCATGCAGCACTGAGCACAGGGGCAATGAATGGGACAAGCAGGCAGGCAGTGGGGCTGTGCCGGGGCCAGTGCTGGGGCCTGGGCAGGCTGCTGCAGCTGGCCTGGGGCCACTGGTATGGGACCCAGCACCCAGAGGCTGGCTGCAGGTGGCTCAGGGCCCCAAAGTCACCGCAGCATTTTAAGGGCCAGGCTGGGGCAGGCAAAGAGCCTCCCCAGCCCCAAGACTGGAGAAGCACCAAGCCGTGTGACCCTGGGGCTAGCCTGCGGGTGGTCCCCTTGTATTGGGGCTGACTGGGAGCAAATTTGCTCCCAGTTTGCATCTACATGAGTGCTACTCTTCAGTAACTACTCTTCGGTGAATTTGCTACCTGCATTTGAGGTAGCAAATTAACCACGGACTAGATTAATTTACTGCAAAGAAAGCAACTGCATGTATAGATGGTGATGCTTTACTGCACAGTAAATTAGTCTACTGTGCAGTAAAGTGTCTCATGTAGACATGCCCAGTGGACATGACTACACGAGATGCTATGTTGCTGTAGCAATGAGCTATGGCGACATGCTTGTCCCTATGGCAATGTAGCATTGGCCAGCACTAGCTGCGATGCTGCTACTACTGTGCAGCAGTAATGAGCTACTGCACAGTAGCTTGTTGCTATTGTGCAGTAGGGTCGGAAACAACCCATGTGCCACCGGGACTGTGCAGTCCTGGCACATACTGCACATTTAGTACTTGCTTTATGTGCTCATACTGCTTTAGCAAGTACCAAATGACTGTGCAGTACCACTGCAGTTGTGCCTAATTTTTTTGTCCTCAAGACAAAGGGTGTATGAGGAACCTCAGCCCCACCTCCTATCTTGGCTAAGTCCTCTAAACTCTAGACTTTTATGACAAAGAACAACATATTTTATAACATTGTTGATGTGTAGGGGGTGCACATGGGTGCACATGCACCCCCTGAGATTGGTGATGCCGGTGGTGCTTGTGTGCAGTTGCCGCTTGCCACCCCCCACCCAACACTGCCATGGCTGCCTGCGGGAGCTCCCTGCTTGCCACTGCCATGCCCCCGCCGCTGCCACCACCACCTGTGGGTGGTCGCTGTGCCCCTCCAGACTCCAGGGGCACGTGTTGTTCATCATTTGTAATGAAGTCCATCTGTCAGGCTCCCATTCTCTGAGCAGGTTAAGGCTCTAGCTCAGGATATAGGAGATCTTGGTTTCAAGCCCACCTCACCCCAAGGATATTTAAACTAATGTCACAGGAGTACCCTGATTACTAGGGCATATCCTAAGCCTGACTGAAAGCACAGTACTCCCGTTGAAGGTGGTGTACTGGCTAGGCACAAGGGGAAGATTCATAGGGCCAGGAGGAGAGCAAGAAAGAGGAAGTCTGACTGTATGCTCCAGTGTGGCAGGCACTATATTGGGGAGCAGCATACTTTACACTGAAGTCAATCACAGATTTGGACATCTCGCCACTCAAATCCAAATCAGATCCAAAAAACATGTCTCCCCTTTATCTGCTAGTATGATAGAAGGGCTTGGGACACTGAATGAACAGGAGAACTGTGCACCTCCACATGTGAAATAGAATGACTCCCCTGAATCTGGTCATGTTAATTTGAAAAAGTGGCAGCTAAGTCATAGCCATCTTAGCTGCATGATATGGATCTATATAAGTAATTTCAGATAAATCTACAAAACTCCAGGGCTGTTATCTTAAAATTCTGGATTGAGGAAGAAACAAAATCACCTTGATTGTGTCTACCTTAGTCACAACTACATTCTTTGGAAAGGAGCAGAAAACATTAACTAGTGGAAGAGCTGTGGTAGGCTTCTGTCTGTCTTGCAAGACAATAGACTTATGTCAAGTGAGACATAAGCTCACTGAATGTAATACTCACTTGAAAGATAAGGTGAAGCTGGAGTGACCTCTCCAGGTTGCAAAAGCCTGGGTGGTGTAAATGGAGACACTGAGCTGCCTACATACCAACGTCCCCTCTCAGCCTTGCTGGTTTAATCCAAAGGAAAGGCAGGTACCAATACATTTGGAATGATCTTGGTCACAGGAATTGCCAGCCATTTGTCACTCTACTGGGGCTCTACTCCTAGACTGGCTGCTGACCAGGGTTAAAGAGCCCAGGTATCCCTACCATGGAATTATTATTGTTAAATGCAGATATTTAGGGGGAGGCTAAATTGGGTCAAAATGGCTGCCTGATATCAAGCTAGATATCAGGAGGCACTAATTCACAGTCAGGGTGGCTAGGAGCTGGAACCAACTTCCAAGGTAAGTGGTGCTCGCTCCTACCCTGGGGGGTCTTCAAAAGGAGGCTAGATAGACACCTAGCTGGGGTTGTTTGACCCCAGCATTCTTTCCTGCCATGGCAGGGGTTGGACTTGATGATCTGCTCAGGTCCCTTCTGACCCTACCAACTATGAAACTATGAAACTAGGTAAGTCAGGAATGGGGGACTAGTAGCCGGTTGGGGATCCAGCCAGCTGAAGGTGGCAGGGGGCCTGCTGGGAGATGGGGGGAAGCATGACCCATGAGGGGTGGGGCAGGTGTGACTTGTGGGTGGGGTAGGGGGCTAGTGTGACCCACAGGTGAGGTGGGTGGGGCCAACATGACCTATGGATGGAAGGGGGGCCAGAATAAACCCATGGGTGAGGTGGGTGGAGCTGGCATGATCTGTGGCTGGGGGGGTGAGGGTAGGTGCAACCTGCGGGTGGATGGGCAGGGCAGGAATGACTTGGGGGGGGGGGTCAGGCATGACCTGCAGATGGGATGGGGGAGCAGGCATAACCACCCCAGTGAACCTACACCCTCATCCCTCCTACCCCTCCCTCCATTGGGACTTACTTGCTTAGATCTGGCAGCAGCAAACACTGATAAAAGTGGCTGCACCCAGAGCAGCTTGTGGTATGGGGTTGAGAGTGCTGGCAGGGGGGAATGTGTGGAGCAAGGGACCAGAGGGGCAAAAAGCAGACCAGTATGGAGAAAGAGGAGTAAAAAGAGCACCCCCAGGGTTCTGGCCAGTGACCGGGTTTTCCCAGTCCTGGGGCTGCACTGGGGAAGTAGACAGAAGTTCCATGCACCAGTTTAGAATCACAGACTCATATAAAACTAGGGTTGGAAGGGACCTCAGGAGGTCATCTAGTCCAACTCCTGCTCAAAGCAGGACCATCCCCAACTAGATCATCCCAGTGAAGGCTTTGTCTAGCCATGTCTTAAAAACCTCCAAGGATGGAGCTTCCACCACCTCTCTGGGTAGCCTGTCCCAGTGTTTTACTACCCCCTAATAAGAAACTTCTTCCTAATATCTAACCGACACTTCCCTTGCTGCAACTTGAGACCACTGCTCCTTTTTCTGTCATCTGCCACCACTGAGAGCAGTGGTGCTCCATTCTCTTTTGAACCCCGCTTCAGGTGTGTGAAGGCTGCTATTAAATCCCCTTTCAGTATCCTCTTCTCTAAACTAAATAAGCCCAGTTCCTTCAGTCTTTCCTCATAAGTCATGTCCTCAGCCCTCTCACCATTTTTGTTGCCCTCCAGTGGACCCTCTCCAATTTGTCCACATCTGTTCTGTAGTGGGCGGTTGATCTAAATTGAATGAATCTGATACTACATAGATCCAGGTTTATCATCAACCAAGTTCTTCAATTTTCAGACTGGTTTGTGTGCATAGAACTTCTGTTCTGTTACAGGTTTAGACTGCCAGTCGCTGAGACCAGACCGGGTCTGTAAGTGTAAGGTCAACACAGGAATAAGCTAAGTTTAAATCAGACAGCCATTTTGAACCTGATTTAACCTCCCCAAATGTCTGTACTTAGCCGAAAATGCTGAAGTATTTGCTTTACTCCCTGTGAATCCTCACTAACTATGAAGGCCCTGATTTTTCTACAAAGGGGCCTTCTGCTCACATACTATCTGCGTTCAGCATTCTAAACTCCTCTTGCCATATTTGCTTCTTTGAAGCATGGCTTCAGTGGATTTAAGTTGACAGTGCTGACAAACGAGATCTCCAGAAACTGGGTTTTGCACCTAAAACATGGAGTATGTTTATAATATTCTAAGCTGACTGTCAGACTAAAAACTTGGTTTGTCCTCTTTTTTGTTTTTGATCATTTTTAAAGAGGACTGATATACATATTTAAACTACTCTAGAATATGCGTGTTAAGCTGTCAGTGATTATGAACATCCTGTTTTGCAGCATACCACAGATACTTCCTTTTTCACAGGCCAATTCTCTGTTGCTACTCAAAACCTTAGACAATCAACAGATTCCTCCTGATAAGTGAAGGGTCCATTAGCATGCTCCTGATTGTAGGAAAAGTCAATAAAGTGGATAAAAGGGAGCAGGATCTCAGAATACTTCTAATTTGAAATGGGTAGATGGTCTACAGTTAGAAAATCCTTTTATGTCACATTCAGTCCAGTTCTATAAATACGCAAGTTCATTCCCAACTTGAGAAAGTGCGGGTTTTTAAGTCCATGAGAAAGCAATATCTGCCAACACACAGCATGACAAAAAATTAGACCAAAATATAGACAATATATAGAAATACATGAAAACAGTAGAGGCAAATATATTACATTTATCAAAGTACTGTTCACCTCAAAGTATTCTGCTAACCATTGACATGAAAACAAATGCTAGAGAAAGAAGAATTTGCTTCATAAATGATAGAATCAGAGAAAATAATAGAAAAAAACTCAACTCATATTTCAGACTGGAAATTCTTCACATCAACCCATATAAGTAGAGTTGGCAATGACCCTATAGGAGCCTAGTTTTACCAGACTATAGCTGTTGCTCTTCCCTCACTCCAGAAATCACGCCTCACCTAAGCGTCTCAGTGAGGTTTAAAGCACTAAAATAAAGAATGAAAGACACCATACCTGAGATTGTGCCCGAAGGCTGGATAGTTCATTCTGCAGCTCTTTGGAGAGAGTCCCACTACAAGGGATTTGGGCTACCTGCTCACGGCACTCAGGGCCATGCTCTTTACACAAGTAATTTTGCAACTTGCTACTTCCACTCACTGCACACTCATAGAAGCTGGCACCCAGCAGGGCCACAGCAATCCAGGTGAGTGGGGCCACAGCAGCACTTACAGTTGACAGCCATAACACTTGGAGGCAGCATAAAAGATGCCCAGGGCTGCTGCAGCTACACCTCTTGCCTGAGGCACAACAGCCAGTGAGCAATCTCCAGGTCTTTGTGTT
>NW_005842179.1:980046-1000034 GCF_000455745.1 Alligator sinensis
GCACCAGAAGGAAGGCAATGCCATACCACATGCTCCAGGAATTGCAGGGACATTTGAACACCACATCAGAGAAGATACGCTCACTGCCCGCAGTCAGCAGAGACACGGCACTGAATCCCAAAACCTTCTTGTGACTGAGGCACAAATCCAGTATAGTACGAAATTTCTCCATGTATAGCTCCTGCTGCTTCTCTCTCTGACTCTTTTGTCTTTGAGGTGGATGAAATCTCACTTGGCATACTAGAATAGAAAGGGAAGTGGAACAGATCTCGCTTTATGTACTCACAAGTTAAAAGAGGTTTCATTTTGTGGTGCCCTGTAGAACAAATGGTCTGACAATATTTAGACACAGGAAACAGCAGGTCGTGCTCTGCATTCATGCAAACAAAACAGATGAAACTAACATTGCTACTTGTCTTTTTCCATGCACTAATGTAACTATTGCTGCTTCTTTAATACACCCCCAAATATTCTGGAGCGCTTTTACATGTGCTCCAGGGTTGGGGTGGAGGGGATACTTTAATTAGAGTGGTTCTTGGAGTTACTTTAATTAAAGCACCCAAAGACTTGGAGGCTGGCTGGAGTACACTAATAAGCATGCCCCAGCAGACTCGATTGTAATTACAGCACATTGGAGCAACCTCCCCACATGTACAGGCACCCCTGGAGTTTCACAATGGCTGATATAGGATTGTGACCAAATTGGGTTGTACCTTAAGCTGGTTGAAATCCCTCACATAAGCATTTTAATTTTTTCATTGGCATTTTTGGTTGACATTTCAAAATTGAGGAAAATATTTGGGAATTAAATCTGTACAGAAATGCTATGAATCTCTGTATGTGGTTTTCAACCAGTTAAATTTACCAGCATTTAAGTTTGGCTTGTTTTTAACTAAAGCCTGATGGTGTTAAACCTGTTAAATGATAACCTTCTTCTCTCCTACAATATACTGTATTTCAGCTAAATCCTAATTCAAGCTCTGTACTGATGCAGTGACAACATGATTATTATCTAACACAGTTCTGCCTTACATCAATCACAGCACCTCTCCTTTCAGAACTACAACAAAGTTTTGTCAAATGAGTGTATAGACGTAATTCGCCACCTTTGCATATATAGAGGTGTGATTTCCCTGACTTTTATTTAATAAAATTATATCCTGGGATCAATGCTAAAATCATCCATCTTTGATAGTGAGTATTTCTGATTATATTGCTGCCTAGTCAGTAGCACTTTTCACAATAGCTGATTGCTCATGCAATGTAGTAAATAAGTTTTCCAGGTCTACTGATTAGGTCTGCACTAGTATTGACATGTTTCAGTCCAGTTCCATCACTGTAAAGTTGCTGTGTTCCCAAGGGCTCTGAATTCTATGGTTCATGGTAACCTCTTTTATGGGACCAGAGACTGGTTTGGAGCCCTCTGGGCTAAGTACAGACAGTCAAAAAGCCTGAGGCTGAATCAAATCAATCTTTGCAGGTTAGTCTAGACTGTTCAGGTTGACCTGATAAGCAAGTGAACACACATTCACTTTTGATTCCAGAAATGCAGCAACATGCCTGCAGTGGCTCAGGCCAGAAGCTCAGGGATGCTAGAGCATGCCTTCCTGTTGGGTTGGAGAATACACCTTGGGCCAAGGCTAGCCCATGCACTTTGGCTGGGAGTGGAGGGGTGTGGTGAGGAAGGTGCAAAGCCTACTGGGGGCTATGAGTTAACTTGAATCTAGAGGGGATTTGGGACGGAAGCTCAATAAACTGATTTAACCTAAATCATTTAAGTCTGATACTACATCCATCCAGGTTTATCTTAAACCAGTTTTAGCCATTTGGAGAGTGGTTTATGCGCACTGAACTTCTGTTGTGTTACAGATTTGAACCTGCTTCTGATCACTTATACCAGTTTATGTGTAATTTCTGCCCCTAGCTCTGGAGTTGTGGGAGGGTTTAAGGTTCTTAAGGGTATATACCACAGTGTTAGTGTTTTCTACCAGTTACCTGTTCTTGGGTAATTTCAGCACAGTAGTGACCATGTGCAGACAAAATGATGGGCATATGTACATGACACTTTAAAGCAGGCTAAATGCTTTTGTACCATTTAATGGTGTTGGTGTTTGCATGAGTCAGCGGCGTACTGCGCATTAATTCCAGCCGCTGTAGGAAATTCAGCAGCGTAATGCACTTTAAATGATGTGGGGCGCAGCAAACTAAAATTCCTCTGAGGAGTTTCAGTTTGCTGCCCCTAGAGCCGTGGAGCAATGCACTAGGCTCTGTGCAGCTCAGGGGCTCTGCAGGAAGCCCTGCAGCAGTCCAGGAAGGCCGGCTTTGCCCAAGAAAATCAGCCAGCCTAATTTTTTTTCCCCTGGAGCCTGCCTGCCTGAGCTGCACAGGGGTCTGGTTTTTCCCTCTGCTGCTGTGGTGCCCCCCGGGACTGCCTGAGCTGGATGCCTATGCGCGGGTGCCGCCTGCTGGTGGGGGGGGCGGTCACCACTGCCATGGGAAGCACCAGCCCCCCACCCCTGCAGCCCAGGGACCTCTCTGCCTGCTGGCAGCTCACCCTCCCCGCCCTGCCACCGGGAAGGCAGGTAAGTCAGTGTGTGCACGACACAGGGGTTTAAAGGGCAGTAATATATAGGCTTACCGCCTTTCAATGCAAATGTGACAGGTGGGCGGGACCAGAAGTCCCGCCCCCTTATCCCCACCCCTTTCCCCTTGTCTGGTGCATGACATCACCAGCCGCACCCCTTGACCACAGTCACATGGTGCGTGACATCAGCAACTCCGCCCCCAACCCCCAGTCACATGGTGTGTGACATCAGCAACTCCACCCCCACCCCCAGTCATGTGGTGTGTAGCATCAGCAACTCTGCCCCCACCCCCCAGTCACGTGGTGTGTGACACCAACACCACAGGGTCCATGACACCAGAAGGACAGCCCATGCAGACCCCAAAAGCCCAACCCCTCATGCTGCAAGAACCGCCCTAGATCACATGGTGTGGTTATGGCCTATCAGGTCCCAGACTGATCTAGCCACCACTGGAGCACAGGCATAGCCTATGGGGTGTCAGAGTGGTGGTGTGACCCCCTATAACAACCCGCCCCACCACCCCCAACGAATTGGCGGGGGTTTCAGAGGCCTCATACCTCCCAAGAACGACGCTGAACCAGTTGGAAAGAGTAGAGGGAGTGGGATTTAGGCGGCAAACCCCACCAGCTCTATCTGCTTTCCCAAATGACCCCTTTGTTTATCTGAGACTGTGCAAAGGCAAGCACAGGCAGATATGGATTCTTTCACAATGCCTGTAGGCCCACTCACTACAACCCCAAGACGGCCTTATAGAAAGTGTTACCGTAGAAATAGTTTTGAGGAGGAGACCCAGCTCCTTGCCCGAAGACTCTTTGAGATGCCTGACCCTGTTTGGGAAGACCCAATGAACAAGCAAATGGAGGAGGCCCAGGCCCTCAAAGCAGACATTGAGAATTTGGAAGATGGTATCTTTGTGCCAGAGCTTGCATGCAAAGTAGAGGTCATCGCAGAGGAAAGATCGGTAAAAGACTTGGAGCATGGTTGTGGGGGCACTTGGGTTTTGAGGGTAGTGGTGTGGGTTCACTTACATGTGTGTTTGGAAGTAGCTAAGGACTGATTAAACAGCAGCTAACTAACTAAGTCCTTTATTTGAAATCTTTTGCAGTTAGATGAAGCCTTTTTAATGACTCCAGAAAACCTACTCACCAGTTCACAAGAAGGAATTGTATGCATCTACAGAGAACAAAGACCAGATGAGGCTGAAGAGTTCAGAAGACAACTAGGCATTGAATCAACAGATCCAGTTACAACTCATGAATATAAAGTCTTCATGAAGTCTCTTGTTCACATTTTCTTTTATGGCATAATGAAATACTGCTTGAGGAAGAGACTTTTTGACCTATGCTGGTGCACATTTGACCTAGGGGGTCAAGAAGCCCACAAATGTATTATTTGGTTAGATGAAGACATAAATCAAATAATTCAGGAACTTTGCGAGGAAATATGTCTTGATAGCATTTTCAATGCTGTTCTAACCATTGGGTTTGCCAGAAACATTCTCAGAATTACTGAGAAACATTTAACTCAGTTTAGAGAGGTATTCTGTGTATTCTGTTGAAGATCCTAATGCTGCCCTTCATGATTTGATCACTGAGGAAGATAAAACACTCATCTTGAACGCTTAATTGGTACTAGAGATTATAAACCCTGCTTAAGAGAAGGGCTTAGCAAAAACAGTTTTAAATGGGGTGGGACTTATATCTTTTGCTGATCTTGGTCAGAGGCTGGGGGGATGTGAGGTTGTAAAGCACATCAACAGTTTTCTACATCTAATGTAGATTAGCATTTGCTTTAGTGTCTTGGATCTCTAATCACATACATATAGGGTTTTTGGTAAAGATAAAACCAATGAGACTTAATGGTCACTAGAAATGATAAAAAAAAACCTTCTTAGGAGAAGGGGTAACAAAATAAACTAGTAAATGTAAAAGTTTTTGATGGAAATAAAGACTGAATTTAAAAATATATATTCTCACAGCTTTTGTATGGTTAGATAAACCAGACCACACACAAAAAAAAAAGATGACCATTGTGTTCAGAGGTCTTCCTGTTTTAAAACTAAAGGAGTTATCTTTTCCCAGAAGGCCTGGTGTAAAGATAAGGCCGAGAAGGCTTAATGGTAACAGGAAATGATAAAAAACACTTCTTAGAAGAAGATTTAACAAAAGAAATCAGTAAATATTATAAAAGTTTTTCATGGAAATAAAGACTGAATTTAAAAATATATATTCTCACAGACTGTGTATGGTATGGAGTGGCAGGTATGTATCATAAAGATAAACCAGATCAAAAACAAAAACAAAAACAAAAGCTGACCGGTGTGTCCAGATCTCCACATATTTTAAGACTAAAGGGGTGGAGTTGTCTTTTAGTGGTGACTATTTTAATAGTTATATTTTACTTTATACATACACTATTTTCCTTAATCTATTACTTAATTTTTTAATACAGAGGACTTACTTATTGTATCATTTCATTTATATTACAGAGAGCTTATCAGGTGGGGAAGCCCCATGCAATTTTACCACAGCAAGGTAAAAATTATTTTAAAATGGTGGGTTATTTGTGGCTGTGTTACTATAATCACACTAAGTTATAACAACTGTTTGTAACTGTTTGTTTTCAAACAGAACCTCTTCTTCTAAAATAGAAAAGCAGAACAAGCACATACAGCCATGTTTTTATCCAGTAGTAAAAAGTAATTTTTCTGAAATCAGCTTCTGAAACTTTGTGTGTTTCTTGTGGGAGGAGAAGCTGTGTGTAAGGGTTAAGCAAATTTTAAATTTGTAGTGTGTGAGGAAAGTGAATGCTCAATGCTGAGATATAAGTTTTATATTTCCTAAGTGATCACACGCACCCCTCCCGAAGAAGAGCGGGGGCCTAGGCAGAGTCCTCTAAAAGCACAAGCAAAAAACACTAGAAGTGTTCAGCCTGCAGATCATAATACCCAAGGATCAGAAGACCACCGGGACAGAACAGAAGGGTATGATTCCTCAGAGGAAAACAAGCCACATACCTCTGAGATAAGTTTTATATTTCCTAAGTGATCACACGCACCCCTCCCGAAGAAGAGCGGGGGCCTAGGCAGAGTCCTCTAAAAGCACAAGCAAAAAACACTAGAAGTGTTCAGCCTGCAGATCATAATACCCAAGGATCAGAAGACCACCGGGACAGAACAGAAGGGTATGATTCCTCAGAGGAAAACAAGCCACATACCTCTGAGAAAACCATATGTAAAAAGACAAGGATTCACACACCCATGATCTAGACCCTGTGAATAAGGAACCCAGACCTGATTGCTCACACAATTTAGAGAAAGAGAAGAGGCTTTCTCCTTTTTTGAAAGATCATGATTATTGTGAAAAAAAGAGAGTGGGTTTTCAGGGTGGGTATAAACACCTTGTCTTGAAAGATCATGATTATTGTGAAAAAAGAGGGGGATTTGGGGTGGTACTGGTAGGTGTATACAGCTCAGAAAAAGTGTGCAGAGCACTTTGAAAGATCATGATTATTGTGAAAAAAGAGGGGGGGTTGGGGTGATACTGGCAGACGTATACATCTCAGAAAGAGGGTGCAAAATGCTTTGAAAGATGATTACTACCAGAGCAAAAGGGTAAATTTTACTCAGAGCGGAGGTAGTCTGTGTAATTTGGACAGCAGGCGTGGCCTGTATCATAAGAGGGGGAGTCATGGTAAATGTGGGGGTAAGAATGGGTGGCGAACCAGCAAGTGGCTCGTGGGATGAAAAGTAAGGGCCTGGTTAAAGAGGAGTGTGGGGGAAAGCTAAACACTGGTTGAGAAAAAATAAGAAATCCCCTAGTAATGGTGCTTTAGAAGGCCCCTGAAATGCTTCCCCTCCTCCCAGTTTCACCAGGACCCCCTGGAGCCAGAGAGAGGGGGTGGAGAATATGGTTTAGGAAGCCCTTTAGAGGGTCCCTCAAAAGTACCCCAGACTCCCAGACCTGACCTTTCACCAAGACCCACAGAGCTAGAGAGGGGAGATGGTGGCTATGATTTAGGAAGCCCTTTAGAGGGCCCCTCAAATGTTCCCAGACCACCCAGGCCTCCCCCACCACCAAGACCTGAAGGGTCAGAGGGTTGGGATAACGAATCTGGTGTGGAAGACAGTTTAGAGGACCCCTCAAGCACCCCCTGGTCTCCTGAGTCAGCGGAGGATGTTTTACTGGATGTACATATGGTGCGGGTGAGAAGGCAAGAGTGGTCTGTAGCCAGGCTTGGAGGCATGAGGTACACCGAGGAGTTCCATTTTGTGAATCTGGAGCATGTGCCATTACACGTGGCATATGAAGCCATAACCCGAGGGGTGGAAGAAATTGTAGCAGAACTCTGCCAGAGATTCACAGGCAATGACTATGCACAGTTACGTATTCAAGTACATAGCATGGCAAACTGTTTATATTCTCGAGTTATGAATTTAAACAAGATGACCCCAGAGCTGTTTTTAGAGTGGTTCAGTAATCTGTTACAAAGCCAGAGAGAAATATTGCTCGATTCAACATTTTGGCTGGTTGTGGTCATTGTGAGAGGCTGGGGCAGTGGGAACTGTAGCGTTATAAGCTCTATCCCCTATTCCCAGATCATTATTAAAAAGAGGATGTATTTAATAGACTTGAATACCTATGATACTAACCTGTGCTTTGCAGGCAGTCTATTGGCTGGTATAAAACTTAGAGGCGCCAGAGATGTCGAACTGCTAGATGATGCCAAAGAACTGCATAGGAAATTAAGAATGTCTATATATCAAAAGGTTATGTTCCATCAAGTACCTTTGTTTGAAGACCTTGAACAGCTTAACATTCACATAGTGATGCATAAGGAAAAAATTGGGTGGAGTTTATTTAAAACACAGGACACACCCAGATACCCCAACACCTGTTTTCTTCTGCTACATGGTGAACATTATTATGGTATTTTGGATGTGAAAAAGGTGTTTGGCATGAAAAATTATTGCGATCTTTGTCAGACATTGTACAGCCGTAGCCACATGTGCAAGTTCCGATGTCATCTGTGCCTGAGCCCAAACTGCGCTGAAAACGTGGGCAGGACACAGAGGTGCCCTAATTGTAAGCTGCTCTGTCATTCTAAAGAGTGCTTAGAAAGGCATGTCGCCCTGGCCTCTGAAAATCAGATTGAATGTCTGACTAAAACTCTGTGCGATGAGTGCAAATCTTACGTGTACAAAAAGCACGAGTACAAAGGGTGGCAGTGCAAACAGTGTTATGGGAAAATCACGGATGTAAACAAACACTAGTGCTTTATGCATCAGATTAAAGAGCCTGAAGAAGGCGAGGGGTACATTTTTTATGATTTTGAATGTGTGCAGGAGACGGGGATGCATGTGCCCAACTACATTTTTGCAATGGAGCTAAAGACAGGGGAAAAAAAACCTCAGAAAGCCGCAGGCAAAAACCCCAAAAAGGCTTGTAAAGCTAAGCCCAAAAAGCCAGAAAGCACTTGGGAGTTTAAGGGAGAAGAGTCTCTGTATGATTTTATTGCGGTCTTTATGGATACAAAGTTCAAGGACTATACCTTCATAGCTCACAGCGCCAAAGGCTACGATGGTTACTTCATTGTCAGCCAGTTATTGAAGGAAAAAATGGGCATGAAACTAATCACCCAGGGCGGTAAACTCATGTGCATTGAAGTGACCAGGCTAGGCATCTGTTTCATAGATTCTTTAAACTTTTTGCCAGTGAAACTTAGCAGGCTTCCACAGGCTTGAAGGATGCAAAGGCTATTTCCCACATTTTTTTAACATGGCAGAAAATCAAAATTATGTGGGGCCTCTCCCAAAGATGGCGCTGAAAATATGATGTCCAGTGAAAAAGGACAGTTTTTAGAATGATACCAGAATAACCACGATAAGACCTTTGACATGCAAAAGGAGCTGGCCTATTATTGCCAGCAGGACGTAAAAATTTTGAAAGAGGCCTGCTGCCTCTACTGGGATGAGATTATGAAAATGACACGGCGGGTAGACTGAGTGAAAGTAGATGGTGAACTCCAAAATGTAGTATGCTGCATAGATCCTTTCCAATACATAACGCTGGCCTCCGTCTGGATGGCCATGTACAGGTTTATGTTTTTGGAACCACAGACCATAGCGCTTCTCCCCCCTGACAACTATCACAGACAGAAAAAGAGGTTTTCAACCCATCTATTCAGTGGCTAATGTACATTTCGGAGAAAGAAAATATTCAAATTCAACATGCCTTACAGGGTGGGGAATTTCAGGTAGGCCCCTATTTTTTAGATGGCTATGCCAACATTGATGGGGAACCTACGGCGTTTGAATTTAACGGATGCTTTTTCTACGGTTGTATCACTTGCTGCAATGAGAAAGATCAGAACCTGTTTACGGGGACCACCTTCAGGTTTCTGAATTATCAGGCATTGCACAAGACTGATTATCTCAAGAGAGAGGGGTTTACCGTTAGGACCATTTGGGAGCATGAGTGGAGGGCTGTGTTAGAAACGGATGGGGAGCTGGCAGATTTTTTAAACAGAACCCCGCTGCCTTCTCCACTGGTGCCTAGGGATGCTCTTTTTGGGGGTAGAACTAATGCCATCTGTCTATATTACCAAACTAAACCCAGCGAATAAATACACTATTACGATTTGACCAGTCTTTACCCCTTTATAAACAAAATGAAGGAATACCCAACCAGACACCCTGAAATCATTCATGACAATTTCCCACCCCTGTCGAGCTATTTTGGAATAGCCAGGGTGAAACTGTACCCACTGCGAAACCTTTTTTTTTCCCGTGTAACCCACCAGGGTGAACGGGAAACTTATGTTCACGCTGTGCCACCTCTGCACGGAAACAAGACAGCAAAAGTGCGACCACACTGACGAAGAGAGGGCCCTTCTGGGCACGTGGTGCACACTAGAATTGAATAAAGCCATCACCAAGGGGTACAGAGTAGCTTAAATCTACGAAGTCTGGCATTTTGCTGAGAAATCTAGCACCTTTTTTCATAGTTCATAAAAATATACCTCTGACAGAAGCAGGAAGCCTTGGGCTACCCGCCTGGTGTACCGACCAAGAAAAACAAGAGAGATACGTGGCCAATTTCTTGCAAAAAGAAGGTGTGACCTTACGCCCAGAGCATATCAAACCCAACCCTGCAAAGTGCCAAATATCAAAATTGTTTCTAAATTCTTTGTGGGGTAAATTCAGTCAGAGAACCAACTTGCCCAACACCAGCATCGTTAGAGACCCTGAAGAACTCTTTGGCTACCTCTTTTCTCCCACCTATGAAATTTCATCTGGCGACTTTATTGATGATGAGGCAGCCTATGTGTCTTGGAAACATGCCAACAAGCGTTACACGGTGTCTGGTAACACAAACATCTTTATAGCCTGTTTCACCACCGCTTATGCATGCTTAGAGTTGTACGAGCTGTTAGCTTGCAAGAACGGTGCCTGTACCATGACACAGATTCTGTGATGTTTGTGAGCCGTGAGGGACATTGGAACCCCCCGCTAGGCGATTATTTAGGTGAGCTCACCAGCGAAATCCCACCAGATGAACACATCACAGAGTTTGTGTCGGCTGATCTGAAGACCTATGGGTACAAGTTGTCCGAGAGAAAGGTGTGCTTGAAGATCAAAGGAATTACCCTGAATGTGGCCAACAGTGAAAAAGTCAACTTTGAAACCTTGAGAGATCTTGTTCTAGATTATGGGGCAAACCCTGCTGGGGACACAAAACAATTGTGATGCAACAGCGCTCTATCGTCAGGAACAAAAGCAAGTGGACGATAGAAACCAAAACCTTGAGAAAAACGCAGAAAGTCATTTATGACAAGATGGATATGCGTTGGAAGTTTTAACATCCTTCCCTATGGTTTTTAAAGATGGAGATGCATTGGAAGCACCCCTTTTCTGGCAGGCCTTAGCAACTGTGGTAAAAGTTACTTTATAAAAAACCTTTTGAATCACGCTTATAAAATGTTGTCTGTTATGCCTGAGAATATTGTGTGGTGCTGTAGCTGTTGGCAGCCTTCGTATAAAGAACTGCTTTATAAATATCCTTTTATCAAGTTTGTGGATAGTCTATTGGACAGTCTCAACAATGTCTGTTTGTTTCCTCCTAATAAAATAAATATGGTTGTGGTAGATGATTTGATGGACTCTGCCTGTGACACGGCGAAATCGAGAAAGCCTTTACCAAGTACGTGCACCATCGGAATCTAAGCATTATGTATATAGTTCAAAATGTTTTCTGTCAAGGGAAAAGGAGCCGCACCATTGCTCTTAACACAAAATACAAGGTTTTGTTTAAAAACCCCAGGGATAAGCTACAGATAGTGTCCCTGGCGCGGCAGATGTACCCAGGTAAGGCCCAGTTCTTTGTAGAAGCTTTTGAGGATGCCACTAAAACACCTTACAGGTATCTGGTGGTTGATTTAAATGTTTCTAACCCGGATGATTTTAGATTAAGAACTGGGCTTTTTCCTCCCGACCAACCGGCTGCTTACACTTTTAAAAAAACAGCAGTTGGGAATAAAAAGAGATGATGTAGCGGCGGCCTCTTCTTAGCTCTCAAAATGGTGGAAGGGGAACATGTTTAATCGCGTAAAAAGAAATTTGACTGTCTTAAAACTGCTTCTTCAATCCTTCCCACAGCAGAGAAAAGCTGTACTCTGCTCGGCCTCTGATGATTTAGTAGCGGCCACTTCAGAAATTGCTCTGAAAATCTTAAAAGGAAACATCCCTTTGACACCGCGTCAAATTCATGTGCTGAAAATGAGATGCGGGATCATAAAAAACCTAAGTAACAAAAGATTGCCTCTTTAAAAAAAGAAACAGCTGGTGAAACAGTCTGGGGGATTTATCGGACCTCTGTTAAGTTTTGCTCTTCCTCTGATTATGGGGCTTTTGGCTAGCTGGTTATGGAGCAGGCAGAAAAAATGTACCTGGTGCCCAAACATGAACTGGAACAATTAAGGGCTGCCTCACCACCTCAGGAAAATATCAGAACCAAGGCAACCTGCTTATTGGATGCTGAAATGAGGGATATTCTCCATATAGTTTAGTTGGACAGTGAGCTTTCAAAGACTAAGATTATATACTAACCAGATATAAACAAGCAATGTGTTAAAGTCAACAGCAGGATAGTGACAAAATGGACATACCTTGGACATGACCTTTCTGTTTACTTGTTAATATTCTAATCAATAAGCTAAAACATAATTCTGTATTTCCATGAGTAAAACATGAAACACAACATGATAGAAATCATCATTTATACAAAAGATCATAACATGGCATGCAGATTCCAGTCTATTATCTGGTGCTAAAACATGAAGGGCACAGACAGAAGAGACATTTTTCAAGTGAGCTGGCCCCTGGAAGTGCTCAACAACCATGTTATAACTAGGGCCTGGTTTAAATTTTGCATTTTTTTCTGAAAATTGTGAAATTAAGCTATTTTCATGAAAAATGCAATTTGCAAATAAATGCCATGATACTGCTTGCTGAGGCATTCCCCAGCAAGATGGCTGCTGCAAGCTGGAGAAAGCATTCCCCATCCAGCAGCAAAAGCCTAGCAGCCCAGGGGAAGGGAGGAAGAGGTTGCAAAAGGGACAGGGGGGAGGAGAGAGCTTGGGGTTGGAAGGGGAGGGGCTGCTTGCTCCTTCAGGCAGGAAAACTGAGGCACAGAGGGTTGGGGTACCTGGGAGCTGCCTTGGCAGTTGGCCTTGGCAGGGAGGGACTGTTTACTCCTCTGGGGCCATGTCCAGATGAGTGTGGACATTTGGTTCTCCAGTAACAAGTAGCAGTGGGGCACCTTGAACTGCTACTTGTCCCTGTGCCACGCGCTCTTTGGCTTATGGCAGGTTACCCTGGGTGGGGTAGGGGGGCTGGGGCCTGCACTGGGCTGGCCTCCCAGGGCTGCAGCAGTGGTAATTCTGCCATGTGGAGCCTGGCCGGCAGCCACAGGGATAAAAAAAAAAGCACAGAAAAAAAAGTAGAGCATCATATGCACTGGCAGCACTCCCTTGCAGCATGGAGAACATCTAAATGTGAGGTATGTGACACCACAGATGTGTTTGCAGCACCACATACTGCATGGCCATGCTTGTCTGGATGCAGCTTGGGTGGGAAAACTGTGGTGCCAGGGGTTGGGGACAGGGGAAGTGAAGACATGCATGGAGGAGCAAACAGCCCCTCCCCTACCCAGTGCCAGGGCTGTCTGCTCCTAAGGTAGCCCCCAAGTACCCCTAACCCCCTGAATCCCAGTTTTCCCACCCAGAGGAGCAAACAGTCCATCCCCTACCCAGCACCAGGACTTTTCAGCAGTGATCAGAGGCCTTGGGAGAAAGACCTCTGCTGCTATAATTAAACTAGCACTAAACCTGACACCTCAGCAAGTCAGGAGACATGGGGGGGGACGACACACCACACATGGGGGGGACAACACACCACAATCTGGGCATGAAAATGACAGCCCCTGCCATGATTGGGCCATGATATTAACAAGCTGGCCCCATGATTTAAACTAGGCCCTAGCCATAACACACATACACACTTGCAGAGTGCTTTTAAAATGGTCATTGTGCAAAAAAAAAATACCCTGGTTAAACCAGGTATTACATTAAGAAGCTTAAAAACAGAGCACCTTAGGGAACTTGTGTTCCCTCCAGGGTTAATTTTTCATGTCGGGGTGTGCCTGAACTGGTGCCCACCCCCATCCTGCAGACTGTCAGGAGGAAGGGGAGGGAGCTCCAGGCTGCTGAATGGCCAGAGCTGTGGGTGAGGGGGAAGGGAAAGGGGCCCCTTCGCCTTGCACCACCCCCCTATAGCTACCGTGGCTAAGGTATTGGAGGCAACTGGGTTGGGGCCTCAAGGCTAGGGGGCTCCATTACCCTACCCCTTCCCCTCAGCTCTGGCCATTCAGCAGCTGGAAGTAGGCAACATGGAGCTCCCAGCTGCTGAATGGCCAGATCTAGTGGGGTGGAGGCAGGGTAGGATGGAGACCCGTTGTGTCACAGGCCTAACCTGGATCCCCCCAGCACCCCAGCTGGAATAGTTGGGGAGGGCTGCAAAGGGTGTGTGTCGGGGGGCATTCCCTGCCCCTCCCCCTCAGCTCTGGCTGTTCAGCAGCTTCATGCTGGCTGCTTCTGGCTCCTGAATGGCCAGAGCTGAGGGGGAGGGGGAGGGTGTGGAGCCCCTCACCTCTGGGACCCAACGCAGCTCCCTTGAGTACTGCTGTTGGGGTAGCTGTGGGGGGCTGAGAGGCAAGGAGACCCTGTTCTTTACCCCACCCCCCTTAGGCCATTCATCAGTTGGGACCTCCCTTCCTTCCCCTCTCCTCCTCCTTCCCTGACAGCTCCGGAGGAGTTCAATGCCCTCCTGGGAAGCTGCTGGAGCACCCCAGCCTGCTGGCCTGGTCTGGCAAGCTGGCTCCAGGCCTCTCCCTGACCTAACAGGTGAATGCCTGTTTGGTTGGCGGGGCGAGGGGAGGAGCAGGCACTGTAACTCATGGCGCTTTATGTAAAGCTTCATGTGTTAGAGTGAGGTGCTAATGTCTGTCTGTACCTAAAGTTTCTACCAATATCATAGTATCATGCTGGAGAATTTCTATGGTATTGTTTAAAGTTTCAGCCTTTTAAAGTCCATGTTCCAGGGCACTACTTCAACATAAAAAAAATAAATACGTGAATAATCTTCCATCCTTTAGCAGCAAACCTATTTGGTGCCAGTACTACATCCTTACCATATGTAGTTCTAAGATTCTTAGAATTTCTTATATGGGGGATGAGATAC
Source organism: Alligator sinensis (assembly GCF_000455745.1). NCBI lineage: Eukaryota > Metazoa > Chordata > Crocodylia > Alligatoridae > Alligator > Alligator sinensis. The sequence goes on from NW_005842179.1 coordinate 994,429, forward strand.
TGTAAGTATGTGGGCGGTTTCAATTTTCGGTGCCTCCGATATAAGGATAATAGCCAATTATGTCTCTCTCCACTCTCAACCACTGTCACAAAAATGTCAAAGATACCTCAATTCCTGGAAAAATTATAACAATTGGGGTAAGATCAGCCTAGGAAAAGGAATATGGACAGAAAAGACAGAAACACTTTGGGAAAGTTTTTAAATCTGTAAAAATTACCAATAATCTAGAGAAGCATTTTTTTCCCTGTGATATATTTTATTGCGCCAACTGTATGTTTGAGAGGGATGTTAGACAAGCTTTTGGGTACAAAATGACCTTCTTTATGTCTCAAGGCAGTGCCAAATTTAGTCAAACTATATAAAATACAGTTTAGGGCCTCACAATATGAGGGGCCTCTAAATAAGAAACCCCCCCTGGACATTTTAATTCTAATATGACAAAAATATACATATATGTGGCTCCACAGTTATTATTCATATTGAGTTCATAAATTTGTGCAGAAATAACAATAATTCAACTTAAAATGTCATGAAAATCCATTTTCGTGGATTTTGTGGATTATTTTTTTATCATATGGGGCCTCTTAATCTGGACACAGTTTAGGGCCTCAGCATGTCATAATCTGGCACTGTCTCAAGGTTGCTTTGTGCCTGAAAGCTTGTCTAACTCTTCTCCCAAATATACAGTGGGTAGGTCTACAGAAGATGCTTTACTTGAGATTAAAGAAAATTCCTGCACAGTAAGCATCACCATCTACACACGCAGATGCTTTCCGCACAGTAATTTGCTCTAATCACAAGCAAATTTGCTACCTGTAATAACAAGTAGCAATTTTAGTTGAGCTTTGGTGGCAGAGCCCACCCTGGGAGCAGGCAGCTCCCAGGGGCAGGGAGCAATGTCCCAGCTCCAACCCAGAGGCAGCTGTCTCCTGGCTCTGTGCTCCCTAACACCCTGCCAGCCCCTGGCCCAGAGCTCCCCTTGGCTGTTGGAGTGGGCAAGACAGGGCCGGCGACTGGGGCCATGAGTAGCAAATCTGCTCCCACTTCCCCACATATCTAGATGCCTGCCTGGGGTTGGTTTACTCTAAAGTAAATTACTCTGCAGTAAACTCACCCCAGAGCATTTGCGTGCATAGACACACTACGATTTTTTTGGTTTCTGTAGAGTCAGACACTAAAACAAAGAACTGAAGAAGGTGAAGCAAACTTAAATGATAACAACCACAAAATGTACGTGTTTTCACTGCATTTTAGCAGGCAGAACTCCAGTTTGAGTGCCTTCATATTCAATGGTCTTCTGTGATGGCAAAGTACACTTTTCTGCTAGCGAAGGTACTCTTCCTTTTCTGAATTAAGTAAGGCTTCTGCAGCAAGTTAGCAGCTGGCTAAAGGTTCATGTAGACACTCCCAGATGTTCTGCTGTCTGCTGTGGCCCATGGACCATCTGGTTCCCTTCCGGTTCAAAGGGTACAAGTCCACCTCTGTGCTCTAGAGGGGCAGCTGAAGCTGCCAGAAGTGTGTGGGTGTACATATGCTCTGAAAATTTGGTGCTGATGGCTGCTGTCTGTCACCAGAACTCCTGAAAGCAGAGCTAGGTGAATATAAACATAGCCCCAAACTCATTAAGAACTGGTTTGTGCTTAGTATTGCTTAGCACTAAAAGAGAAATACAAATGTGACAGTGATGAACAGCTGAAAGAACTAGGGTTATTTAGCCTGGAGAAGAGAAGACTTGGGGGGAGGTATTTGGGAGCAGCTTTCAAATACCCAAAAGGCAATTACAGAAGATGGAGATGAGCTTTTCGCTTTGGCCACAGGGGACAGGACTAGGAGCCAGGACCTCAAACTGCTGCAGGGGAAATTTTAAAGGTTGGAGAGCAGGAGGAACTTTCTGACTCTGAGGGTGGTTGAGCATTGGAACAGGTTACATAGAGAAATTGTAGAATCTCCATCTCTGGAAATTTTCAAGAGCAGGTTTGACAGACCCTTGGCTGGAATGACGTAGTTAAGGATGATCTTGCTTGAGCAGGGGGTCTGAACTAAGTAACTTCAGGTCCCTTCCAGTCCTATTTTCCTATGATCAGGAAGCTGAACTTAGAACCTCTCAGCCTTGAACACAAGTTCCATCTCACTTTTAAAAATACTTTTAGGCATCACTGATTGGAAAAACAAACTTGGAAAAATATTGCATTTTAGAAAAAAATATTAGCTAGAAAGTGACTACATTCCTTTATAAAAGACACAAAATTTGCAGATCTTTTTTCATTGCAAGGAAGGACCTTGTATGAATCTAACACCAAAAAACTCACCAGGCATCTTTAGTTATTTTATCTTTGGAAAAGTATCGTATATTTGGACATAATTCTGTACGTGTGTCTTATACATGATTAACTTAGAACTTTAGCTAGATGGTGCTAGTACGTCACATTAAACCAGCTTTGCATATGCTCTGTGTTTACATCTTGCAACAAATTAGCAATGGGTTGAACTTTTGAAAAGCAGCAACAATATTAATAATACTTTTAATTAAAAGACTGTGCAGCCTTGGAAAATGTAAGTGTACCTTGAAGACAGTAATCATTATCACATAACAATATTGTATTTATAAATTATGTACCCAAATTAAGAAACTAGTGAAAACAGAATTACAACGCTTAGTCATAAAAATTAAGATAAACACTTATATAAATATACTTGTTATATGTGTATGGTTGTTTCCTGGAAATTGGAATCTTTGTGTTTCAGATAATTCTAGATAACTGTATCACCATAATCATATCATAACTGTATCATTGTAATCATTTTCATTTTACTTCAGAATTACATACTTTTAATAGAAGACATTGGGAAAAAAAAGAAAAGTAAAAGATGCTAGAAGCATAGAAAAGATTTCCTTCATCTTTCTTTGTCTCTCTCTCTCTTTTTTTTTTTTCTCCCCTTCCCAGGTATGGAAGTATATGTAAAAAGTCTCGCACATAAAATTATAAAATTTTTCAAATGAAACAACCACAATATTTTCTTTTTCATAAAATGGAAACAAACTAAAATTTTTGAGCATGCAACATTTTAAACATATATATATGAAATCTGAATCCTGTTGAAGTTATTGGCCAAACTCCAATAACTTCAGTGGGACCAGGACATCATTTTGTTACAGAAACTACATATGAATAAAATTACATCTATTATTACTGTTATCTAAAAGAACACACAAATAAAAAATATTTTAAGACCTGTGATCAGTAAGAGCAAATTATTGTTGTTTTATTTGGGAATAAGATAAAAGGCATTTTAAAACATAGCATGGACTTATATTTTAATGTTTAAAATTTGAGACCTTTTAGATTTTTGTCTGCTCTGTTGGATATCTTTATTTTTAAGATCAAGAATCAGAATTAGGCTTAGTTCAGAGTCTTGCTCTGCTCCCCCTGCAAAGTCATAGCACCAGAAACGTACCCGGCATCTGCACCTGCTGTTGCAGTCTCTGGCATGGAGTGTGGGGGCAGCTGCCTGTACTGCTGCCCCTGCAGCATAGACCACACATATGCATGTGGGATAATAAAACTGAGAACAGAAACCTGCTTTTCTTGTGAAAGCCAATGATGACTTAATAATCTTTGTTACTGCACAGGTATTTAGATTATACTCTTCACCTGCTGGTGTAAAATAGGTGCAGACTATGCCATGTATTATATTACATATATTAGTTTGATATGCCTTTAATCTTTATACTTTTCTTCTATTGTGCTATAGCCAACCTTATCCAATACCTTTGCTTTATTTAACCCAGCTATGGCCCTACCAATGGCATTTAGTTTTCTTATCATTGTATTCTAAATTCAGTGTTATGGGGCCTGGTTCAGAAGCAGCAGAGTTTGTTAGAACAGTAGTTCCTTCACTAGCAGCAGTGACTTCCATTTTCGTGGCTAAGTGCAAACTAAATCAAAATAAAAGACTCTGCTCCTTCCTCCCTACTTAGGGTAGGCCAGCACCTCCCAACATACTTAGAAATACTGTGACACAGGGACTGCATCTACACAAGACACTTTACTGCGCCTTATCCTAATTTACTGCACAGTATAGGCAAGCTTCTACACGTGCACACCCTTACTGCACAGTAAAATTCCCTTAATCACAACTAAATTTGATACCTGCAAATTCAGGTATCAAATTTAGTCCTGATTAGTTAATGAGTTAATGCATGCGTAGACATGACCCAGCAGTGAGTTTAGTGCCAGGTCTGCCCAGCCACTAGGCACCTCTCCTCTCCAGGGCGGGTCTGCCCCTAGCTGTAGCCTATGAAAGTCTCCAGCCATTTTGTGCTCTGCTCTGCATAGGAGCACTTCAGGCCTTGTGTGCCGCCCCCCCACAACAGGCACTGGCAGCTTCTGTCTGTGTAATCAAGCCAGAGCTGCTGGTTGTCCACATAGGAGTGTTGTAAAGGGCTGCAGCCTGCTGCACCCCCTGCCCAGCCCTGAGATCTCCCCAGGGCTGCTGCGTGGCTGTCTCTCCCAGCAAGGCCAGCACCTGCTCCCTGCTGCTGTTCACCCCCAGCAGTCTGTCTTGTGTCTGCAGTTCCTATGGCACATAGCCTCTGCTGTGGCACTTCCAGTCCCTGGCTGTGCCCCTGTGCTGAGTGTTGCTAGCTGTTTTCCAGGGTCAGCCACACAGGGACAGCCATGTAAGGACCCAGAGAGCTGGTGTGGGATGCACCACCACCATGTCCTTGCCAGTCCTCCCAGTCTAGGCCTGGCCCTGCCCATGTGTGCATGCCTGATCTTTCCACCTAGGGCCCCAACTGGAGTCAGGAAGAGACTGGCGACCTAATGGCACTCTGGGGTTGATGTAATCTTTTTTATGGTATATCTAGCTTTTGCAAACTATATCTAACTGAATACTTAAGGCAACTTACTGGTGCTGGGAGGAGTGTGGTATGTGTGTGTTAAGAGATGCTTCCAGAGCACAGCATGTGGGATGCGGAGGATTCCTGGAATGCCTCCCTAACACCAGCAGGATAATGTCTCCCTGACACCTGTAAGATAGCAAGAAGTTCAGAAAAAGGTCTCATTATAATGCTAAAAATCACACCCCTGGGCAGAGCAAAAGTATGTTAATGAAACATATATGTATGTAAATGAAATACATGGCTAAAACATAGGTATAGAGACATGCTCAGTAGAGAACGTCTTATGTCAGTGGCTTGTAACCAATCACTGAGCGATACACTTGCAAACATACGTATAAAAGGTACCCAAAGGTAGAAACCGGTGTGAAACAATAAAGATTAAGTTGGATCCTCCACCCCTGTGTGTTTATTGGCAAAAGCGCACCAGGCACGAACTCACACTGTCCTTTGGAGACAACAATTTGGCGACCCAGATGGGACCCCATTGACCACCTTGCCCGGTCCACCTCCTCAGCTCCGGCAACGGCTGCGGACGGCACGAGGGCCAGGCGCCACTGGCCTTTTTCGTCGGAGGTCTGACTGTCTCCTGGTTGTTTGACGGAGCCGTGGAGGGGTACAACAGCACAACGCTCGGAGGAACAACTTAATCTGACGGGACGAGGGAGGTCTCAACGGACTGGTGAGTGTCTCTTTTGATTTA